>NC_090697.1:71361953-71671953 GCF_040954835.1 Lepisosteus oculatus
CTTTGGTGTGGTGCCTGAAAGACGATGGAACCGGACTCCCAGGTGCCGTCAGAAACGGACAGATAGAAACATCTGCTGAGGTCAGGTATCCACTTCCGAACTGACCTCTAGCCCCCTCTTGACCACTGGAACCCTTAAGACAGCACAGCCCCAGGCAGAGGGGACTAGAACCAGGGTTAGAACAAGAAGGGCTCTGCTGGGACACTGGATGGTGGCTCAGAACTAAAGAGATGTTACCAATGTCGGATTTCCAAGGAGGGACTGAACAGGGTATATATACCCTCAGGGCACCTGCTAACGTAAGAGCTCACACTAACCCCAGGTGCTCTGCATCAGCCGTTTCCACGGCGATCAGGGCAGAGTTCAGGCATGGCCACCAGCCACTGAAAATAAGACATGCCCTGCTGGAGAATAGCGAGGGCAAGCATAACAAAATGCAGTTCTGAGCAGTCTATACACACCCCTGAACAGTCTATAACATTACAACTAGTTCCCTTGTGCAGATGGTTTTTCTTTAATTTCAAGCAGGGATAATGCATGTGCATGAGCACCACACAAACCCGTCTTGCATACCAAAGCTTAGTAATTCAAAGATGCTGATGCGCAAAGGCAGTGTATTTCTCTTCTCTGCTACACTGTAATATGCTATTCAAAATGCACAGAGCAATATGTCCTATTTTGCTGTGTACAACAACCAGACAGATGTAGAGATCTTAGAAAGGATGTGACTAATATGGAATTGATTCATTGAAAACCACATAAGCAAACAACAAGGCATTACACTTAATAAATGACTGCTCTCAACTACTGAAGATGTGGGGCTTTAATATTAGGCTTTCTTCTGGTTGTCCCCCAAAGCACAATATAATAGTCTTAGTGTATGATAGTTCTGACTGCATTTTAGCTAAGTGCTTCTGAATGCATTTTAGCTAAATCAAAAGCTCTCATTGTTTTTTACACTGACTATAGATTGAACATTCGTGAAAACATCAAAGATGAACTGGAAAAAATAATTTAAGAGAAAAGAATGATCACTAGTTTCAATAGTTTGCCGATGTGCCTAAATCATAAAAACCGATGCTTTTTGGGGGAAAGGCATAACTTGAAAAAAGGACACTCTAAAAATGGCTTAGGCACAGATCAAATGAACACACTGGCACTCAGTAAGATGGGTGATGTTTTGGTTTTCAATTCCACAGCAATGTTTACAGTACTTCTGTAGCTTGCATCTGAAAAACAATTGCTGACAGCATCTAATGATGCTTTATTTGCATTTAGCTCCTTTTAAGAAAATGCCAAAGAAAACATAACAAGGTTTTCTGGTGTTCTTTTTAGGAGAGAGTGGTAGATGATCAAGCAAATCCCATGGCACCAGGGTTTAGAGTTCTACAGTATATGAAAAAGTCACAGTCCTCTTTTTATCTTCAATGCTATGATTTACAGTATATTGAGTCAAAAACAGAAAAGGTATTTGATGTTATGAGGTTACTATTCAATACAAGACATGAAAAAACTGATAAGAGTAGATTTTTTAATCGGAGTTTCTTGAAAATACAAAACCTGTATGTTTTGCCATAGGCAACAGTCCTTATTTTACTATATTTATAACATAAATACTGTACATACATAATGTACCTGAAAGAAAGGCTTCAAACTGTTTGAGCCAAGCCTACTTAATATTAATTTCTTCAAAAATGCATGATTTAATTAATGCATTGAGGTAGCACATTAAAAGATCAACAATGACTAAACTAATAAATTAGGGCTTTCATGTTAATCAGACTGAGTTAAAAGTCACCTTGATTTCATTAGGGCTGTAATTTATTTATCAGAGACTCCAAAATCTTATTAGCTTTATCTAGTTTGTCCTTGTCTTGTTGTGCAAAGAGTTCAAAGCCAAAGCTTCAAATTATATTAGAGAGTGAAATATTAAACCAGCACTGACATCTAAGCAGGCCACATCTTACTGGATTTGCACAGCCATTCAATCTACACTGCCCAATGTTTTGGAACATCTCAATGTGGAAATATGAAGAAAACATTAAGGCAGTAAGAAACCATTACTCTATGAATCAAATTTACTTAGATCATAAGTAATGCAAATGCAAATGTTTGCAAATGCAAAAATTATTTTGTCATACAGTATGTTTTCCTGTTTTCACATTCTGAATTCCCAACCTTTTAAGAACATAAGAATAGTTAGAAACAAGAAATAGCCCTTCAGCCCATCTAGCCTGATTGGTAGTTACAGTAGTAGCTAATTGATCTGAGGATCTCATTCAGCTGTTTTTGAAAGAAGCAAGGGTATCAGCTTCAAAAACTTGGCTGGGAAGCTACGACCTATGGCTCATGCTTCACTGTTCTTGCTGAAGAAGTCCATTTTGCTGACTTTTTCAAAGCCCTTGAGAATCAGTTCCCCTCACAATCTCCTCTGTTTCAAATGAAAAAGGTTCATTTCCTGCAGCCTGTCAGGACATTCCCTTAAGCCCCAGAATGCATCTGGGACTCAATCCAGAGCAGCAATGTCTTTTCTATCACATGATGACCAAAATTTCACACACTATTCTTCATGCAGAGAAAAATCTCTTTCACAAAATTCATTATTTCTAATTAAACAGGATTTAAAAAAAAGCATAAATTCAATGTATGTCATACAATCACCCTGCAGTTATTTTAAATATGTTTTCAGTTAAACTATATGAAGCAAAATGAAGTAAGCAGTATATAGAGCACACAGTATACATCACAATAATAAAACGTACAGTACGTGAAAGTCATAAGCTTTCCTGGTTTGTCGCTGTGCTTAAAGGCTTAAAATTATAGTGAAAAAAACATAGCTGCAAACTGAATTTGAAGGACATTATGACAGTTTCCTATTGAAGTTGCTTGATCTGTTCTTTAGCAACAATGAAGCCTTTTCAAGATTCAGGCTTTTCATGTCTCCCTTTTCAACAACCAACAGAGTTTCATCAAAAATCTTCAGATCACATTGGGTTCCTTTAGTATTGTTTCATATAAGCATAAGAATTTGTCATTTTGCATTAGGTATTTTGGATCTTTAATAAACACATCAAATGCACAGCATACGTGATCTTATTTTTGTCCAACTTGACTATGTTGCAGACAGAACTGAGCATTCCACTTAAAGCTACAGTATGGCTGTCTAAAGGTCGAATCCATGGGGCACACACAATATCACACTTAAAACTGAGACAGCTGAAGAACAGGATCAAAAGGGGACCTGTTACTGTGGTATTTTAAGCAAAGTAAAACACATTGATCCCACAGTGCTGTTTCAAAAGGTAATGGTATAGATCGTAAGGAATCCATGGAATTCTTTAAGCTCCATTTAAAAACAAACTCCCCGAAACACTTTAAACCGCATAAAAATTCACCTTCAGAGAAAAACACAGAATTGAATTCCTTAATAAGCTGCCTTGAGATTGAAACCTAAAGTCGTGAGATTGTTGGCTGTTCAGTGCAAACTGCTTTAATTTATATACTGTAGATCCTGTTAAGAATTAATAAATGCATTATATAAGCATAGATACAACAAGGCAGAGTTTTACTTGAAGTGAGTCATTGTAATAAGCTTAATAAACCCAATCTAATATGGGTTTTGAAAAGTAGCAATAGAAATCATAAAGCAATCTAAAATGTAATGACCGTTATCTATGTTGAGACCTCTATGTTTCCTTTATCTTTGTTGAGACGTCTGTTTCCACCTTCGTTTCCCTTGGTACTTTTTACCCTAGAAAGGGTATTAGGGAGAAAAGGAGTTCTTTCTTCGTAATGAGGATGTGTTCTGATATTAAGCTGAAGCTTAGACAAATAAAAATATTGTACTTGTTAAAGCATGTTAAATGAGATAGATAAGACCATTGTATTGGATACAGTACATGCTTTAAGTGAATAAATGTAGGAAGAACAACATACAGTACTGTTAGATATTTTCAATAGAAATGTGAGTCATACAGTATATATGTAGTGTGTTTTATATCCATGATGTAGGCTGAGAAATGAAGACTCCAGTTTCAATGCTCAAGGTTATCTGTTCCAGGAGGAGGTCATGGGTGGTTTGAATCTTCAAGAATAGAAACAATGTTTGATCGTAAACAATATTTAGTCTTTTTCTTAAGGTTATGTCTTAAGACAGGCATCCACCAAGGTCCTGTTCATTGCTTAGTCTTTATATTAGCATCCTGCTGAATGCACTGTATGTCAAGTGGCTAGCCTCCAAATGCATACGGAGTCAATAAAGCTAAAGATCAGTTCATGAAACTGGATAAAATTTTCTTAATTACTAATCCATTTGGTGGTTGTTTTATCCAAAGTCTCTTTCATGTGCACACATTTATACAGCTCATTATTTCATTGGAACAATTTGGATGAAGAGCATTGCACAAAGGTACAACAGAAGTATCTGACATGGGTTTCTATCCCACAAATTACCAGCTACATGTCCAGACCCCTAAACATTACTTCACTCTACTGATCCTCTAACAAACTACTGCTCTTCTTACATTGATCTCCACATATCTCCTTTCCAGATAACCTCCCAGCCACTGCTGGAAATCTCAGCGTCAACCTTTGCCACTCTTTCTCCAACTCTCCACACATCTCTTCTCTGGCATGCTGTTGCTGCTTTTTGTTGCTTTGCAGCAAAACAGCTGAACATCTACAGTATTTTTCAAAGTTGCTTTTTGAGTCCTAAGCCTAACCCTTGTTTCCTAGACTAGTACACCTCTTTTTTAGCCAGCCTCCCTACTTCTGCTTTTCAACTACTCCAGCTCACCCAAAACTCTGGAGGTTGCCTTTGTCTTCTTGTTTCCCCATTTCTCTCATGTGAGCACACTACACTGCTATCTTCGCTGGCTACCTATTGCAACGTGAATGCAATTCAAAACTCTTTTCCTTGCCGTTCACTCTCTCTATGGCTCTGTTCTTTCCTACCTCCAATCCCTCCTTTTTTTCCCTTTGCACCCACCTGCTTCCTATGTTCCTCCCATGCTGGATGAACACACAACGTTTTTTTCCTCCTCTTCTAAAGTCCCTGCCTTTCCTTACTCTGCTCCACTCTGGGGGAATGACTTGCCTACAGAGCTCAGAACTGTGGAGACCCTGACCGCCTCCAGGTCCTTCTCAAAACTCACTTGTTCTGACAAGCTCCTGACATCGCTTCGTGATTATTCGTATTCTGGAAAAGAGTAACTTCCCAAGTTTAGAAAATTGTGTTTTCTCATACAGTATTTGGAAGATTTTTAAGTGTCCGTGTGGTTTTGTAAATGCACAGCTAATTGAACATGTTCAAAGATTTTTAGATGTAACTTCATCTTCAAAAGAACAGGTAGTGTGGAGCTCCTAATGACAATTGTAATTGTAACAGTTTTCAAACTATTTTACAATTAAGGATGCACCATCAAGGTACTCATTAGCAAGTCATGAAATGATTCTGATGATTTTTCTAGTAAAACACTGCTTAAAACAACATAAAAATGCATAAGAATTACTTTTAAGAAATGTAACTTAATTATTTACTTATAAGTATAAATACTTTTTACAACATTTAATAATATTTTTATTTCTTATTTTATAATACTGTTGGCTATTAGACTCTGACTAAAAATGTGGCTACATTATCTTACATGTGATGCTTAGTTTTTCACACTGTATATTAAGTCAAATTAATAAGAAAACCTGTTTTGCTTTTTATCACAAGATGTAAGAGAAACAAATTCACCATAATAAACAAAGGACTGACAAACATGACTGAACACACAAATCATATCCATTTTATATCAGGTATAACAAGGAAGTGTAACAATTTTTATACAAGTGGCCTGGTTATTATCAATCTTTCTATATGCATGTGAACATTTTTTGTGCATAAGAAGATTATTCGATAAATGTTTCTTTCCAGTATGACTGTATTTGCCTTCCAGGCCTGTATGTCGTTTGCACATACTGTAGTTTGCAGTGAAGTGGAGGTCTTGAAAGTTCTGATGGCAATCAAACATGGAAGATACAGTATGAAATAAAAGGTTCACATTCTTATTTGGTCAGAGCAAGCAGTGAATAGTTTTAGAAAAGTGCTTCGCTTCATGGCCATCCCATTAATATAAGACATTAAGCTACCTTTACTCATTAATCCACTCAGTATGTACGTTCTCCAAATACAACAAAGTTTTTTTCATGGTTACAATACTAGTAAAATTACAATGTAGTATATTATAGAGGCAGATTTCAAGTTGTCCTAACAGCCCAACAAAATTGACCTTTATAATTGATTGGATATTATTCATCTTAAACACACAAGGCATGTTTAATATTTAATATTCTTTTAGTGTTTTTTTCAGATGACTGTAGTTGCTTCACTTTAAATAACACCAAATTTAATTAATTGAATCACACGAACAAATTTCAGAAGATGCTTCTTTTTGCTCATTAAAGAAAATCAGGCAGACGGCGTTGATCTCTGCACACATTAACATCGGTATGACCTGCATATTTTTCCTCAGAGCATGATCAATTCATGATAAAAAACAAGTGATGACACCTGGCCGAAAAGATAACTCCAGTCATGCTGACTGTAACTTTTTTTTTTATTTCCTCCACTGGCAAAGACGTTAATATAATTTCAAACACAATATTGCAGTTTGTAGAAAACAAAATGGAAGGAGTATATTACAGAAAAGAAACCAAGTACTGCACCAGATCTCACAGGAAAGGAGGCTTGAATCAAGGATAAAAAACTGTATTGGCAAAGTCAATCCCATAAACATCTTCAGGATCAAGAGTGAAATACAACTAAGAGGTCACAACTGGAAACAAAAGTACACTTAAGACCAAGATCATTAAAGGACGTTGGAGTCTGGAACAAGCTATATAGCCATGTTCTTGAAACAAATACAGTATCTTGAATTCATTAAAGAAATACAGTACCTGGAAGAAGGCTGCAGAAATCACCTACTAGCAACCATTCTATATATATAGAGAAATTTGTTTGTCTCATTGGTGATCTTTCTTAAGGTAACTTAAATATTTTATTCATTAAATTCACTTGATAGAATGTTCTTAAATTGCTGTGTCCTTTATTTTTTGTTTTCTATAGTTTTATACAGTGTTTATAATGCTCTACCAGACCACAGATGCAAAAAGAAGCCTACTGAGCAAATATGTTTGCTGGCTCAATGTTCAGTATCTTTATATTTCATGTCTCTAACACTGCACTAATGTATAACTTTCATTTGTATCTACTAGCTTGGGATCAATCGAAATGCACACAATCATAATACCAGCACACAATTAGCAGATCTATACATCCAAAAAAACCATATCTATTATCCTGTTCTCTGGCAAATATTGTTGCTTTAAACTGTCATTTTATTTAGTGACAAATATACAGGCCAATTTGTCTACATTATTTTAGGTGTTAGATTTTTTGTTTGCTTTTATACTGCATCTTTGATCCATGATAAAATAAATATTATATATTAAGATTGATTCGCACATGAGACAACATACTAGGTCTCTTCTAATATTAATAAAAAAAAAACCTGTAACAATTCCATACAGAGTGGTTCCTGAGCTTGAGAACAGAAAGAAATAATAACATAAGGACAGTTACAAACAAGAGCAGTCCATTCAGTCCAACTAGCCTATTTGGCAGTTCATAGCTACAGTAATTGATTCAAACATGTCATTAAAAATGTTGCATGAAAAAAAAAATGTATCAGCTTTAACAACAGACCTGGACAGTTTGTTCCATACTCCCACAACCCTGTGGGTAAAGAATACCTCCTCTTCCACATAGTTTCCACTTTTATCCTGTGGTTTGTGTTTCACTGGACATTCCGAAAAATAAATGTAGCAGCTTTTTGTCATGAATTATTACACACAGCTAACAGGATACTGCTTATGTGCATCACATGTAGGTGTGTTTAGAGATTTGTAAATGCTGCCCATGTAAGAATAAGCAACAAAGCAGGAAACACCAGACAATAACTGTATCTATGTAATTATGCCTGTGCCTCGTCAGCAGTTGTGAAGAGTAATAATAATAATAATAATAATAAACTTTATTTTATATAGCGCCTTTAAAGGTGGCTTCTCAAAGCGCTTTACAGGATGACAATAACAATAAATAAGAAGACTACAACAATAAATAAGAAAATTTCACAAGACAGGACACAATTATAATTACAACAATACAACAATAACAATAGAGGAGACCGTGGAAGATGGTATTAAGAAGAGCAGAGGGGTGAAGAATGGAAGCAGTTAAGTAAAGGCTTTTCTGAAAAGGAGGGTTTTGAGTCTGGATTTGAAGGAGTTTAGAGAAGGTGACTCTCTAATATCCTTGGGCAAGGAGTTCCAGAGCTTGGGGGCATAGCAGGAGAAGGCCCTGTCGCCCATACAATGTAGACGGGCTTGGGGGACAGTAAGGAGGGCAGAATTTGAAGAGCGGAGGTTGCGAGGTGGGGAGTAGGGCGATAAAAGTTCAGACAGGTATTGAGGTGCCAAGCCATGTAAAGCCTTGTAGGTGAGCATGAGGATTTTAAAGTCTACGCGGAATTTGACCGGAAGCCAGTGCAAGGACTCCAGGATAGGAGTAATGTGAACACTTGCACTAGATCTGGTCAGGATTCTGGCTGCTGAATTTTGGACATACTGCAGCTTGTTCAGAGTAGATTTAGATACCCCAGGGAGCAGAGCATTGCAGTAGTCAATTCGAGAGAATACAAATATGTTGATCAGCTTTTCAGCCACAGTTAATGATAGCATAGGGCGTAGTCTTGCGATATTTCTAAGGTGAAAAAAAGATGTTTTGACAGTATGCTGTACATGTGGGTCGAATGTTAAGCCAGAATCGAATATAACCCCAAGGTTTTTCAATTTTGATTGGAGCTCAAGTACAGAGCCATCTACAGACAGGGTTACAGGACTGGCTTTACGAAGTTGATGGGGGGTACCAATAAGCATGACTTCAGTCTTGTCACAGTCAAGATGAAGGAAGTTTTGAGTCATCCAAATTTTTATGTCAGAGATGCAATTAGATAGAATAGAGACAGCCACATCAGTGTCGGGTTTGGTATGGATGTATATTTGAGTATCGTCAGCGTAAAAATGAAAGCTGAGGCCATGTGATCTTAAAAGCTGACCAAGTGGGAACATGTAAATGCTGAAGAGCAAGGGGCCCAGTATTGAGCCCTGAGGGACACCAGACTTGACAAGACCAATTTCAGACCTGTACCCATTGAGAGAGACAAAGTGACAGCGATCAGTGAGGTAAGACTTAAACCATTTGAGGGCAGTGTCAGAGACTCCAAACACAGTCTCGAGACGAGAAAGCAAGATGTTATGGTCAACAGTGTCAAAGGCAGCACTGAGATCAAGAAGGATGAGTATGGAAAGAGAACCAGAATCAGAAGCTATTAGGAGATCGTTGGTGACTTTGACTAGGGCGGTTTCTGTGCTGTGAAGTTGACGGAAGCCAGATTGGAGGGGTTCGAAAAGGTTGTTTGTCATGAGGTGGTTATGTAACTGAAGTGTGACAGCACGTTCTAGAATTTTAGAGAGAAAGGGTAAGTTGGAGATGGGGCGAAAGTTGTTAAGATTGTCGAGAGCCATGTTAGGCTTCTTTGGCACTGGGGTAATAGCAGCAGTTTTGAGGACCGTTGGTACAATGCCGGTGCTCAAGGATTCATGTATTATATTGAGGACAATGGGACAGAGAGAAGAGAAACAGGACTGGAATAAAGTGGTGGGAATGGGATCTAAAATAGATGTGGTGGGTTTCATGCGCGTAACTAGTTTGTTTACAAACATCTCAAGAGTACACAAGAAAAATCAGTAATCCTTACATAATGGCTCCATAACCCCAATATAACTGCTACACAAGATGTTATAATCACACACATAATGCTTTACAGGGATATGTGATGTGCAAATGACATAACATGTGTGTAAGAGGTATTGGAATTTGTTATAGCACTGCATTCTACCAAACTCTATAAATAATGTATTGTAAAACTAACTCAGAGTTTGTATCCTTTCTTTTAGCACCAATGCCTTGACACAATACAACTAGATTTTTTAGACTGTCTAAATAATTTGAAGGTCTTGATTGCTTTTGAATTTTTAAAGTGCTACAGTATTTGAAAATAGAGGCCTAGTTCATAGGTACAAAGAAACAGGTAAAGGTTTATTCCATGCATAAAAGAAAAGAGACATAACGTTTTGGCTGCGGAGCCTTCTTCTGCTGTCATTCAAAAATGTTTCGGTCTCTTTTTCTTTTCAGCATGGAATAAAACTTAACCCATTCCTTTGCAGCCTTTGCATCCTGACACAGCTACCTACTTGAACCAGTTCATAGGTACTGTACAAGACTTGATAAAAACCCTCCTGTCCAGAGTTTTAGGAATGATCAATGTACAAAATGACCAGGCACAGCTGCTGTAGAGGAATTACTATACCTAATGTCCTTATTAATATCAGAGGGTTAAAGAAAACATACTGTATTCATGGTTTTATTATATTCAATAGCCCTTCACAATTTGTCTCAATTACATCACATTTGTCTTCATATCATCTCATGCCAATACCACTAACAATATACACTGGTGAAACACCTGCATATTTCACAAATAAATCAAATCCTCTTCATAAAAATACAATTTATATTAAACATGTTACACCAAATGAAAACAGTGTCCTGTATATGAATGACTGTGTTAGCTTTCCAATAAAGACGAGATTGGAGAGACCTGGCTGTGAAAAGATCTTCTTGACTTGGGAACATCTCAATATGTAACAGCTCAAAGGAATCACGTTTTCAATGTCTGTGACACGTTCGCTGTATCCAATAATCTAGGAACTCCAGTACAAAGAGTACTGCACCAGAGTGATATACACAACAAACGTGTCAAATGAGATTTTCAGCAGCACATTGCAGAGACCGGGTGTAAAGAAGACAGCTTCTTTGTAAAAAGTTCTATACGGTGCTCCCGGATCCACAAAAAAAGTTGGCCAAACTGTACACTACTAAAATGTAAAGCGATGTCACACATGAGAGTTAACATGCCCATCACACAAGGAGTTTGCTTGAAACTGAAACTTTAATTTATCTTATATTTATCGAATTTATTTTGCAGCTCTTATGCAATATTCATAGTCTCAGCTACAAAAGAACAATCAAACTACGTTGAAATCGTTGGTTCAATATCACACAGTGAGGCAGTACAGCAGTGTGGAAGTCTGTTCCACTGCCTCAAAGCTCTACGGTCATGATTGATTCTGGCCTTGAGCTTCAGTGTATATTTCTGTATTGGAAGGCAAAACCACGATCCATTCTTGTAAGTCTTCTTAAAAGATAAAACGAGGCAATTAGGTTTGACAGTAGTACTGTGAGTAAACAAGGTACTGTACGTGCGATACATGCAGAGGAATAAAAGGGTCATCATGGGTTGTGAAATATTCATGGAATGAAAAATATGAAGATATTGCAATATCTATATACTGTAGCACTTCTCCCCAATAAAAGAAAAGATTAAGATTTTTGGCAGTTGGTTGGATAAGGTCAGATATACTGTAAAAGCTATTAGACAAATTAAGTTATTTATATATGAACATTGCACTAGTTCTTTGTTAAAAAATAGACAATGAAATCCCAGCTTCAGCAACAAATGCGTTAAGTGACCAGATACCTAGAGATTTAGTACATAAGAAGACATTTTCACAATGGCCTAGTATTTTGTCTACAGATATAGCCCAACAAGGAGTCCGCTTTTATTTCCCCTTTTTCGTCTTCATTCAGGACAAAAATCCAGCAGTTTTTCTGTCTCTGTATATAAACAGATAGACATTAGAAGAAAATGGTTATATTAATCTAATTAAGCAACTCAGTTACGCCTTAATCCCTCACATTCAGGACCCTGTCTCAGTGGGTTAATCATGTTGAAATTCTTGAATTTGACAGATTTGCAGAGTATTTTACCTTCAGCAATGTATTTGGCAATATACTGTATAACTGCCTCACTGCTTCAGAGAAAAAGGTAGTTTTGACCTGGCATGTGTGCACATGTTTAAAAAAAAGATCATTTTTTTTTTCTTCATCTAAATGTTGACTTTTTCCACAATCAACAGTAAAAACTTTCTCATTCATTGGATTCTTCAGCTCTTTATTTGGCAAATTCTATTGGCAGCTCTTTATGTCTTATTATTTTTACACTGGGCTGAATCAGAAGTGACTCAGAGATATACAGATTCACAACCACTTTGTCAATGTTAAAAAACACAGCACAGCAAAACTACGGCATGTTACCAGGCAAGGATGATGAGAACTCATTGTTTAAGGAGATCAAGGCTTGAAGGGAGCTGCTTCAACAAGGAGGAGAAAACAGAGGTGTCAGATAAAAGCATATAAAAATTAAGAATAGTTTTTAAATACAAAAAGTACCTAAAAAGTGTACACTGTTTAAGAAGACTGCTAAAGTTACAACTTAAAACAATAGAACATATTTAATAAACCCTCAATTTAAACTTGTGTTAGACATTTAAAACACAGACCGAAAGGTATTTGTATTGAGCTTGCATTATCCCAGTGGTTCTATTACATTTATTACAGTACAGTATATCCTTGTTATCTAAAATGATTTAGTCAATATCTTCTCTAGTTGGTACGTTTAACAACCTTAGTTAAGAATCAACCATTAACCACAACAGTTTTAGCTTCAGCAACCCTCATTACAATGTCTGAACCTGAATCTATCAATATCAATATCTGGATATCTGATATCAGAATATCATTATTACTGTACATACTTTCCTGATCACATCATAAAGTAATATAGTTGTGCCTATTTGTACATTAGGCAATCAATATTACATTGTCAGGGCCTTAGCATTACTTTTCAGGTTTAACCCATAGACATACTGAACTGCCTGTACCCTCCTATTTCAATTCTGCACTCTGTAAGTTAGCTATCCTGCCTGTCTTTGCAAAAAGGTGTACCCATTAATTTTATATTTGACCCTGTCATCTCCCCAACCATGAATTATTCCTATAATTTCATTGTTTTCTGATAACACAGTAGCCTAGATTTCCATTTTTTCTCCTTTTGCTTCTAGCATTTAAATACTGTACATGCATCTAAAAATGGATGTGTTATGTGTTGCTCTTATATGGTATGTCTTCCCACTGTCGTTAATGTACAGTACATTCTTTTGGGAAAAAAACGTCTGTAGTACTATTTTAGTTTTTTTTAAAATGACCACGAGTCAGTAAATTTCTCAGAAATTACGTACTTTAATTTTAATGCGTTCTGTTATTAACGATATGTAAATGTACCATCTCCAAACTGAGGGTACAGTTAACAATGAAGCGTTATCTCCCCTATTCGTGGACAGGTCGTAATACGGTTTCTAGACATCCTCCCACCGGTACTACACATACAGTACGTAAAGAACTTGGAAAGCAAGTTTAATTCCTGCATTCCGAGAGACCTTGCCGAGGTCGTTTTAAGGGCTTTGAAGAGAGTCTCAAAGTCAAAGCAGACGAAAACAGAATTCAGAAAGACTTGTTAGAAAAACTGTGATTATGGTACTCCACATCGCAAACTAATCATTAGGTTTGTCGGCTTGAAGTGAAACTTTTTTTATTGTTTCATCCAAATAAAACTTTTTCCACTTTATTTTAGACTTGTAACCTTTTAACTGGAAAGGTCTGTGCCGCTGTGAAATATATTCTGTTTAACTTGCTGCTCAGAATGGATTACATAAATTTAAATCTAAGAACTGAGGACTCGTTCCACCCAAAACAATAAGTCAGTCGATATTTTATTTTGATGACATATATTCAAACGACGTTTCTTTTTGCGATTCAGACAAAAACTGTTCTCAGACACCTCTCAACATGACGATCAAGCTGTTGGCCCTTATCCTTTTAACATCTGTGGTTCATGCACGTTTATTAAAGAAAAGGCAAACGCTTTGCCCGGAGATATGTGATATTTCCCGCTGCCCCCCAGTCCCGGATTCGTGCTTCTACGGGGAGGTGAAAGACGACTGCGGGTGCTGCGACATCTGCGCAGCGGGAGAAGGAGACCTCTGTGGCGGACGCGGTTTGGGGACCTGTGGCGAGGGGATGGTGTGCGTCTACCCACCAGGGAAGCGCAGGCACCGAGGTACATGCGTCTGCGCTGCCACCGAACCGGTCTGCGGCAGCGATGGAAGGACATATCCCAGCATCTGCCGACTGAGAGCCGAGAACAGAAGAGCTGAGCTAAACCAAACCCCTCCGGTAATCCTCATTCAGAAGAGTCCCTGCGATTCTGGTAAGTGAACCAGGACGTTTCAACAAGGTCTTGAATATAGAACATAGAATATAATTTCATTGGCGATAAATAGGAAAATAGAAATATAAGTTTCACGTCAGTTTTATGCATTAATTAATTATAATGTGTAGCATTTTTTTTATAAAGAAGCTTCACATTTCTATCTATTTTTAAATTAAAAAAATAGAATGCTAGGTCTGTTTACCGAAGTTTCTGGCACTGCTATTTCGACAACGTGTTGTTACAGTAGTTACTTATTTAAAATGGAACTTCAAATATACAGTACATACAGAATACAAACAAATCCTGTATTATACAGTAATTGTACTTGTTCAGCATTCTTATCATCAAACTTTCAGCCACAGGAAAATTCAAAATTTCAAAAAATGCACTTAACATTTGAAGGACTGAATTTTATTTGTAATCAGAATACTTCTGAACATTCAGGATCCCTTACAATGTGATTGTAGAAAATCAGGCAAAGATAATCTAGTCACACATTATGCCAAAAAGCAATAATTTATCCGATTTTTACTGTGTGAAAAATTCTAGCAGAGGCTGATACCTGCCTCAGATACTCAGAAGTATCCAAACTAGGATTTATCTAAACTATGAAAGAAGTACATCTATGCACTGCAACCTGGAACAACAGCTAGATAAAGATTTAAACACTTAATTTGTCATTCTCTTTGGCTGTGGCTTTGCAAAATGTTGATTTATTTATTGCACTGTACTGTGTTTAAACCTAACCCCGTTTTCTTTTTTAAGCGAACAAAATGCACACATGAAACATTAGTATTGTAACGCAACGGGGGTTCAGGCGGGCGCCCTTGCCGCATTAGGTCGGCCCCGCACCGCCGGGGGCTCAAACCCGGGACTCCCGCGTCACTCAGCAGGGACCCAGCCCGGTGAGCCAGTAGCTATCCCACCCCGCTTCTGACACCAATGTAACGCAACGGGGGCTCAGGTGGGCGCCCTTGCTGCATTAGGTCAGCCCCCCACCGTCGGGGGCTCGATCCCGGGACTCCCGCGTCACTCAGCAGGGACCCAGCCCGGTGAGCCAAAGAGAGATCTCTCTACAGCCCAGTAGCTGTGGTCCTGCTATCACAAGGAAAGGCAGTGACGTCACCTCTCTGGTAAGCTGGCTCTTACACACAGTGCCTGTCGGCCGTAAGCGTTACACTCTCCCCCGCTTAAATCGCCGTCCCTGGCGAAGGGCTATCCCACCCCGCTTCTGACACCAATGTAACGCAACATGGGCTCAGGCGGGCGCTCTTGCCACATTAGGTCGGCCCCACACCTTTGGGGGCTCGAACCCGGGACTCCTGCGTCACTCAGCAGGGACCCAGCCGGGTGAGCCAAAGAGAGATCCCCCTACAGCCCAGTAGCTGTAGTCCTGCTATCACAGGGAAGGGCGGCGACGTCACCGCTCTGGTAAGCCAGCTCTTACACAATGCCTGTCGGCCGTATGCGTTACAGTATCATCTTTCCTTGTTTGGGGGTGTGAATAAATTCAACTCACTTCGAAACTAGACCAGGTGACAGAGAAGATGTCATAGGTGAAAATGCCCAAACTCCTAATGCATAACAGTTAGTTTCTTTCAGATTTTACAAATTGCTACAGAAGACAGCAACAGGTGTTACCGAGGTCTTGTTCTGTCATTACATTTAAATTCATTTTAAAAGACAAACGTGAGGTTTAAATATTAGATACAGGTATAGTCCTTTATGTTTCATTTTCATTAATATAATCTCTACAAATGCCTGAGACTGAAAAAGCTGAAATGGACCAGATTGCTGTGGACATCAATAACATCAATTTTTTTATTCCTCTCATCATGTAATATTACGTCTCTTAATAAAACCTGTGCTGCTGCCAGCTCCATCCAGGAGCCGAGTTTCTCCTTGATGTTGACTAGCAACAAAGCAGTTTGGTAACTTTGTGTTCTGGAAGCCGATCATGAGTGTAAGCGAGCCTCTGTACCCTGAAGAGACAATGAGGGAGTTTACCAATTCTTTGCCTTTTACTCTTTAACCAACACACCTAGGGGTCTCAAACTGTGCTTACATTACTTGCTTCTCATTACTTAGATTTCAAAAGATGAAAAAGTATTTGGCATGCTGGAAGACAAATCGTGAGATATGGCGTGATGGCCATTTCCATTTCCATGTGAGCCCATTGGACATGTTGACATCACAGTCAATGGGGCATGAAGTGCAGAGATGGGTGATGCTGGTGGTACTGTAGACCATTAATATGTCTCTCTATTTAAAAGTAGTTAAAAGTTACTAGAAGGAAAACGCAAAAAATGTTATTTATGTCAATAAATGTCAGCTGATGTGAATTGAATCTTTCCTTAAGGACTGGCATGTCAAATATTCTCAATTTCCATGTAGATTCTTATTAAATCTGCGAAACACTTTACTTCATTAAGCAGTCTCTTTGAAAATAGTGCTTAATTATAATAGGCCATTTTTATCTAGAGTCTTATTTTGTATTCCTTTCCCTTCTTCCCTTATTATTAAGAACCCTTTGAAGTTCACGTGTAAAACAGCTTTCTGGTATAGTATAGACAATATTATTGGGTTTCGCAACCTGGTTATAATAAAATAAACATTTTAGTAAAAATAACATGAACAGCAATGCTGTTGATTCTGATAGTCCTGATGCCCGCTTTGCACGTACTGCAATACTTAAAGTAAAATCTGTATGCTGAAATCTTTAACTCTACTTATCAGAACCCCAGGTACTCAGGCAGTCTTGCCAAAGGTTCTGCAGCAGTCTGACTCAAGAGCCTGGAGGGACAGAATGCATGGAGCAAGGAGATAGAGTTTGCATATCTCCCTCCCTAACATCAAACTCAGCTGCCGAAACAAGACTTGGCTTGATTTTACACACTGGAATGCAGTGTGCATATCTATCAAGAACAGAATTGGTTTCTACTAAAACTGAATGTGTATACATATATATGTATACTGATTATGTATTTATTTTTGCAGATAAGTCAATAGAAAACAAATTTTTACAGTGGTCTGGAAAGGCATTTTCACAGCAGGGCAAAACAGCTGTATTTTGCCAAGCACCCAAGTGTCAATATACAGTATAAACAGATTGAAGACATAAACTTCATTCCATACAAAAGAAATGATGGATTTTGAAATATGTTTACCAAAAGTAAATTTAACCTTACAGAGTTCATTAATTCTTCACCCATAAATTATGTTTCTTGTTGTCTTACATATGCTAGAGGTCAAAATAAGAAGAAAGAAGCAAAGATTTTTGTCTCCATAAACTACAGAACTCATGTTTTGGAACAGCATGTAATATCATATTTTTGTTTATCGGAAACACACTTACAATGAGAAAGACCTTCCTAATTAATGTAAAAACACATCTAAACCAGCCAGTTTAGACAATTTAAGTCAGTTCCCCTTCTGCAAAAGTTTTATTCATCATAACTGTTTCTCATGCTTTCTGAGTCGAATTTGTGTTAGAAAGAGTCACCCCTAACTTTAATCTGTTACAGTACATTTACTGTACTGTACAGTATGTCAATTAAACTGGTGTTTTTATCAATTTCCTGGGACAGTACCATCACATTTTGCCAACCTATAACAGTCTATCGCTTATAATTGGGTTTTCATTACCTAACTATGATGCCTATTTCCAAAATATTACTCAAACTGATCAGCATTACAGAATACTGGAGAATCACACTAAATTGTGCTTGTATTGGCAGCTGTTTGTGTCTGCTGATGTTTAAGTCATACTGTAAATATCCAAATAGGAAATAGTGTAGATCAACTTTGAATTCCCTTTTCTACTAAGCAATCCTTATTAAATGACTTAAAATCCATTGCATATACAGTAAATATCAAAAAGCAGTTAACATAAAAGATAACAATTCTGAAATCTAACACTTAAAGGCTGTGTTAAAAACAAAAAATGTACGTTTGGACAATTATTGCACTCTGTGTCTAAACACACCTTATTTCTTCAGTGTGTGAATTTCCAGTGAAACCCCACAGGGCCAGAATGAAAGATCTATTGAGTTTATTAATTGAAGCACAAAATTAAAAGACACTGCGTCACTCTGAATGCTTTCAATTTTCCATTGACAGCTCAATGAAAGAGTTCTACCTCAGCTTTGGATCTCTTGCAATGAATTTGGTTTTACAAGATATGTTTGATCACATTGAAAAAAGCCAAAATTCTCTTTGTTAAAAGAATAAGTTATCATGAGATTCACTCCCTTTAATAGGCACCTCTGTAAAAAAGCCTCTGTTTTTGCTTTTTTTTCCCTTGCAATCATGTTGGGATTTCTTGGCCAAGCTGATTTGCATATTGAAAGCAACATGTCATGCCAAAACCAACAGTCTGCTCTGCTGCAACACTTCAAACTGTACAGTATGTTTTGAATTCTATTTAGTCTGGCAAAACTTTACGCACTTGTGATTTGGAAACTGCAGACCTCTCTCAAACAAGCTTCTGGAGCATCTTAAATAATTACCATACTGTACATTTCTAACAAATATCTTAATAATAAAAGACTCTTCACTGGTACAAACAGAGCATTATTTTCTTTTTCTAAGATGAAAACATGGATGAACTGTACAACACATACTGTAAATTACCAAACTAGAAATATGAGAATCTCTGTTACTCATCTCAAGTGTAATGTTTCTTACAGTGTTCTGGTCTTCTAATACAAAGTGAAACATATTTTCTAAATGATCTGTCTAATATGAAGTTCCCCCGCAGGGCATGTTAAGGTGTCCAATGAGACAATGGGCTTAAAAAATAAAACAAACATTTCTAGAAACTACAAGAAAGAATAAATTACCCTGTCTCCCAGGATTCTAAATGGACATAGGAAATGTTCCTATTTTTAATCCATTCTTGTAGTGGTCCCACACCTTTTCATTCAACATGTACTGTAATTAAAATCTGCACATGATTCTCATGCCCAGGTCCCCAGAATCCTGATAGTCTCCGGTACAAGTTCAACTTCATCGCTGATGTGGTGGATAAGATTGCCCCAGCTGTGGTACATCTGGAACTGTTCCGTCGGTAAGCTGTGGCTCTGGGGTAAAGAACTGATATAATGAATAAATATCCTAATAATTTAATGCCAGTCAATTTAAAATAGACCTGGACAAGCCATTTTGAAGTTTACAGTGCAATCCCCGTGTGTAGCTCAAGAGACTGCCATGGCTCATATCATTAACTCTTTGGTTATTCCAGCTGCCTATTCAATAAAATGGATCCCATAAATTAGCTGACTGACCACAGTGCACAGGGTTGAGTGCATCACATTAAGTATCATCAAACTTTAACATTAACTCAAACTTTCTTCAAGGATCTGAAACAATACGGTTCATGTACAGTAAATGGAATGAAATCAAGTTCTTAATATTTTAGCTCATTCAATCCCCCAAAAATCAAAACCAAACCAAAAACCAAAACCAAACCTTAAAGTAATTTTATAGGCAATACTGCTATGCCGCTTCCTAACTTTCACAAAAACTGTGGACAAAAAAGGACTTTTAAAAATGAAGATACAATAACTGCTGAAATATAGCATTTTAAATAATATCTGAGACTGGTCTGCATAGGCTTTGGTATCCCTGGCTGTTTCCAAGCTTCAATGACTGGGACAGATTTTATGGCATAACAAATCAAAGAAATTCAAACCTAAAACAAAACTAATTTCCATGCTTAAATACAGTCTTCCATTTCTATGATTATTATGTCTCCCTCTATAAACTAAAATTTCTAGAATGACTAGTCATATGCATACATACTGGCCCCTGTTTAAACCTTCAGGGTCAGTGTTTCAGTCTGCTTGTCTTGCTAAGGCTCATGGCTAACTTTAAACAATGTTATTCAATAATTCAAAAACTGAAATGAATACAGTATACAGTATAGGATACTTAGTACATGTAGTTTATAACATGGTATTTGTTAACCTACCGTATACTGTATCTCTGTGTGTGTTTGCACACAAGCATAATTGTGCCTGCAGTAAAGTACATAAAGAAGTACAAAACTTTAGCATTGGTATCGATCTTTTAAAATACATTTCTTTTTAGACTGCCCTTCACCAACCAGGAGATTCCTGTGTCAAGTGGCTCAGGGTTCATTGTGTCCGAGGATGGATGGATTGTCACCAATGCTCACGTTCTGACCAATAAACAGCGCATCAAAGTAGAGTTGAAGAGTGGCGCCCAGTATGATGCCAAGGTCAAGGATGTGGACCAAAAACTGGACATCGCACTCATTAAAATTGAACCAGACGTAAGTCACATAGTCATGTCAGTCAGTCAAGGGTCAGTCAGACTGAAAGCAGTCTATTAAATCAGTTCTTTGAAGAAGAAATCAGTCCTTCGAAGATTTTGCATATTGTTTTTGTTCAGTATGTTACTGTTCTTTGTTTTGTTCCATTCTGAAGTCCTGAAAGTACTTTTTCTAGTGGTTTGAAACACTGCTATTTCAAAGTTGTTGATAGTTTGACCATCTCTGCAATTTAGCAAATTATTTTTTGTTACATTATTGAATAAATTGGTCTTTCTTTTAATTTCACCCAAAATATTGTTAACTCTTTTAAAATAGTAAGAATGTAATAATTTAATGTAATATAAATAAGGATGCCACCTTATAGATCTTCTATATTTCTATGCACAATAAAACCCCATCAATACTCTAATATTACAATGACTTTGGGGAAGAGGAGAAAAACTCCCTGTGACTTTAATGATGAGGAAATCTTTCAATCTGTGACAATTAAACTGTCACGAGTTCCTAGCAGGGGATCGAACTGTTAGCAGTGATTGAGTGGGATTTCAGGCCCTCGGGCCTGATAAACCACAAGCATGAGACTCAGGGAGTAAAATCACATTTTCCTCTAATAAGAGCAGACAGGCATTGACAAGCCAAGCAGGTGAAGGTGTTTCTTTAGAGACTTGAGAGACATTTGGTTAAAATTAAAACAAGCTTTTGAGCCTTCTTATTTTACATATAGCTTTTATACAGTTATGCTACGGATAAGATGCATTCTCCAGCTGGCAGTCGTTTGCTGTGATTTACCAGAAATCAGACAGTGTCAGTGTCAGTGCAGTAGCTGGTGAGGTAGCATGGCAGCTCACTGCACATCTTCGTGTATGTGATCCCCAGAATGCTTTAAAAAAAACTGTAAAAATCCCACCCTTCCACCAAAAATCAACACCAGACCCTTCTTATTGTTTTTCCAACACTGCTGAAAATTGACTAATCTAATGGACAACACACAATCTCACAGCCTGCCCACCTGAGACCAATATCAATGTCAAAATACGTCTTTGCCAATATTTTCAAATAGTATTACATGATGAGTCACAGGTCTTTTCATATCAATAATGGGTAGTTGACTAGGACATGTTCTATAAATAAGCAGTTTGAGTATCACCTGCCTTTTGAATTAAAGGTTATATGAAATGTAGGTTTCTGACTTAATTCTTCATATATCTGTTTAAACCAGCTAGAAAATAACATAAAGTGTTGCCTTGTAACAAATCCTTTATTAATAAAGATACTGTACTGTACCTCCCTGTTTTTATTTGCAATATACAAGGAAACCCTAACAATATTAATAAAACACAGTTCCCCCTAATTTTGCTATGCCAAGATTGTCCATTTACAACAGTGGAAAACCAGAATTTATACAGAGCCTTGTGTGATTTAGAGCCACCTGCCAGTGCTCCTACTGGGACGTTCTGCTGACCTGCGGCCAGGGGAGTTTGTGGTGGCAGTGGGAAGCCCCTTCTCTCTCCAGAATACAGTGACCACTGGCATTGTCAGCACCACCCAGAGAGGGGGGCGAGAGCTGGGGCTGAAGGACTCTGACATGGAGTACATCCAGACTGATGCCATCATCAATGTGAGTTTTCAAGGGGGTGGTGCAAACTGCCACGGCTTGGGGAATTTCAGCTTGAACCTGCAAGACCAACCAGTTCACAAACTCCTCAATGCTTTCTTTTTGGACGATTTCCCCCAAATATTTTTTTTTTATATATTGCATATTGCATTACCCATCTGGTACTGGAGATCCTGGATCAAGCAGGTCTTAAAGTAGGGCTCTTCAACTTGTGGCCTTTACATTCATCTCCATATCGGCCATATTGATCCTGCTGATTATCAATTCAAATAATTGAATTGGTTATAGCTGGTTATCGCAAAATGGTGAAATAAAGCACAGTGGCCGCAGGTTGAATAGCAGTGTTTTAGAGATTTCTTTAATCTATATCCTTCTAAGGACTTTAGAAAAATGACAATAGCAAAGGTGCAGTTAAAGGGGAACACGTTTTACACATTAGGTGTATATATTTTGTATATAATTTTTATATTTTGGGGTTTGAAAGAATCAGCATTGATGAGTGTAATTCAAACCACAATGAAAGTAAAATGTACACAGTAACATGCAAAACCTCCAATTTATGTAATGAAATAGACTATATTCTATTGCCAGATTCTGCAATTCAGAACTAGGCAGCCAAGCATCCAGTGAGGAGAAGCGGCCCTTTCACATTGTAAACAAGCAGGCTTGTGAATACATCTCTTTTAATCCAGTAGAAATATTGCTCTCGCCTTTGACACAGTGTTGCCAAAAAAATACAACATGTTAACTCTACATGCAGATTGCGTTTAATTTCTGCTGCACAACCCGTCCTTATCCTCTCGTACAGTACGTTATAGTGAGTAGTGAGCAGGGTGAGCCATTTCACGCCGCAATCTTTGCAAACTCCGGACAGAATAGCGACTATACAGTATAGTACTTTCACAAGTAAGTTCACTATTTAGTGCTTAATTTAGAATTTGTGAAATTTTGCAATGCTGGCATTTCATTTATTTTGTTACCAAGATTTAATAACCTGTCTGAGAAATTGAGACTGCAGTTCCCCTTGAAGGAGATTAGAGTGAAACAAAAACCAGAAATGTTGCTTTGAGATACAATTTTTCTATGTGAGTATATCAAATATCATGCCTCTGTTACATTGTTTTTATATTCTCTTCCAGTATGGGAACTCAGGAGGACCGCTGGTTAACTTGGTAAGAAATGGAAAAAAAAATGTCATATCTGAATTCTAAACATACACCATACTGTATATTCTGAAACACTCAGTTAAACTTTGCATACCTTCGACAACTTTTCAAACTTTGTGGAATTATTATGTGGAATTATTGCAAGAAAAATTTCATTACAACATACCAGTAAACCACGACTTATTGAAACTGACTGTAAATCACACTTAATTGTGGAATTTAGTTTTACCAGCTGCTGTAACATTGGCAACTGCTTCTAGACAACAGGAAAGATTTGTGAATATGCAGGTTAAGCACTCTTACAAAGGTCATGCTAAAGTGATATTGATGTAGTCTTGGCAAGCGGTCACCTTTCCTGATTAATCAGAAAAAAATGTCATTAGACGTTTCTTCACATTCAGCAAAATAAAAAAAATGTATAAAGCAACTGAACATAAATAGCTTCTGAGTTATCTAGACAAATTTAACAGGGAATTATTTTTCTGACATACTTTCTCCTAACTGATTTTTGTGACAGAAGGGAATATGTTGGTTTAGCAGACCAGAGTTAATCGAAAACTGAATAAATAGGGAAGGTACAGTAGGTAATGGAGGTTATCAACTTAGAAATTACCCAGGGACTCTTTCAGGATTCAAGGATTTAAATCATTAGGAGAGGACAAGACACTGATGCCCTTTTTTCAAGTTTCTGAACATCACGCCAACAGTTCAGGAGTTCAGAAGCAGTGACAGATGGCGCAGTCAAATCCGACATCACAGCAGCACAATCCTTTCTGCTAAATCGTGCTGGCAACCCACATTTCACTGTAAATTAAGGTGGAAAGAAACACACTGTGCTGGGAATGTTTCTCCTAGCTGTTGTTTTAAGACTGTCTTGGATTAAAAACACCTTGCTTTTTGGGCACAAGCTGCCTTTATGGGCAGTCCAGCTGCAAACATGTGGAGTGTGAGAAGGCCTGCAACTGTCTTTTCTGTGAGCTGGGGTTTTAATTTTCTGCCATTACATAAACCTGGGAGCTATTTGGATCATCTTCTTTCAGGACAGAATGGTTTTTAGCATGTCTAGTTCTATGATAACTGGACAAAAGATTAGAATACTAAATTGTTTAACATTCCAAATTGGAGCACAAGACACATACGTTTCTTGTATGATTGTGCTTTTAAGTGTGTGAGAAGTACAGTATTGTGTCCCCATGCTTTTACTTTCATCTTTCGTTTTGGAATATTCAGAACTAAAAGAGAAGCATAAACACCTAACGTGTAAAACATAGAAATGATTACTTTTATGTTTATGAACATCTCAATATTATTTAACCATTTTCGTCCACAACGAGAAGTCTTCAACTGAGATGTGATTAAAGTAATCCTTCAATATGACTGGAGATTAAAATAGAATGTTGTGTTTATTTTTTAACCTTATATATTACTTGATATACAATACGAAAAACTTCAATTTCATATTACTCTTTCAGAAAGAACATAACACTAAATTAGCTTTAAAACCCTAAAACCGTATATCTTCATTGTAATCTTAAACATTGTTATCTTAAACAGTTTGTGTGACTTTCAGATTTTGTTTGTAAAAGATATTTGTTGTATTTAGAGTTTTTCTCACAAATAAGGACAAAAGCAAATTTACAAAGAGTCTTCTGCTAATATATGATCCTTTCTTTTGAATACAGCTCAAAGGATTAGAGCCTAATTCTACTTCTTACTGAGTCTGTGTCAATGTGAACATTATTAGAAGCTAAGTACTCTCCTAGTTATATATGAAGAAATTAACTGACAGGGGGTTCTTAAAAAACACTACACATGCTTTTTAACAGATGGCAACTATATTAACAAAGATGGCAAAGAAGGGATCAAATCTGACTCGTTTTATTATTGAAAAATAAGTAAGATTTTGGAAGTCCCATTACATTTAAAATATCTGCAGTGAGTCATTTCTTTGTAGTGTCTGACAGTAAATCCTTCAAGGACAGTATTTTTTTCTACCTTGCAGGCATTGACAGTAAAGAACATTTACAAAAAAAACAGTACAACATCTGTGATTTCTGTGAGTTGGACATGAATCATTCTGTGCATTTTTCTGTTTCAAAAGTTAAACTGTTCTAAATCTTAAAAAATGCAGATAACATCACCTGCATGATAAGAGTATGCCCAACCCTGTACTTAGCACTTTGTGCTTTTGGCAGATTTCAAAGCATGAAATTGATTTATGGTGCCACAGCTCATGTTTAGTACTTAATAACAACAAGGGAATCTATGTGTTGACTAAAAGTTAAATTCAATTTTTATTTTTGTAGAAAAAACTTTTTTTCACTCCACATCAATTATTAATTACTAGACTTCTTTAGCATGATTTTGATAACCAGTGCATTTGTTCAATGTATATATAAGGCTCTTGCAATAACAGCAGATTGAAACCAGAAAACATCTGTTATTCTGCTTAAAAGGTCTTAAGACACAAGATACCCAAAGTGATTACATAGCAGGACAGAGTTTTGTGTAGATTTGTAGCAAGGTTTCTGGTTCTCAAATCAAAAATGAATTTCTTTTGGAAGACTAATCTACCATTTTGTATCATCTCCTGGAATAAGTTATCGTTCCTCTTGTTTTGGTTGGGAATATCTCTTGGGTGACGCTGCATAATACCAAACAGGTGTTAGAATTGCTTGTTATACAGACCCAGTGGGCTCTTTAAAGGCTTCTAATTAAAAATATTATAGTGTGAAAATCAGTCAAAATGGTGTTTAACATATTAAATGTCTTGTAATGGGAAGGCCTCAAAACTTTACTGAAGCTACATGCTAATAAATCTTCTTACATTTGTTATAAATATACTCCTTATATACTGTATAACACCTACGTACAATACAATAACAAACCTGACAATGGAATACAGGTTGTTATAAAGTACTGTTGTAGTGCAAAAATATACTATATACAGTACTAAAAGATATAAGGAACAAGTTATAGGTTTATTCCATGCTGAAAAGAGAAGAAAGAAAACAATGTTTCGGCTGTGAAGCTCCCCGCCTGAACTACTAAAAATATAATATTTACTTAGTAAAAGTGTATTTTAACAGGAGAGTGTAAGAATTAAATTTAATAATATATACTTCCCATGAGCAGCTGTGGAACCGATCAGCTGGAGTAAGGCATTTATTTTCATTGCCTCAGAGTACACATTTTCACTTTTCACTGATTTTCCTATTAAGATTTCTAAGTGCTAATCGGGTGCAGAATGATAGCTACAGTACTGTATATTCCAAATGGCAGCAATTCAGTAGACACCCAGTTGTGTTTTTTATATAATTCACTTCAGTTAAAAGCGAGATGTAAGTGCTAAAGAACTGATTTTTTTAAGTATTCAGAATCCATCACATCAACAGCAGGAGTCAGTCATGTTTTCTGTTAACTACTCTTTTGCGCTCAAGGCTATGGCAGATGTACAATACAGGTAATAGTTCTTAGAGAGTATCCTAATAAACTCGTAGTGAGATATACAACTTGAAGCATACCTTTCCATTAAACTGCTTCACATCTCTCACTATTTTAACATTTGTTTTGAAATCAGCAATGTACAAGCTGGAGGAACAAAAGAGCCAACACTCATTCTACATTGTACATTCTCTAAAACACAAAATGCCAAATTCCTATTAGATGGCAACTTCAGAAGAGAGTCTATCTTGAAGTCTAGGACACCAGCAAGTGGCACACCCAGCCACAGTTCCCAGCTGGCACAGTGTAGATTGAACCAGTCAGATCTAGGTAATAGGCAGCAGGACTGATCCAAGCAGAGGCTTTGGTCCTTATTTTCCCTGTGGTTAAATGATGATCAGATTAGATTATACTAGATTTAAGATTTCTGTTTTCTTAGACCAGGCTTTTTAAAAGATATCTGGATGAAGTTAAAACATTGGTTCATTCAGAACAATGATAAATAAAAACCTAAGGAACCAATTTTCAGAAAATGTACAGCTGATGATGTGCTAGAATAGCAACATTTGTCTCCCTATTAAGGAACAAATTGGTCCCCTCAATTAACATTAGAACACTGTGTGTTTTACAGATAAAATATTCTAGAATTAACATTTTTCTGAAGCTTTTTTTTAGCTTTTCTTCTGTTTTGTGAGTTTATCCTAATCAACCTATGTTTTCCTCATATTTTAGTGCACTATGTTTTATCAGCTAACAAGGACGGCATCAGTTTTGGTAAAAGTATGTTTTGTTGTTTATTTGAAGGATGGTGAAGTCATCGGAATAAATACTTTGAAGGTAACAGCTGGCATATCCTTTGCAATCCCTTCAGATAGAATACGCCAGTTCCTCGCAGAATCCTATGATCGACAGATAAAGGGTAAGAGGGACTGTAGCAACTCTCAAAGCTGAAGCATTTTTAACTTTTAAAACAAAAAAAAAACAGTCCACAGATAAAACCACAACTAACCCTGTAAACTCCAAGTAAATGCTAAAATTAGTTAAATGGTTTACAAAATAAGTCCTCTAATAAAGCAACTAAATGTGTGATACATATTTGTAGTGTATGATTAACAAAGCGCTTTCTCTGGTATTTTCAAAATTAGAGGTTTTGAACTTTAAGGCCATGATAAGAATCTCTCCACCTAACCTAATAAATAAATTACACCCCTAGCCTCATCTTAGGTTATGACTTTGTCCCCTCAACAAGATTGACTGTAGGTGAAAGTCTTCTGCTGCTGTTCACCTACTGTAGGTTGCAGAATACAGTTCTTTGAGATCAGGAATTCAGAGCTCCTGTTTCCAACCTTTACCTTAAAGCATGTTTAAAGTGAAATTTCTATAGATTTTAAGATTAATTATTTTCGAATGAAGTAAAGTCTAATTCTTTGATTTCTGTTTTCCTCATTTTCATTGTACTGTACATGACGAGATTTGTTATGAGAAACAATCTGTAATGTAAAGTTCATTACTATTACATTAGTGAGCTAGACCACCAGTAGTCAGACAGGTACTGTATAACAATGTAACAGAATGTAGAAATACAGTACGAGATCCACAAAAAGAGATTTAAGTTTATACTGAGAGGCATTAAAAATAAAACGAATGCCATTGATTCCAATGTTAATTGGATTTTGTGAAGCATCTCAGAATAGTTAAGAATAACCAAAAAAATACAGTACATACATTTATAATGCCAACAGAAAAAACATCCTCTTTCCCCTGCTTTTGGTGCAGTTGATTTTTGTTTAAATTCCAGGGAAGACGCTACCCAAAAAGAAGTACATGGGAGTCAGAATGCTGCAGCTTTCTCCAAAGTAAGGCAGAAGACTAGAAGCGCATTTTGACTTGTTCTTGCATATAATGTGATAGCTTCCATTATGACAGCAGTGGTACTGTATTATGTGCATATGGCCGGTACAGATTCTACAACTCATAACAAAAACACAGAGATTGAGTGATTTGCATTTTCTGCATTCCTCAGTTTAATTAGAGAGCTGAAGGACCGGGACAAGGATTTTCCAGATGTAAGCATGGGAGTCTATGTGTTTGAGGTAATTCCAGGGACAGCCGCAGCGAGGTAAGGAATAGTGAGAGTCCCAGACCTCAAATATCGTTTTTATTCAACATACTGTAGAAAATCAAGAAAATGCTTCTCAACTCGCCTAGTTATTGACTAGAATATGATCTGTTCTCTCTGGGTGCAGAGATAAGCTAAGGTTTTAGGTTTTCAATTTTTTACTCAGCTGTAGACTTTAAAAAAAATTAGTGCGTACAACTGTAACAATAGCCAATACATGCTTTAAATCTCACACACTGACAAATGTTGTTGTGAAATAACAGACACAGAGCAGAACGCTGAGGAGAATGTATGAATGATAAACGAATGTACTCAACCTATTCACTAGTTTTTTGAGGCAACTGGATAAAACCAAAAACCAAAAGAGATTTGCAACATTCTGCTAGGTTGAGCAGCTGTCTTGGACCCCCACTGAAGAGATTAGGCCAAGGACACCAATCCAGCTGCCTTTTTTATGATTCGTACTTCAAATCAGCAGTTGGCAGCTTTGCTGGATATTGTCTAGTGGCCCTAAACAGCATGCAGAGTAATCCCAAGCCTACAAAAAGTTTGGAAGCACATCTATATGACTCAGAGATGTTTTTCCAATATTTCACCAACAGATCTTACCAGATGGAGATTGATTTAAGGTGCTTCTTTGTTCATTCACAAAAGGCCCAACATTATCTCTAACTGAAGTTTGTGGTGGTGGGCTAGTTACGTTTTAATTGTATTTGTGTGTTGGATCACAACAGTCCTTCTCTGCTTTATAAATATAGATCATTATGACCACTGGACTTTCTGCCAGGAGTGTCGAAAAAACAGCGTGCTATTATATTTGTTAAAGCTGAAAGGAAAATAACATACAAGTCATAGTCTAAATAAAAAGCTATAGAAAATAATTATGATAATATCACTTGACCAAGCAAAGTAGCGCAGGGGAACTGGTTTAAACTTTTAGTGAGCTTTCTCGTTTTGTTTCTTCCATTCAATTACAAAGTGCTACATTTGGGGAAAGAAAATACTTTTATAAGCAGTTGGCTTTGGCAGCCCATTTCAGTTTTAGAAAACATGAGAAAATATCTACCAAAAGACACATTTCAGTACTCCAATTTAAAAAGTTTCGGCTTTTATTCCTCTGACTCCCGGAAATAAGGCAGATGCTGCTACTGCTCCAGCAGCTGCTGCTGTGACAACATACTGTAACCTTTCATTAAACTTGCTGGCAATTGGGTAAAAGTATGTAAACAAACGCTGATAGGCAGAATTGAGAAATGAGTCAGTCCAAGCACAGTAGGCAGAATTGAGAAATGAGTCAGTCCAAGCACAGTGGTATCAAGGAAAATGCAAGGAGAAGGATGGCAGGCAGATATAAAGAATGTGAATGAGCATGCCATGTTCCTGAATCCAGATTTCCTAGGCTGTCTGAAACTGAACTCGGGCCACGTACACTTGGCCCAAACACAGTCTTTACAGCAGTTGATCAGCTGTAACCAAGAAGCAGAAAGCTCAGTTTTAAGTGTCTTCCAAACATTTTCATTCAGCTGCTGAAACAAAAAACAAAAGGCAGGAAGGATATGGTAATTCACGGCTGTTGGAGCTCAGGGGAAGCTCAGGGCAGCTTTGAGCCCACTCAGTGACAGTGCCTCCACAGTGTCATGTTGAGATCAGGGTTTGTGTGCTCAGTGCAGCCAGCACAGCCCTCGGGCCTCCACAAAGACTGGTCTATCAACTAGGACCCCTAGTAAACATAGTCGTCTTTCTGTTGTCGTTTCTTCCCCTAGCTCTGGCATGAAGGACCACGATGTGATTATCAGCATCAACAACCAATCTGTGAAAACCACAGAGGATGTGAGCGAAGCGGTCAAGTCCAGTAGCACGCTCTCTGTGGTGGTGCGCCGAGGAAATGAGGACATTATGCTCACTGTCGTTCCAGAAGAAATAGACTGATTGAAATGGACAAAAACTGGGTCTCAACAAAGACCTGCTGCATTTTTCTAATGTATCCACAGAAAAAAATGTTCTTTAGCAGGTTTTCTGACTCCTCTGCCATACTGATTTTTTAACCTTACTTGCTGTTTGTTGCAAACAGACGTTTCTCAACTACTTTTCTGAAATAATCCATGCATTTAGTTATGTTTCCCTATAGATGTGCTTTCAGATATTTTATTTAGACATCAATGGTTTGATTGGGGAAACCGGGTAAGGATATTAAGGGTTAGTTTTTAGATTATCTCGTGATAAAGATAGATAGCACATCTTAAAAATGACAAAAACATAATATAAAAGAGGATAAACACTGGAAAAAAAACATTGCTGATACAATTAATTTTTAAGGTAGCTAAGCCTTTTTTCTGATTTTTTCCTACAGGTTTTCAAGAATGATAATTGCAGTATTAAATAAGTTCAGCAAAGAGCAAAGATGTTTTCAGTTGGACAAAATTAGCACAATATCAAGATTCACACACAGCATATACTGTGTATAACAGACAAGAATAACTGAATACTGTTAAACTATGCAAAATATCATGCAATAAAGTTTAACATTAAAATGTAGGATTTAATAAGTTTTATATATGTCATTATTAGACTGTTCTAAAACAGAAGTTTGATTCTGACCTCTATTTCTTACTCTCCAATTTTGCAATAGGAAGCTAACTTTTGTCTTTGACAACGGACTGATTTCCAGTTACCCAATTCAGGACAAAGCATAAAAATGAATTAAACAAAAAGCACTTAATCTGCCAAATTCTCAACAGCAGTGATATGTAAGGACCTACATTCTATGAGTAAAATGTTTCTTGCGATTGTGTGTAATGTTAAGGGTAATATACAAAGCACAGAGGCCTAAATGGAAATTTCAACACAATTTAAAAATCAATCGCAACATATTTTCCATATGTATTATACAGTCATTTTCATTTTACGATGACTTTACCTTAATAATTCTATGTAATTAATGAAGAATATAACCAACTGTGATGATACTACCTTTGAACTGAAAATCACAATAAAACCTTTAAGAAAAAAGAAACTACTGCCCTTTTTTACTACATAAAATTGCAAGTAGCGAGAGAGCCATTCCATCAATTATACACAAGTATGTAAATGGTGTATATGAGGACACAGCACAATCTGATCCACTCCAGTGGCTTGTAAACCTTTTGTAAGTTATTTTTTTCTTAGTGTATCTGAAGTCAATAATTGATTTAAAAAAACATAAGACAACTATTTTTTAAAATAGGTTTTGGTTGTATTTAATAACAAAATTAAGCATAGCAGTGCTGCACAGCACATTACTGTCTAGGGGAAGACTTGAGGCATAAACATTACTTACAAACCACAAAAAAAAAGTTTAATGATGACAGCAAAGGGTTTCAAGGCCCCGAGCCCCTTTAAGAGTTGCAGTAACAGGAAAAAAAAAATTCAAGCTTTCGTGCCAAGGATTTGCATGAATCTGTTAGCTCATGCTATCCGGCTTTTGAGTTTCTATACAGCGAAGAGAAATGCTGGAATTATCCTGTAATCAGTGCTATACTTTATCACAGCACCCTAGAGATAGTGTTCACTGTACACAGAAACACAACAGTTATGCCTAGCCAAATAAAAACCCCAAGCATTGAGCAGACCCATATAAAAGCATCTCCACATTTATAGCTTAGTGTTACAAGACTAGACAATCCCCCTGCCACCAGCCTCTTGAAGAATCATGGCATTTTAGGCTGACTTCTTCTTTCTTTTAAACAACTCCCAAAAAAGTGGAATTTGATTAGTTCTGTTATAAAATCAAGCAGCCCTGTGGTTTCACAACAAAAAGGAAAATATGAAACATTTTCAACACAAAAGCACAACCTTCAAATTGGACAGCTAATACATTAGAATATAAAACTTTACAAATAATACACATACAGAAAACACCTGCAGTGTTTGCACACACACCTCTGCATTCAAACTACCCTTTTTAATATTAAATATTATTAGTAGTATTTTAGAATTTAATTCAGCATGTACACTTAAATTGCTTTTATGTTTTAGTAATTTAGTATGTATTTGGCAGGGCATACAGTAACAGAGGCAGAAATCAGACATCCACAAATGTTGTTTATATACCCTCATGTGATAACTTACCTGTACACTATATTGATGCTAATATTGTTAATAAGCAGTAAGAATTTACCTGGATTTCTGTTGCTTACTATCTCTTTGAGAAGCCACAATGTTACACAACTTTGTACTGCAGTTATGCCTGAAAGACCAATAGATGAAGACTAAACACTGTCAGAGGTCCAGTGAGGAAGAATAGCATGCTTGAGGCAATATTCTATAGGTCATTATTAATTATTGTTTTGCCACCCACATCTGTTGTGAAAACCATGTTTCTGCAGATTTCTAAAAGGATGAGTGTCCATGCAATACTTCTTAACCAAACAGCAAAACTCTACATCAGTTTCCTTAATGTCAACTAGCTCCCATAATAATAATAATAATAATAATAATAATGTTTCTTTATTATCCCTATACAATTTCTTGCATAGGAATTTGTCTTTTCGCATACCCCAACTTTTCTCCATGGAGACACAGACACACAGACAGGGACAGAAGCCTTGGGTCAGAGCGCAGGGTCTGCCATTGTACAGCGCCCCTGGAGCAGTTAGGGTTAAGGGCCTTGCTCAGGGGCCCAACGGAGTAGGATTCCTCTGCTGGCTGTGGGATTTGAACCGGCAACCTTCCAGCCACAGGCGCAGATCCTTAGCCACAGAGCAGGACACTGTTCTTCATCAATTTCCCTACGGGATTAATAAAGTATTATCTTTCTATCTAAACAAATGACATGTGGTCAATCTACCACAATACAAATGTATTATATCCATAAAAGAAAATCAAATCCTCTCCTAGAAATGCTCAAATGTTGTTATTAGTTGAAAAGCGATAACCTTCGGGATGCAAAACCTATTAAAAAAAATACTACTACTGAAACACATTATTACCTGGAATCTGGTTCCCAGATACAGCACTTCAGAAAAGGGGCTCCAATGGCGATACAAATAAGCAGAAGAATATATTTAAAAAAAACTATTTTATTAGCATGTCTACCTTCAAATGAAATACCTCGGGATTTATCTTATTTTTCTTACGGAATTTCATTCTTGTTCAGTTGGGCTCCAGTTATAAAAACAAATCATTGGAACAGCTATTAAAGGACATTTTGGAACTTATACTCTTACCATCACAAAATATAAGACTTATGGAAGAAAGTAATAAAACCTGGGTTTTGGATCATTTACAAGTAGTGGCTTGACTTTTAAACCTGCAGCAAACAAAAAACATTCAATTCAAAGGGAAAGAAATGGACCTTGTTGGAATTAAGATCCTCCATTACTAAAACTGTCAAAGTAAAGGAGTAAGTGTAAATAAACCTATATTACACAGACCAAAGCTTTTCACAAAATTACCAGTTTAGACACTCCAGAACCCTATTAGTTTGTCAGTTTATTTGAGTGCCTCCAGTTAAAGCACCTAGACATGCAGTTTTAAAATTAAGACTCAATTGCAACCAGCTTTTGTTTCTTTAAATCTATCGAACTGATCGCACTTCGGTCTGTACTGGGAAGGACACCAAATCTTTCTTTCTGCGAGATAATCAGCTAATCAATCTTGCTTTTCTAAGAGGGATCCTTGGAACAAGTCAGTGGTCCTAAACTTCAGTGTGTTCCAGAGGCTGTCCTTGATCCAGAAGAAAAACAGTACATGAGAATGTTTGTGTGGGTGGTTTAAAGCATATTACAGGAGATTTCACACATCTTCAGCGTGTCAAACAGAAGAAGTCGCAAGATATCACAGTGTTACTTTTCCTTTTGCACACTCATTCCATATCTGAGAACTATCATTGCAACACACACCGGTATTTAAGAGACCACTGAAGTTAGTCGCAAAAGCCTCTGCTTCGAAGTTCAGAATATCAAAGCGACTCCTGTCCTCTCCTGCTGTCTTTAATAAAAAGTACACCAGTTGCTGCCATCGCTCGGCATCAGTCCTCCAGTGATAAGAAGGATGAGGTCCACAAACCACCAGATGCCCAGTCCTCCCAAGGTCAGCAGCTTGCCCACAGCTGTGCCCGTGTGGCCCAGACAGAACCGATCCACCCCAAAACAGCCCAGGAAAAAGGAATACAGCAGTGTGGTAATGAAGTAGTGTCCCGTGTACCTGAAACATTAAACAAGTCAGCTCAGTTATGAACACACTCCAAGGTGAAGGATGTGCAGCTGAGCTACTGCACAAGGCTTTCTGTAAAGGAGAGACTTAATGTGATTTAACTATGTGATGCTCATTCTGTCTGAAAACAATACTGATAGCAGAAGGGTTCAAGGGGCATAGGAAAGGGAGGAGATATGTAGTTCAGTTTGGAAACTCTTCTCTTTAACTGGAGAAGGCAGTAAGTAGTATTACGGATGCATGACTGTTAAATTTTCTAAATGCATACGATGGAACAGTAATTATGTTTTGATTAAAGCCCAAACCTTGGTAAAAAGGTTTACTTTATACAGGAGGACCATTCCTAAGAAGCAAATGTAAAGAAAGTGACTACTGACTATATTATGACACATGATCTGTGAATATAAACCACAGTTTTAGATTTGTAACTGTTACAACAAGATGCATATTATAAACATACTGAACTACAAAAAGAGGAGACTCTGAAATTACCTGGATATGAATTACTATAAAGGGGAAACACTTTTGTTAGATTCAGTTCTGGTTCAAAATAATTTGATAGTTTTAGAACTATACTATTTTTCTAACATACTATTTTAACCTTAAAGCTGCTTCTGAACTAACATTATTGCAAAGCATATTTAATAAGAAATGTCTCCTCCAAGTGGTCAGAGTAAGAGTTTTTCTTTTTAACCTAGCTGTTACTCTTTTAATTACCATGGTTACAATCCTGGACTCCAATAATCATTGTTTATGTCTTCATCTATAACTTATCCTCTTAAAAACTAAGAAAAAAATATCAGCTCAGTTACTGGTTATAGTTTTCTTCAAAACTTCTTGTCTACTCATTGAATATTTCACTTGGAGATCTGAAAGTTGAATGTAGGGTTCTCTAATTCTTCAAGTACATTTCGCAAGTCTCTGGAAGTCTTTCTGATAGATGTTTTTAAAAGAGCCTTAAAAACTAGCAAAAAGCTCTTAAACTGGTCCATATCTCATTAATATTTACAGGACATGAGCCATTAAGAGCCATATGGGACATGCACTCACAACAACATTTAGAAAAGTGGTAAGTAATGATAACTTGATTTGCTTACTTGTTTTGACTTTTGATTAATTTTGTTCTTCGATAACTCGAGTATAAAAATGATCCTACTTTGTGAGTACTTATTTCCAACAACTTCAGCACACAGAACTTTAGCCTCTCCTCAACTTATTTGCCTTAATGGCTTAAACAGCTCTTAGTAGTTGATCAACTGATGAACTGACACAGGGTAGTTGAAACAACCCTGTAGCAGACACGCCCACAGAGGGCATGACATTGTATTGGACACGCCCACACTGGGAATGGCATTGTATTGGGCACGCCCACATTGGGAATGACATTGTATTGGACATAGTAGTTCAGGTGGGTAGCTGCGTCAGCATGCGTAGGCTGCAAAGGAACAAGTAATAGGTTTATTCCATGCTGAAAAAAAGAAGAAAGAGAACACAACGTTTCGGCCGTGGAGCCTTCTTCAGGTGCTTACTTGTTTTGTTCACACCTGAAGAAGGCTCCACGGCCGAAACGTTGTGTTCTCTTTCTTCTTTTTTTCAGCATGGAATAAACCTATTACTTGTTCCTTGTACTGGACATGCCCACATTGGGACTGACATTGTATTGGACATGCCCACATTGGGAATGACATTGTATTGGGCACGCCCACATTGGGAATGGCATTGTATTGGACACGCCCACAGAGAGTGTTTCTGCCTCCTGCTGAGGTTACATTTCAGGCACCACACCTGAATAACAGCAGCTCTAAAATCAGTAGGGGGTTGATCCCAATTACAAATTCCATCTGACCTTTTAAAAGCTGAAATAAAATTTACAGATAGACCCCAAATAGAAAATTAAAATCAAATAGCCTTATTAAGAATGTTAAAATGAAGTGTTCCAGTCTGTGGACAGTTAAATGTAGAGTATTCTATAAAATACTTACTTAATGCAGGGCTCATTCCCCCTCAAAAACTCACGGGGTCCAGCACACTCAATTTTCTCCAGTGCTGTGCACAAAACCTTTGTGTGGTCTACATCTTTGTAAGCTTGCCCACCAAACTGAAAAGAGAAAACAAAATTGAAATGAGTTTCTCGTTTGTATTTGAATCACAGAAATCAGATGTCACCTCGAAGTGAAATTTACAAAGGGATCAAAAATAAACCTGTGCCAAATCCAAAATGTGACTAAGTGGAAAAAAAAAATATTTTTTTAAATTTCTGTAATGAATGCAATGTATATATTGGCAAATGCATAAATAGCTTACAATAATCTAAGTTAACCTTCACTACAGTATTTAAATACAGTTTACAATGTAAGATTTGAAACTGGGTGATTAGACAAAATAATGATTCTCCTATGTCTTAGTTGCCATTTTGCTTAATATCAATTTATATTATAAAGTATACAGTACATACTGTGTGTATGCATAATGCAAATCACACTGCATTTGTTTAGCATGCTTTAACTTATCTCTTCAGAAGTCAAGAAATTAAGAGTTGTCCTTAAAGGATATAACATTCTAAAAGGCAGGCACACGTAACTAAGTGAGACACGTAGTAAAACCTTAATTCATTAAGAGTCCAAAGACAATTTCAAGACATTATTTAATATATTATTCTTTTTAACAGCAACACTTATCGAATCCTCTTCAACTGTCATGTAGAATTTGAGATGTACCAAAAAGGGTCTCTGAGTATTTGGTTCATCTCCAGTATATATATATATTAAAAATAAAAACCTTCACACATCCATGACCCATCTCCACAAAAGCTGTATGATTTCCAGCATGATCCACTGGCTCCTGACAGTATATGAACTCTTCTGGCCTTTATGGTGAAAGAGAAAAAAACGTGTTTTGTTTTTATTGATTCACAGAACTTTGTAAATGTAACAGATTTAAGTTTTTTTCATGCGAAAACATTTGCCACACGTCATTCAAATTCAAAGTGCAGCACGGACAAATATTATATTATTTCTTTCACTTATAAGATGCGACTGTGGTACAAATAGAGCTTAGTTGTCTGTTTTTTAAATTGAAGCGTATCAATGCATCAACTTACAGATATTCACAGAGAACTACCGGTGAAGTTGGGTCTTTGTATTCCAAGTCGTTGAAAGGTTCATCCGTTGTGATACGAGATGTAACGTTATTTCCATATGTGCTACTCTCTATTTGAGAATTTATTTGACCAAAGCACTGTATTAACAACACTGTCAAAAGCAACAAAATCTGCCCGCACAACAAAATATAATTAACCGAAACCTGAGGCATGTTTTTTTCCCTCTAGTTCACAACCATCATTGAAAGAACAAACAAACCTATCACTAAAAAAACAGCTGATCTTTAAGTCTTTTGAGACTAAGCGGAAGTAACGACCGCTCTACAAACTACATTGCGCACGTATTAACATTTACCGTGTATTTTAATTTGTCATGATTGTTTAGAAAATGATTACGGTCATAAATAAATTACAACATAAAGCTCACATAAGAAATAATGTTTTTTTAAACCAATATCACGCTTTCAGTCATGTTCATCCTCCATCTTGCGAATGGAGGATATGTCGTCATTACATTAGGGCGGAAACAGGAAGACGATGCCTGAGAAGAAGAAAAAATACTGTATATATTTTAGAATTTATGCCACTAGGTTGGATTCTGCTTTGTACTCGTTGCTTATCGGGTTAGTCTCCAGCTCCCTCCCCTGACAGTGAATTGGAAGAAGCTGTTAGAAAATGGATGTGTATTTATATACATACCTTTTACAGTACAGTATCCTAATCCTAAATATACAAAACCTTAAAGATGAGCATAATGTTTCACGTGTTTTATAAACTAATAAATGTACTACATTTATTCACAAACGTAAATATTTTCTGATTAATCTTTCAAATAAAACGATTCTTAAGTTAAAAAAAATGTAGGCTTGCATTCTAAAAAAAAGATTAGCATGTCAATGCTCAAAATTTGTTAGAATTCTAAATTACAGGTTTATCTTACTATGAATCAAAAGTACAGCATGCGTGTAAATATATGTGTGTGTGTGTATGTTTATTACGTCTTCATGTTCCACTTTTGTGCTACTTTTATTGTGGCTTAACTTTCCTGCTAAACAGCTCATGCAAACGACACATACAAAAGTTAAAGAACACAGGAAGCTTTAATGTTTTCACATTGTTCAATTTCTGTACATTGTACTGTAGCGAAAGAGTTAAATTCATTAAGATGTATTAGAAAAACACAGCAAAGCACAAAACCATATAACATCACACTTCAAGGTTACTGGGGAGTTCACTAGATGCTGTACATTCAGGAAGGCAAGAATATTGAACTTTTTCATCATCATACTTGCTTTACAAAAATGCACAAAATGAAGAGCAAATTGAAAATAAGAAATGTAACAATTTACAACATTTAAATGTGTGTGAGCAATGTTTCCTGATAGCTCAAGTTGACAATATTACCTAAATTTTAAAAAGTACAAAGATGTTTGCTGCACACAAGGCTAGTACAGTTTATGTGGAAGGAGAATGCTGTATAGCTCCATACTATAAACAGAAAAGGAGTGATCAAATTTAGCAAAAGTGCTCAAATAAAAAGACCCATTTTATTTAACTGTTTTTTATGTACAGTAAGCTTGTAAACGATTTCACTTTTGTATACATTGATATTTTGAGTCTACTAATCTATAAATAAAAACTTCCTTCATTTCATTATCTTATTTCTAATTCTAAAAAGACAATGACATGATGATTATGGAGTAGGTAGACAGGCCCACTTTTTGCTTTCTTGAACACAAAAGAGATTATGGTCCAATGTTATGGTACAATACGCTTCAGACTGATAATAGGAACACTAAGACGGGTTAAAGAAGAGGAATTAAGTTTTCGAGATGCATTAATGTGTATTGAATGAATGAAAAGAGAAAAGGGAGTAGACCATCTTTAGTCACACTAAAAAAAATCCAACACTGAACTTACAGAACCGGAATATAATATGGAAACCAAAAGGCTGTTTATTCATAGTTGTCAGTTTTCTAAAGTCAAAACCAGAGCTTTAGATGTAAGGTAATACTATGAATGCATGGTAATAGCTAGTGTCATTTACAGAACAGAAAACTCAGGTGTGTACTACTGTATGTGCAAAAGCAGGCATCAATACTGTACTCCTTTTGAAAGTTTTTTAAGTACCATTTGGCTCGTTGTTTAATTCAGCATGAGAGGATCTTGTAAAATACCAACCATGTTCAAGCACGATAGCGGTCTTTATTGTACCATGGAAATACTAAACATGTCCAGCATATACTAAACATAATTAACATTGCTAATGTGCAGTGGCTACAGGAAACAAGACGCCACATACTAGAAATTGGACTAAAGAAAAAACATGATATGTTTTGTTGACTGAGGTACGCTGAACCTCAGCCTCATGACTGAGATAATTGGCCCAGTTAAATATCCTAAAAATAGGTGTGTGTCAGAAGTAGTATTTTCCCTGCCTTTGTATTTTATGTACCAATCCATTCTTATAGGATGATTCCAAGGTTTTTAAAAAATGAAATAGTAAAACAAAAATCAAGGAAATTAAGTTTGGCTGATTCTATCTTGATTTTGACATAAAATAGAATTCTGGCATGCCCACATTGGGATTTAAATGAAATCGCAATTGTTATGCGTCATGGAATTAAATTAAAAACATAGCCATACTTTTTAATTAAAGTTTTTCCTGTTTATTTTCACACGTACCTTAAAGAGAAAAGTTACAGGTATACGGATAACAGTTATTTCTTCAACATGTTTACATGAAAAAGAAGTATATAAAAATAGCTTAGCAGCTCTTAAACTTTCAGTTCTCCCAGGTTCATTAACTTAACCAATGAACGCCTTCTGTACATTAGGGCACCCTAGCTGGCTGCTGGATATGCCTTTTTCACTTGAAGTATCAAGTTCATAAAAGAGAATCTTAAATTTAGTGCTCAAAATGGGAAAAAAGGACAAACCAGTTATGATTAGGTACCATGAAGCCTCGCTTTTCTGCTGTACCTTAATAAATAAATGAACTGCTCTAGCTCAGCCTTTACGTCAAGCTCGATGCTGCCACACATGAGTTTGCTGGAGCTATGTACTGTATGTCAAATTCTTTAATGCCGTGTTTGTGTCTTTGTCGGGCTGATGTCGCAATCGTCTGTTGAAAGCAAAGCCAGAAATCGCATTTACATTAAAAAAAAAAAACTTAAGCTCTGTAAAGGAAAACAAACTTAAGATTTTTAAAAGTACGCTTTCTCAGGTTGCATGATGGGAAAGGAAAATTTGCTGTTTTAGCGGCCAAACCAGGTTTTTGTTTTACATTGTATCAGTATAGAGGCGATTAAAAAAGAAATAAAAAAGCTCAGTTCCTGCGTCAGGATTTGCCACTTGTGAATCAGTCTATTTTGCCACCCTCTTAGCCAAGCGAACTTCTGAGATTTCCTGATGGAGGGTAGGCTCTACCTTCTTTCTGATTCCTCCCTCACAACATTATAGGGGTCAACCCCCTGCGAGCCTCGGGCTACACGTCGGTGGTACGAATGCCATCGTCGTCGACGTTGAAGGGGAAGATCTTTTCACTGGGTGGCTGTGGCTGGGAGCGATGCCGCCGGCGTTTGCCCAGCGAGTCCTGGTCCTCGCTCTCTCCCTTGTGCACAGTGGGCAGAGAGCTGAACTGGCCTGTTACTTCCTCCACAGACGTCATCTCTGGGCTGGCTTTGCTGACTGCAGAAGGCACCGGTGTCCAGGGCTGCCAAGATGGCGCCACCGAGCTGGACTTGACAAGAGGTGCCTTCTTGTCTTCCCGGCCTTGCCAGCCGCGGGCACCGCCACTCTGGTACCTATACAGCGAGGAGGAACGAGTGAAACCTGAATCCTGAGGATAGAAGAACAGGAAGGAAAATAATTAATGGAGCACACAACGGACAAAAACAAGGGCATCAGAGTAAATTCCTTAGCTTAGTAAACCCCAGATCACACCTTCTCCCTCAACTCATGAGGGACAAATATCAAATGTGATAGCTGATGTCTGTTTTCCGAATCCTCTCCTACCCAAATGGAAAGTCACTATTTAGTCATTGTTATAATTTTGCTATTGACGAGGGATTTCAAGGTTTGATTGTATACACGCTTAAAATCAGCACTAGTTTCTGCTTGTTAAAATCTTAGAGAGCCATACTGAAATATTTATTAAAGACTGAATTGTATATTCCACAACGCCATAGGTTAATTTCCAAGTCAGACATATTTAGACCATATTTTTGCAACTTCAAATTTAGTGAAGCACATTTTTACATTTAATGTCCATTATAAAAGCATCCCCTTAAAATTAAAACATAAAAAAGTTCTTTAATTTACAGAATTCTTCAAAGAGGGGTCTGCAGCAGTTCTCATTTTTCCAGTAACAGGTTACCTTTGAGAAACTGAAAAGGATACAGATGGGTATTTTACAGATATATTGCATTGATTTACTGTACAAGCAGGCTCATAAAACAACAGATCAAGTTCATAATCTTGAAAAGGTTATCAGATGGGTACTGTACTTTACGTATAAATTGTGTGGATTTACTATATAATCAACCAGTACCTTTACAGGTCCTCTTAGGGCTTGGATTGCCCCAGAGATAGCCTTAATCCAGCCATGCATGTCCTCTGGAGTGTAGGTCTATAATATAAAAACACAACATGTACAAATTGTCACAATCACAAATCACAAAATACGATTGTTAAGTTTCCCATATTCTAATAATAAGAACAAATTAAGAAAAATACTGATATCAGAATAGGAAGAGTCCCAGCTGAAGTTTCAAACACCCTATTTCATTTGAGCTTCCAAAGAAGAGTTCATTTGTTCTTATCGAGAAGCTGTTTATCCCCCGGTACAAAAGAAAGGAAGTTACATTTAAAAAGACAACAAACACTGGTTTATTTTATATTGTTAAATGCACACTAAATATTTGAAAAACACTTTAATGTTAACATTTTGCCAAAACAAACCTTTTCAATTAAATAATGTAATGATGACCAACAGATCAAGTTCAAGAATTAATCTTAGACTGGTAACTAAACCATTACTTTGTCTCAAAGGTTTTGTATGTATCAGCAAGGCTCTCAATAAATAGTTCCGTATACAGTAGATATGGTTCCATTGTTGTTGTTTTTTAATATTGTGTTTCTTAGGCTGCAGTACTAAGACCTCAACACTAGATGGTAGTATTTGATTAGTCAACATATTCTCTTGTCACCTACACTCAAATAATATGAAATTGAAAGGCAGAAACGTTCAACACATCTTCAAATTTTTTAAGAAATATTGCTAGATTGTAAATAATTAAGCGCCCATAACATTCTTTCTATATCAGCTGCACTGTGCTATGTCTAAAACAGAAGATATGTTTAACTTGATTAGTTGCATAGAATATTATAAGATAAGATCAGATAAGATCACTTTATTAGCCATATACAATTTCTTGCATTAGGAATTCATCTTTTCGCATACCCTAGCTTGCTCTACATGAGACACAGACAGACAGGGAGAGAAGCTTGGTGCAGAGTGCAGGGTCAGCCATTGTACAGCACCCCTGGAGCAGTTGGGGTTAAGGGCCTTGCTCAGGGGCCCAACGGAGTAGGATTCCTCTGCCGGCCACAGGATTTGAACCGGCGACCTTCCAGCCACATGCACAGATCATTAGCCACAGAGCCACCTTATTATATTATGTTATTACATATTATGTTCTGACATCAAATTAGAGTTGAACACAAATAGCAATATTTTTGGTAATCTACAGTATGTCACAATGCACCTGTTATGCACGTTTAATAGATAAATGCTGAGATAACTGATATGCAAACATACAAGATAAAATTTAACTTCCACCCTCACATTACCATTAAAAATTCCAGGTAAAAATGAAGGCACTGGCCTGGAAAATCTTGCGGTTATAAGATATTGGAGATCTAAAGAAATAGTTTGTATGAAGGGAATGACAAACTCTTCATAGTGCGTCAAGTCCACCATATACTTCTATGCTGACCTTGACTTTGGCTTGGAAGCAACTCATTGCTTTGGACCAAAAACCAAATGTCTTGCAGTATAAACATATTGTCACAGCACCAGCTCTGAAAATGACATAATATTTATCAAAGTCGTTTTTTTTCTTCTTTCTTACAACATCTTGCACTGCAAAGCTGACAAAACAATTTCCGTAGCACATCTCCCGTACAGAGTTACAGAAAAAAAGAAATGAAACTTCCTCGTTTAGGTACAGTGTGCTGAGCATGGTTAAATTTAGCCTACAAAGCCTACAGTTACACCAGTATCTGAGTCAGTCAAGCTATCTGAATTAGCCTTCATCCTCAAGGGACTGTCAGGATGCTGTTTTGTTTCTCTAATGAATAAAAACGACCGTTGCTTGAGACATGGTGTTGTTAACTCCACACATGGGCAATGGAGCATTTTAAAAAAATAATCTGTTTTTCTGTAAACACAGATGGAAGGAAACATGCACCAAGTAAACAGGCCTTGAGCTGTCACCCAGTTTCGGACTGACTGTTGCTGAGGCCTTGAAGATAAACACAGGTGCATGTCTGCAATACAGCCAGACACAGCATCAGAAAAAGTACAGTCAAACCACGTTCAGAAAGAAAGCAGAACTTGGTTATGGGTCTGCCTTAGGATTTCATTTACATGTTTAAGAAAAGGTATTTTTTGCACACCATTTTGTTATTTGTACTGTAAATTACTTTTCTGTGCTTCATTTTCAATCTTGACTGCTAAATATTTATGATGTGCTTTCCACAAACCAAACCGTTCAGCTTTTTGTTCCGTTTTTTCTTCTGCTTAAGCAGAGTTTAAGAGAAACCAGCTTCATCAGAAATACAGCTTCATTAAAATATGGGTGTTTTCCAGAACTAATGTTACGAGAATCCAAAACCAGCTGGGAAATTCACCTGGAGAATGTGGAAATTGTTTATTTGGGGAATGGCAATGTTCAGATAAGTGGGTTCACACCCTTTTTTAGTTTTCACACAGAGCTTCGTGATCTTCATCAGACCAGCACTGCTACAGTAGCTAGCCAGACTACCAGACGGAGAGCTTTTCTCAGCTCCATTTGGCGTTTGGCATTTTGTCACTCTTGTATCACAGGGCTAACCCGGGATAATACAGTAGAGGGCTATACTTCAATCAGTCTCTTAATCTGCAAGTGTCACATTTTCCAAAATTACGTCAACAAAACATTTTCTACTGATGTGAAGCCACCATACCACAGTATTAGTTCACTTTGCAAATAAAACTCCCTCCCCAGTGCCCACGTTATGATTGAAAAGACAGAAAAAACCTCAGTCTTAAATTATTCTGTTCTAGTCATTTGCTCCAGTGGAAGAACCTGAACATTAAGCTACTGCCCACACCCTGCTGAAGACCCCATTCACCAGCATTCTTCTGACCAAATTCTCTTCAATAATAAAAAATAAATAAATCTGGTGATCATTATTGCAATAGTGTGCATCTTCTACCACGTTTTGCAAAAGAAAGGAATACAGTAAAACAATCCCAATAGTTTAAACACTTCTATTTGCCTGAATAAAAAAAAATCCTTCACACACAATACAGCAAAAAGCCATACAGAAGTGTATTTTTTAGATTTTACAGCACACCCTCTTCGACTTTTTTAAAAGAGTTTAAGCTTGATTCATGGATAATTTTTGGTGTGATTCACTTGCATTATTCTCAAGTTTGTTTTCCTGTAGTTGCCAATATTTTTTAAGATTTTCATATTCCATGGTGTGTTTATTATTCACAGAGGGTGTTTTATACAAGAAGGGGACTTTTTGAAAGTTTTAGGATGTGCCTAAGCATGTGTGTACTAACCATAGACATGAAATTGACATGTTGTGAAAAATGCATCACATTCAGTCCTCTTACCTGGATGTAGAACACTCTAGAGCTAGTTATGATTTCAAATAGGTTGTCCCTCATTAGCAGCTCTCTAAAAACATGACAAGAAAAATTCTAGATCAATACACAGTGTTTAAAATACAACAACACATATACATGCATCTGTAATTATATGGATAGAACAGACAACCTGTCTTCAATAGGTAATGTACTGTACCTAAAATCTAATAATTTCTAATGACAATATGTGTTTTACATTCTCAGATGAAAAAAGACAAATGTGTAAACATGAACTTGACTGTCACAAATAAAAAGTTTTGGTATTGTCCTAATGCCTGGAATCACAGGGGAAAGTTTATTGTGAAGGATTAACCAAAATGTTGTACATCAAGAATGAGGCTAAAATCAAAGCAAATTAATGTGCCTGAAATGAAGCCCTCGGAGTACCCATCCTGCTTGATTTATCATGAGATTTACAGACATCGGTGAGTAAAGCCCTGTAAAATATCTTTTAACTTACTGATTAAACAAAGCATTTGGCAAATTTGATCACTAAGATTAAATTGGATGCAAAAGGCAATTTGGCTCTTAGAGATGACTAACGCAGGTCAGTAATTCAAGAATTTAATAGCTTAACCTCAAACGTGGAAGTGTTCTTACCCTGATTTGACAAGGCATTCATGCACTTTCTGAATATCCTTCAAGAGGATTGAGCGAAGGGGATCCTTGTCCTGTAAATAGGTCAGCAATATTAGCACAACCTGGCTACACAGCTATAAATCTACCAACTGCATCTGTTTAAAGTTTTTTTTCATATAAGGTATATGAAAATATTATTTTCATATAAACACTTGCACTCTTAAATTTCTGAATTTAAAAGAAAGAGGAGAGGTTCTGAATTTCTTCCAGCGAGCATTTTGTATGGTGCACTTTTGCCCTTATCAGACATGATTATTTAAGGTCCTTAATTTTAGAATTCCAAAGATAAGGTCAATAGAATGTCTCTTTCTTTAAAAATTGGACTCAAATTCAATATATATTTTATCTAGATATCGTAGTGTATAGATAATCAGATTCTACCCTGATCTTCAGTTGCAAATGGATATCCAATTGCAATATGCAGCAATACTTGAGGTCCTGCTGTTGTTAAAAATGGCTTGGTTCTAAAAACATTTAAAATCCTTCATCTCCTCCTAAGCTTCTTGCAGTTATTTTCCCAAATCTAAACCATAAATTTAATAAAACTGTTATAAATCAGTGTACAGTAGATATGTGTGACAGCATGTTAAAATATCACTGCAGTGCAGTGGCCATGATCCTTATGAATGTCTTCCATAAATCTTACTAAATTTCGGTATTTGGGATATAGGGATGTCCCACCTGGGATTTGAACCCACAAACGTCTAGTTATGAGGCCAGAACCCTGACCACTGGCTCACAAAATCAAATTTGTGATGAAGAACAAAGCAGTGTTCTCATATGTATGTTAATCACAATTAAGCAAATTTAGGACAACTGAAGTTACAGTCCTTTGTGGAGCAAATCCTTGGAATGAAAAGGTGGGAAACTTCTCCCAGAATTAGAGCTACTGTATACCGCAAGTTTATTTTTCCACCCTTCCTGTATGTAATATTATTATTACATGCGATCTGTTCTTTACACAATTCCTCAATGCTGCTTATGTAATGACCTTCAAAGCAGCATTGCCAGTGATGCTTCTGGTTAAAAAGCCTCTCACAACAGTCCAATTTTCTATACCAAAGCAGCACATTGCATTCCAATTAAGAGAAAAGCAAAGCATATGTGATCTTTAAATGCATGAATATTGAGCTAAATTCACATGCTTTGTACCCCAATCTCAGCACTTTGTTTTTTTTTTATTAAATACAGACTGCAACATGCTTTGGGCCTGTGGTTCTGTGGCACATCTCTGATACAGTACACGTGTAGGCAGTCAAGCTCACTTCCAGGATGGATGCTCATTCTGCTGAAATTGAGTTCTAATGCAAGATCTAGTTATTGTCTCAATGGACATTTTAACAAGCTTTCTTAAGTTTATTTTTTTATGTTGATAGTAGAAAGATCCCCTTGAATTGTGCTACAGTATAAAACAATTAAGTAACTGAAGTCTTTTATGCAGTCCTCCAGATACTAACTCTGACATCCCTGTTAGAGGTGAATTTAAACATAGTGCAGAAAACAGTAAAAAGTTCTTGAATGATATCGCCTACTGTGATTCATGCATCAGATAATACAGAACATTTCTGATAATTCATTTGCGTATGCTTCATAGATGGAAAGAGTTAAATTGCTGATGTGGCTGCCCGATCATAGCTAAACGTGGGCTTGTATTTCTCTCTCCTTTGTTCAATGTAGTTACATCCTATACACTGCACATGGTCAAGTACTTTCAGGAGAAGCCTGACATGTTTGTGCATTGTATATACAGCAGTGACAGCATACTATCTGAATAAAACATTTGTCATAAAAAGTACAAAAAACACACAATGACTTTGACAAAAAACTTATCTGGTAGATATTTAACCATTCATTCCATAAACACATGTTCAATCTCCATAACCAACAGCACTGGTCTTATGCTATAAAGCTGTCTGAGAAATGTCTTGTTGCAATAAATTTGATGCACCATAACAAACCAAAAGCTTAGCTAGGGATCTAATGCTTAACTGGAGCCTAATGCATCATAGTTATGACATTAGGAGAAATGAGCATATAGAGCTGTTACTGAAATGCTGAAGCAGCAGGAAATAATTCTGTCAATAAGAAAGGTTTCAATGATCTTGTATAAAAAATGTCAAAAACAAAATTTGTATAACTCAGTAGATTTACCTTATGTAATTATATGTAAAACACAATTACAGTGTACTGGAGTAGAGATGACAGCACAGGAAGGATTTTCTGAAATATTATAAATAGCTACATATCTAAGACATGCTTTTTTTCAACTTCTGTGGTTAATACCCAATGTAAGTTATGCAGACTGGTGGTATCTGATTACTCACCGTTTCACATTTAAAATAACTGACAGAACTGTTATCCAGAGTAAAGAACCTCCTTTTCCAGCTTTTCCTCTGCAAAAGAAACAGATCATTTTAATGGCTCCATACATCTTTTAAAATGCCAATGCATTATCTCAATTGCTTAACGGAGCAGAATGATTGTGTGGAAGCATCAGTTGGCTGACTGGCAGTTAGATCAAGAGATGAATATATAAACAAAGGCACGAGCAGAGACTGGCATTAACTCATTGGGGTAGATTTAAAAACAACTGTTCTTTATAACAAATTTACTCACTATATACTGTATTGTCACTTTATTGAGGTTTCTCTAAAAATTCCTAAGGGACTAGGGATAAAACAACTAGATTGTTGTCCTCCGGGATCAGAAATGCACTAATAACAGGAAACAACAACAACACCACCACCATTGTTGATAACATCACCATTCAATGTATACTGTACCTACAGAGTCCTGCTATAATTTTTAGACAGCAATGCTCAAAATGCACATTATGCCAGTCAGCCTGAATGAGCGGATACAAAGCTGCACAATTCGTGCTCAGGTTTTTTTTACCTGATCAACCCTCACAGACAAGAGAGTCGCTAATCATAATGAGGCCTTTATCATGAGAATGCGAGACGTTGGCTATCACCTGAATAATCCGACTGGCCCCGATGTGAACCTAGGAGATTTGCATTATGCTGTGGTATAGATAGGGACTCACCACATTTCCTTGTTTGACGCAGTAACCAGACTTGACAACTCCTGGTCTGACTCCAGCAGAGGAGGGAGCTGGTCTCCTCGTGCTGCCATGGGGAAGACCCTCCCCCAAATCCATCTCCTCTCCTTCATTCTACAGGCCAGCAAACACAGCACATGTCAGAGGTAAAAGCACACTTACAGTACAGAGCAGCTGGGGTACTTTTAGTGGTTGGGCGATAGTTGGTCCAGATAGTGACAAAATCCTGGTCTAGGAGTTACCTTTAGCAGGTTACTAGATATCTGCATGCTGGACCCTTTGGATAGCATGCAGATATCTAGATAGTAGGTGACAAAAGTGTCTCCATAGTGACTAACTCCTATGGTTTAAATTACAATGGGTTATCTCTAAAAATACAAAAGCAAAATCGGTAGATCCTGAAGGTCAAGGAAAAAATGGGAGTTTCTTAATACCCAACACAAACCTAGAAGGAAAGAGACAACTGTATTGCAGCAAGAGGTAATCACTAAGAGACAACCTGTCGTTTTGAAGTCATCTGCAGCAAACAGAAAGACGATGATGCTTTTTTTAACCCATTGCCCGTTATTCTCTGTTCACCTTTTAAATCTAATTGTTAGAAAAAGTGAAAATAATTTTATGCACAATATCCTGGAATGAAAAGACAAAATAAGTGCTCTCACAAAATCAATGTATAAATTTAGCCTTGCTAGGTGTTGCAGTACTAACCACTGCTCTCAGGCAGTCAGGAAGTGGTACAGGAGCTTATGAATGCAGAACAGAGAAGCTGAGAAAACAAGCACTGTCAGGCCCTAGCCGGCAAAGATTCTGTGGGCTAACTGCACAGACGAGCAAAGCCAGATAAGCATCTAAAAACCTCAGCACATTCGAATGGTTTTGTCCTTGACGCCACTGAGCCAGGCCCATCCCTCACCCCTCAGTGTCTTTCTCTCTTTCTCATCTACGTTGGTGGCTCAAAAGTCCTGTAGACTCATTTTTTGGACACCTTCCCAACACAGATAACCAGAGACCCACAAAGAAGTTTCACACCGTACACCCAAGTGTAAAAAGATCTGTGGGCAACTCTTCAATTGACCATTGCGTGTTTCAGACTGAAAAGCCTACAGTTTTTCTACAGCTCTCTCCAGACAACAGATGAACTCTGTATACAGTCTGCAGAAGCTGATTATATACTCTGCAAAAAATTTAAAACAACCTACATGCAAGTTAGATTTTAAGGCTAGAAATATGTTTCCTTTAAACAAAGGACCCAACCATTAAAGCAAATGGCCAGGGAGGACAAAATGCTGTATGGCTCTGATGCCGAGAGGAAAATAAAAAGCCCGAAATCAGAAAGAGAAAAACATTGTTCACTGAGAACACGCAGGAAATGTACCTGGATGATAGGGGTGTGTACCACCACTCCTCCAATTATCTCTGTCTTGTAGGCCTGCTGTTTCTTTGGCTGGAGATCTGTTGCCACTCTAGTAATTTCTGCAGTTTGTGGAATGCTCCCAGGTTTTGGTACCTGGAAAACAAAATCACCAAATCCCCGTATATTTAACAATCTTAAGTGGGGGTGCTTAACATGATCCTGCAGGACCACACACCTGCCCTGCTGGTTTGTGTTTCAGCCAAAGTCTCAGCTACACACTGACTGAGCTCTTTGACCAATTTCAGCTTTAAAACCTGTTGGAGAGCCTACTCCAGTAACATGAAACTTTTGAGCAGTACTTGCAAATGTCCCAGTCAAGCAACTCGTATGTTCAATTAAGAATTTAATGAAGTAATTAAGCTTAGCTGGAATGAAAACGACCAGGTTTGTGGGCCTCCGGGTCTAAAGCACTTAACAGCCAAGGCAGGCCTGGCGAGTCCCAGTCCAGCAAATATAATGCATCACATTACACTTATGAGATTGCAGAAACATGTTAGTTCTTGTATCATTAGCAACACAATGTGGTAATCAATTCTCTACATTGAGAGAGCCCAGCTCTGGTTCTGAGGATTTACTGTATTTGGTGTGCTGGATTTCCTTCCAAATTACCTCAAATGGCTGAAATCACAGACATAACTGCCCAAAATTAAATTTACTAAACTTATAAACCAATTCTTTTCTCAGTATAATATAATATATAATATGAATTTTATAACACAGTACTTTGTTATTGTTTAAACTACCAATTAAATTCTTAAATTCTAAATTTGTCCAATTTTGCATTGAAGGATAAAAAACCTGTACTGCATTGGGGGAGCTGTGCAGTGCAGTACAGTTCTGGAATGTTTAGTGTGATTTTTGTATCTTTTGTTACTTCACTGCAGACAAACAAGCATGACTGATAAAGACAGGCTTCCCAGATACAAGTTAAGGCCGGCTTAAAGTCTTTTCTGTGCACTGCTGACAACTGAGGAAGCGCAAGAGAGAGCGAAGATCATCACTTCCTGTCGCTCAAACAGCCGTGCAGCTGGCGAAGGCAGCTGATGCGAGGAGCCCGTCAGCGGAGGTGACAGGATTAGCCCTCAGAGCCAGCAAAGGTGCCGAAACAAACAAATCTCAGACATCTGATGCGTCTGTCTGTCTTCCCACACCCTACCCTGACCACCTTTTCAAATACACCGAATCTCAGAAGAATTGCGTCTGCGGCCTTAAATTGCTAAGAAAACCTTCAGAACAACACAATACGGTACCGGCCTCTCCAGTCTCATCAGTCCACGACACCTCTAAGTGTTTCTCAATAAGAACATAATTGCATCCTTTATTAGAAGAGCATTGGGATTTAAAGGCTTCTAAAAGCTGCAAAGCCTCCAGCCTGATCTTTAAAAAAAAAGCTTAGCATTAGCTTTCCAACACACAGAAGGCATCATGTTTCCATCCAACAGGTTCAGCACGACTGAAAGACAGCATTAGGGCAGTCTGACAAATATTCCTACTGTACATTTACAAAGGCATGGGCAAGCCCAACATGGACAACTAAACTTTCAATAAACAAAGCAAAATCCTATAGTATTTAGTGAAGCTTAAATGGAATATGGCTGGATTATCAGTAAAATCCCAGTTTATCGAGCTCCACCCAAGTGCTTGTGAATAGTCAATTCATATTTTAAACATGCGTACAGAAAAGCTTTGTTTCAAAACTATACATTTACAGGCATGCACTTAACCAGTTATTAGATCCTTGTGATCACTGCAAGTAAATAAGAAACTTCCTTTCATGTTGTTAGATAGGAAAACCTTTTTTCCTTAGGATGCTTTCTTGTCTGCTGTATAGTGAGAAATAAGACCAATTTATTTTGCCTTAAATCCCTTGCTCTGATAACCCTCTGTCACAGAAGCCTGGAAATCACAGTTTCTTGCCTAAAAAGTCTTCTTGCTAGACATACTATCCCTAAACAAGGCATTTCAAGGTCAATTCTTAAGTTTAGATTTTTGTGTCAGACAGGTTATTTATAAGGAATAACTTGAATTTGTAGGGATATATCTGCAAAGGTAATATATAGAAGAAAGAATGCTACCCATCTCTCCTTTGAAGTTGTCAGTAACAACTTACAGTAATAGAATAAACCAGGCTTGGGCTTTTTGAGAGCAGGTCACGTATATACTGTAATATACTCTTACTGTACATTACATATTAAGTTAATCATTATGATTACTTTGCCAAGCACATTAGTAAGTCTTTGATGTCCCACAGACACATTCCTGCTCATTTTGCTCTTGTGGGTGGCAGCGCTGACCGTGTGAATCACCGCTGGTTTCAAAACACAAACCATCAATCTTGCCAGTTACCATTTTCAACAAACGTCAAGACATTCAAGTGACGCCCTTTCGCTCATTTCCACTGACGACACCAGTGCTGAGGCAGCTCATTCAGAGCCCAGGGCAGATGCCTATGGCTGGTCTGTGTGTCTGGCAGGGTGATCAGTCTGCACGTCATCCTCGATCTATAGTAGACCGCAGTGTGCAGGGGTTCTCAGAGGGTTTTCGTTATTTGAGGTTAACACCTCAGAATAGTAGCCATGAGAAACCTTCTATTCAACAATCCATTCACTCTTAAGACACATTCTCTTAGATTAATGAATGACAAGCTGTCCTCATTAGCAACAGCAAAGAGCATTAAAATTACAAAAGAAATAAATTAAAATTAATTCAATTTCTACATGTAAGTGGAAGATAGCCATGTGATTCTATCTTCAAGGAACACCTTGAAAGCCCCCAAAAAATGGATTGGCAGTGCTATGCAAAATGCTCAGACATGTCACATTCTTCTATGTTCTCAGTGTTTACCCTTCTTTATGCAGAAGCAATTCTTTGGCAACCTACTGAAATTTTAGACAGTTAATCCTGATCTGCATTTTGTAGCACAGATACAGACATAAAATGTATATTTTCCTGAATGTTACAGTATATGAATGAAAGCCCAGACAAAGAGTCAATTAGATTTGATTCATAAATACACTTGCAGCTATAGTATAGTTTGCCTTGGGTTACTGTGATCATGTTTTTGAAAAATCCAAATTATCATTTATTTTAGATCAGTGTGAATCACTGTAATAATATAAAACTTAATAATTTTCCGTGTCCATAATATAAGCATGTTTTAAAAATTTGTCCATTAAGATCTGGTGGGTAGCTGAAAGTTTTGAGTTAATTGTTGCCCGTGTGTTTTTTTTCCTTGCAGACTATAAAATCAGTCTTTAAAATGGCCCACCCAAAGCAATCAGATTTTAGCTCGCATACTTATAAGGTTAAAGCAATGCACCAACACTCAACTGTTGAAAACAAAAAAGTACAGTATAAACATTCATCACCAAAAATGGTTTACAAGGCACTAACTCTTTAGTTGTATAGCAGTGAAAATGATTTACATTGGGGAAAAAATGTAGACATGCAGGTCTCGCTGTTAATAAGAAACTTTCTGATTTTATACAGTGCATTTAAAAGCAATCATTTCAAATGGCTTTATGATGCATAAAAACTAAATTTCACAAAATAAAAGCAAAGAACATTACAAAAGTAACAAAACAAAGCCAATACATACATAAATATAAAATAATCATGAAAAAGCTTTTTCTAGTAATCTTTTAAACTAGGTTTCAAAGCACCTGATGTGGCTGAATTTCTAATTTCTTTAGGGATGGGACATAAAAAGATACTTTCACACAGACTACCAGACTAACAGATATAATACATAGCAAGTGCTTTGAATACCATCAGGACTTTAAAATCAACTCAAAATCTGACAGGAAGCCGGTGCAGGGACTCTAAGCCGTGAGTGATATCACCCATGCCTGGCCTGGACCGGATTCTTGTAGGACTCCAGCAATCTGGGCATTACTGCAAACAATCTTTAAAAAAGCAAACTCCTGAATCGATTTTAAAACTACTGACAAAAACAGGAACCCTAAAAGAATTAACAGGTATAGTGGCCCTGAATCAGCAAATGATCAAACACAAAGGTGAAGCATCATAGAAATGTAAGACGTTGGAATATGAAGTTTCCCTAAACTAAAATCAACATTCATCACCTTAGCTGCACAGCTCTGTGAATTCAGACCTTGCCTTCTGCCTGCAGGAGAAGAAATACAGTATGCAGACAGAAAGGTTAACAAAGCTTGTACAGCTGGCTGGGGCAAATCTAAATCACCCCAACAGGCAGACTGCTCTTTCAAAGCTAAACAATTTGCCTTATGCCTCACATTTTTCTTCTACTTAGCTCTCTGTGTCAGGATTCCCTCTTCTCACACCTCATCCAATAGCCATTTAATTTGATTAGATTTTTCCCCCCTATTTTCTCATAGGGTATCACCCGTTATTTTCGTTGCAGCTCCCCGATTTGGAAAAGCCGATTGTGTGTTAAATATATCCCAGTTTACAGCTGCAAACCCCATGACAATGTCAAATGGGTAATGAGGAAGTACAGGCAGACTGCTCAGACTTTCAACGACTCGCCTTTCAACACGTCACAGGCAGCACAGCCTCTTGAAGGAGGTCCAGTGCCAATAGGAAGCGAGGTGTGTCCTTCCCTGACAGCATCACAAGGCTGCAAGTACGCAGCAGGCTGCTGGGATAGCTGTGTCACTGAGTGCCAGGGGGAATGACACTCAGCACTCAGTCAATTGTGTGCCACTGCTTGGGGAATCCAGGTTACTGCAAAATGGCCACAGGCTTGAACCTGTGATCATGGAGCTCAGCCTGTGCTTGGGGAAAAAGCCTTTAATGGTGGAACCACTTGGGTGAAACCACTGATTGAGCCATTTTCTAATGGCATACCAATACCATTACCTTTTCCTCCTGAGCTTGTGCAAACCCTCTTCTTTAACCACAGCAGCTTTTTATTAAAGGCCTTACATTAGGTTCAGTAAAACATGAAAAATCCATCAGGACTTGCAATTAAACTCCTTAGATTCCTGCAGGAATCCTCTATTCTTTCCTGTGAGATAATGCCTCCATATGACTGGACATATTTGCAGGTTGCAAGCAACAATACGCTTAGCATTTTAAGGAAACCACGACAAAACATTAAAGACAAACACAATACAAAGTGCGGTAAACCCCAGGTTTTGGATTTAAAGGACAAAATCTGCTAAAGAGGAATTTTGTCTTGTTAAATCAGAAATATTGCGGGGGAAATTCCATAATGACAAAATGCACAATTAATAACACAAAATATAAAAATAAATACTACAAATTCGGGAATGCCGATGGTGGCCTGAAGTGGCAACGCAATTGCTGACAACGAATGTCAGCGGACATCAACGGATGCTTTTTGTATGAATTTTATACAATATATTAACGATTTAATGAAGAAAGAACTTGTATATTTAGTATGAGAAAAGGGACAGGAACATTTGTCATTGATTGCAATTGTTTAAAAATATGTCATAAGATGCAGTAAACATGTATACTATATATATATATTTCTATTAGTAATTTTTTTCCCCAAACAGTAAGGTGTTTCTGTGCTGAAAAAACAAATCATGATTTGACAGAAACCTGGCAATAATGGACATTCCTTTTTCCCCATTAAACTGAGGGCTTACTGTAGCTCCAAGCATAAATATTGTGTTTTGATATTGGTTCCAGGTCGTTGCTCTCCCTGCCCATGACAAAATGAAGGTTTTTAACAATGTCTTGTGGGTGTTCCCAAGAAAGCCTGGGCTAGCACGGCACATTGCTCATGTGACTCCCTGCTTGTCTGTCTTCATACAGGCTGCATGGATTCGTACTTTGCTGCGATACAAAGACTGCTGTGTGCAGGGAGCCGTCCTCAGTCACAGGGCATTTTGTTATGCTTTGAAAGGAAAAAACAGAAGTAAAGGAAGAAGTGAAACCCGAAAGCAGGCCGCACTGTGGACACTTACACGGTACTAGTATTCCCAGAAAGCTGGAATACTGTTCAGGAGAAAGGAGAACCAGGCAAAAAAACTCAATTGAAATGTTATAAATTTTTCGGTTTCTTTTCATGTATTGAAAATTCCCATCACTACCCCTGGAGTTCCTAAAAATATTCTACAGAATGTAACCATGAGTCAAAGGTATGGAAAACTCCACAGTCAAGAGGTCCTTACATGTGGATCTGCAATTCTAGGAAACTGCCCTGAAACAAACCTCCATGTCTGCTTCTCCTTTTAATCATTCTCGTGTCATCTGAGCTGTAGTGGAGGCTGAGAAAGGTGCGGTGAAGACTGCCCCCAGATTATGTGGTAGGACTGGCAGCTAACACATCTGTTTATTTATAAGTGCTCATTATGTTTGCGATACCCTCTAGATTTGTAATAGCCAATTGCGTGTTTTTTACATCTCTGTTTGCAGCTACACACGTCATCACCTCACAAAGGAGAGAATGAGGAAGTGGAGGTAAAACCCTCAGACGCGGACACCTCAGAGAAACCCCGTCTTTTAGCACATAGCAGGTTACCTCGCCCCATTCCAAAGGTTCAGCACCGAACGGAGGAGAGGTGTCTTTTACTGACAGAACCACATGCCTGCAACCACCCAGGTGGCCACAGGGGTCACTGTTTCACTTTTAGCCGAATAAGCCAAATCCCCCTACTCCCACATGCTCGGCTTAGCCCAGTTGTGCTTCCACATGAGCTCAGACCCATGATCACAGGGTCTTAACCTGTGCGCCTTTTGAGCTTTGTGAGTGGTCATACAGCTGTTTTAAATTAACTTTGTTTTGCTTCCTTTTGACAAACATAAGTACATCTAAGTAACAATAAACAGACAAAACATACAGTAGATCCCCAACCTAGCAGCAGGAAAAGAATTACATTAGTCCAATTAAAGATTAACTTAACCAATCATTTGCACAGGTTAAAGTCAGTTAATGATTTAAAGAACCTTAGAAAACCTGAAATACAGGAACCTTCAAGCACTACAATTGAGGATGCAAATATAAAGTGACACTTCATTAAACACATGGGAAGTGTTCCATACAAATTTAGAAATTCAGCAAGTTAAAGTACTACCCACTGTGTTGCAGAACTCATCTAGTTATATTGTGCTCTCCATTAATAAAAAGTGGTTTCTGTGATAGGGGTGGTACAGTGACACAGTACAGTAGGTAGCATGGCTACCTCAGTGCTGGGGCACCAGGTTCAATTTCTGGTCTGCTGTTTGTTTAGAGTCTGCATGTTCTCCTTGTGTTTTCATGGGTTTTCTCACACAGATCAAGGACATGCAGGTATGTTAATTGACTTCTGTAAAATTTTAGCCGTGGTATGAGTGTGTGCGTCCTTGTGTCTATGTGTGCCCTGCGATGGAGTGGTGTCCTGTCCAGGGTGCGTCCTGCCTTGCACCCAATGCTTTCTGGGATAGGCTGTAGGGCGTCTGTGGCTGTGAATTGGATAAGCAGTTATTGAAAGTGATGTGATGCGATTAGATGGTTCTATGAGTCCAATAGGACTCAGAGGACAAGTCAGCTGGGCCTTGTACTTGTTAAAGTAGAATGGCAAGCCTGAAAAAAGTGGGTTAACCAATAAATCAGATTAGGTTCAAAGGGAATATGGCTGGAGAACATGAGGAGTTGCTAATCCTCTGAACTCAATGGGTTGAAATAACGGTCTTAAGAAGGAATTCTAAATGGGGTGATGAGTCAAAACTGAGCTAGGAGGCAAAAGCTATTTTCACAATGTTTTACTCTAAAAACATTACTGTCTCATAATTTTCTAGAAAATAAAAGCTAACAAAAAACTATCAAAGGTCCAGCAAATTCATTAAAAAAATAACCTAAAAACTGCAGCACAGAACAAATGAATTAATTATACTGTTATTTTCCTTCATGGTCAATCCCCTTAATTTACTACTGTACAGCATTCAGATGAAGGGCACAACTGGTGTGTCTTTTACAAGTGGCGGCCAGCATTCACTGACATCAACACTCCCCGACACCAACTTGTAGCTCAGCTTCACAAAGCGCCACTCAGATCAAACTGTGCACTCAGAGCTGCCTTTATCAGCAACCGCAGCATTCCTGAACAAGAAGAGATCAGGTTTCCTGTGATGTCATCTGCCTGGCCCCCCCTGGTGAGTGGGTAATGCCATGTGCAGCTTGTGACCTGTGGCCGAAAAAGAGGCTTGCAAAAATGTGTTAATGTATGGTGCACTGCAGTATTCAAGTGGTCTACTGCTCATAAACATAACGCGCCGAAAGAATTAAGAGAGAAGGGAATGCAAAGCACTACTATGAGAGGAGTAGCAGCTTGACTGAATTTCAGTACTGTGGTTGACAAATTCTGGTCCCAACTGTTCGCAATGCGGAACTTGTGAAACACCATACTCTGGTTTAGGCTACTTAGTCCTTAAAATGTGTGGTGCCTAGTACAATTTTGTAGAGTTCCTGATGAAAAGAGAACACGGGAGTTTTCAGCATTCAGTTTCCAGGTTCATAGCAATGTTCATCAAGGTCCACGCCATTTTAAAAGTTCCGTGTACTATTAGCACTTTGTGTTACAGATGCATGCCATTTCAAAACCGTTCAAAGCTATTTCTCCCCAAACGGTTCTGATTTGCATGAGGTTAAGGGCTAACGAAGGATTTCCTAATGATAAGGCAAGGCTGCCCATGAGTAGAGTTTAAAGGGGGAGAAGAAATTTGAGTACAGCCTTTAATTTGCAATGATGAAAATCCCATTGGCTGCATCTGCCAAGCTCTTTTCTTCAACAGTTAAGTAATCTTTCCCAATTTCAGGCTATACCTTTCAGGATGGTTGTATAGTTGAACTGCCATCTCGGGTATATCTTCATGTGCACAAGCCACAAAGGTTCAGTGAGCATTACTAAAGGAGCTACCTATGCCTAGAGAAAAGTTTCTGGAGTGGGACATTTGAACATTCAGACAAACACACAAAACCTAGGGTCAATATAAAAGGCTTGTTGTTCCTATTCTTACAAACACTCATTACCCACCCTGCTGTGTTTCCATACTTTTTAGAGGTGTTGATGGATTGAGTTTATTATTGTTGGAGTTTAAATATACTCTTACAAAGGTTATTGATGCAGTTGTTGCACTAGGCTTGCAGCTGCTCCATCAAAAACAGAAAATATTCAGTTGGACATTTCCATCAGGCAATGGGAATGCTTTACACACCAAGATATGACCAAAGACAAATAACGGCTCTTTGGAAACCATTATTCTTACCACTATCCTATCAAACTCAAATTTGCAGAATTAATGATAATGTCCAAAGGATAAAGCATAATGATTGTTTTTTTGTACTATTTTTAAAACTTTTCTTCAAAGTGTCTCAGCTAAACGAATGCAACAGATTAATCCCAAGCAAGAACTTAGTAGCTGGTTTAAATACTCAGATCGATTACCTACTGTACTAAAATCAAACAAGCCTGTTGGGCCAAATGGTCATTTCATTTGAGGCACTATGTTATTATGAATTCTGCTTTTAATCAAATAGTTAACCAACCATAAATGAAAAGCGATTCAAAAAAATCATAATGATCTGTGGTGTTGGAGCAACAGAATGGGTCATTTTAAAGAAACTCTTTAGCTGGAACAGAATAGTCTGAATGAAGAAGCCAGAGTAAAACAATAACACTATTAAAAACTTTGATGCTTACTTAGAGCATGTTATTTAAATGTTTCCTATTTTCTCTATATTTTATCAATTCATAAACACCTATTTTAAACCCACTTAAAATAAATTCAATCTTAAAACAGCCTATGCGAAAATAGTTTTATGGGGTCAAAACCACATTCCCGTCCTAAATGTGTCATGTTGGTTATTACTCAGAGCAGTGAAAATAACCTAATTGCATAGCAAAGTTTCTAATGAACGAGAAGGACAGAATGTTAAAAAAAAGCTTGAGCTTTCGAGCAGAGGAAAAGTTGTTTAAGGTGAAATAAAGAAATATGGCGGTAATGTGGGTGACCCCGGTGGTAAGCTCCTGAACTGCACGGATTGTTCATTCACGTTATTCAACGCTGCACCTACTTAATCGTGCAGGCAATTTCACCAAGTTTCCCAGGCTCCTCCAACCTCACCTGCCTCCAGAATCAAGCCTTTCATTTATACCTACAATTAACACAACCAGCCTGGCCCAAGTTGGAGGAGATGGTTTTCGTGCTTTTGTTCTGTTAACCAGACGTTTCGTGCTCCAGCACTTCAGTGCTTTCACTGGTTGTTTGCCAGAATAAACAGATGGGTTTGGTTACTTTCGCCTTTGTTTTTCACGCACCACTGAATGAGACTATTTTCCGCGCCGAGTCATCATTGTAAAGTCCCAGCCGCAAACTCAACAGCGACAAGGTTTGCAAAAAAAAAATGTTGTTAGACGTAAAAACTGACATAGATCACTATTTCATTTATTCTCGGTCACAATTGCAGCTGTGCGTTTGCTTCTAGCATTTTAGGACTGTTTCGGATTACTTTCATAGACACAAGAGGCGTGTACTGTATGTGGAGGAATAGAAACTGAACTTTTGATGATGATTTTATGCATCACTTTTTCTTTCACCTGGGTAACAAGGTACTGTATCAGGGGGATGAAATAAGTTCTGGTAAAATAGCTAGACACAAGGGATATCTACAGCACAGGCAAATAATTCAACAAATCATCAAATTAAAATGGCATATTTTGAGTCAAAATACTTTTACATTATAATATTACAATGTAAATACAGATTTTACACTTATTTAACTGCACTTGAAACAAATATTCAACATTAATGTTGATTGTAAAATTTCTATAGCAATAACTCTCACTATCAAAGAGGAGGAGGCCTGTCTTTCTGCTTTCAATCCAATCAAATGCCTGTGTTCCACTTACACCCTGCCACTCTTACTGTAACTGTCCAATAGCATCTGGGCACAATTAATCCTTCAATACTGTGGTAAGTTATAAAGTTTAAAAGATACAGATCTTCAGAGAAAAAGCAGAAAGCCATCATAATCATAGACAAATGGAATACCAAGATCTGGATATATTTAATGCTAATTGTCTTAATTTCTCTTTGTTGGCCATATCCAAATGATAGAACAGAGGCTGATGTTATTAAATATAGCAGTCATCAATAACGGCAGAGAGCCAAATCAAGCAGTATAGAGAAGACAGAATGACAGAGAGAGACCATCATGTACTAAAGGAAAAGAACATGTTGTTCAATATCAACCAGGCAGATTCTGCATAGCTTTGACATCATCACCCACCATACTGTCCTCTACATCATTGTATAAAGCAACACATCATTTTGCTTTACATGTGACAATAACATGCGTTTTTTAAGCTTGTCAAAGGTCCTATTTTTTTAGCAAAAGCCCGTCATGTCACAGCCTTTCCCCCCCATCTCTCTAACCCCTTTTCCCAACCATGTGATGCTCGTCTTCCCTCTGCCTTGGAAATCACCAGCTACCACTGAGAGATACTCTTTTGAATGAAACAAGACTAAATGAAACAAACAGTGATATAAGTAGTTTATCTCATCCAAGTCTTCCTGTTATTTAACTTCCTGCTTGATTTGTGTTGCTCATTGTGGCCTGCATTATGTTCTGCTGTGCATGTTTAGTTGATTGCCTGCCTTGAAAATAAACCTGTCCAGTAAAGGCAGCTGTTGGAAAAGGGTGCAGGGAAAGACCATCAATGACACAGCAAGGGCTGATGCGCTCATTGTTTCAGAATTATGGTGCAACACTATAATACTTCTAAATCTTAATGTCTCATTCAGTTGCAAGAATGAAATAAATTCCTGCTGGAAACAGTATGGCAGTGTAACAAGAAACTTTAAATAACAAAAACAAAACCTTACCAAACTCAAATCAACACCCACCTTTAAGACAAAAAATGGAACATTCTGTTTTTCCAATTATAAATATCAGCCTTATGCAAGACTGTCTCCATCAGTCCAACCCAGGAAAATCTGGTATGTTTTCCTATTCTCCATTCTGCACTAGTGGCTCTGTGGCTAAGGATCTGTGGGAACCGGCTTGAAGGTTGCTGGTTCCCGGCAAGCAGAGGAATCCTACTCCGTCGGGCCCCTAAGCAAGGCCCTTAACACCAAATGCTCCAGGGGTGCCATATAAATGGCTGACCCTGCGTTCTGACCCCAAGTTCCTCTCCCTGTCTGTGTGTCTCATGGAGAGCAAGTTGGGGTATGCAAAAATAAATTGTATATGGCCAATAAAGTGATCTTTTCTTACACCTCCACTTTCTGTCATAGCTGTTTATTTTAATAAGACAGGGCTCTTTAGAGCAGGATACACAGCATGTGTATTACCTTTACCTATGCACTGGACATATCCACAATATCAACTAATCTTTTAAAGAACTGCATACTACTGACCGACTTTAAACACTAAACCAGTAGTGGTGATACAGAAGGGGTATCACCACAGCCTGCCTGCTCCATCCCAGTTTCTATATCTGCAGTTATTAGCAAGGCCACTCTGGCTATCGCAGACCAAGACCAAAGCACCTGCATTTATCTTGGTTGTTCCCAGATTCAGCACCAGGACCAGGCTCACCGTTTCCTCTCTCCCTGCAGAGCCTCCCGTCAGCACATTTAAATGTCACAAATGAAGCACAGACAAATGCATCGAGCCATCATTTGCGCTGTCTGTAGGGGGAAAAAACTTGGATTTGACTAACTGCTCTGCATTCTTGCCCTCAGATGTATAGAACCTATGGTTCTCTCCTTAGGTGTGACTTCTGGTTTCTGTCCATTCATAAATTCCTTATCCAAGCACATTCATTACTCAAATTCCTACAGCCTGTAATTTGTCAATTGTTTCTCACCTCTCAAGATGGTCTGTTTGTATCCACTACCGCTATTGTTTTTTAAAGAATTTAAGTACAACTCTCCTCTTCTTAATGCATGCTGACCATCCCTTACATTATTGCCATACAGTTTAGTTCTAATTAACTACTCTATACTCAATCTGAGCACCTTCTTGTTCCCACCTTAAAAATCAAGAAGAACTGTGTAAGGTTAATAAAAATCACAAAAGATCCAATAGTTTATTTTCAAAGTTAAACAAAAAAGAAAACTGATGTATGTCATTAGTTGAAGAGGCAGTATGTCAGAAAAGCCAGTGAAATATGTGGCAAACTTACTGTAATCTTTGTAGCTTTATTCAAAGCCTCCACCCAATTCCTCAAATCGTCAGGATCATTGGCTTGAAGGAAATAGCGTCTAGATAAGGCATTGATCACTGCAAAACAAGACGACTGTGTTGGTCACAATCATGAGTCATGATGCAGTAAAGAAAATTTCTTACATCCTAGTTCATTTTACACATGATGCTGTATTAATACTGCAACTACTGTATACTACCTTCAGCATTGCTACAACATTAACCCACAGTCTCTGTTCACACTCTCAATCAGAGTATTCCAGCAGATGTTACCATACATAGACAAAGCAGGGTAGTTTTGGAGATGTTGTCTGGGTGTCATGGCTGCCATCCTCAAAAAACTCAAGGTAAAGTAACACTGCTCCTCTCCAGTTGAGCTTCTGTACTCACCAAAGCAGAATTCAGCCTTCGGTTTCTGTTTTACTGTGGCTTCGCTGACCTTTATCACATAAGGAAGAAGAGGTAAAGATAAAGAGTTCACATGTATACAGCACAGTACTGTCAGTACTGCTGAGGCAATTACTGCTACAACTATAATTCATACACCACTACTACTGTATGTGTAATGATAGTGATATACATCTGATTGTTTTACAAGATACAATAAATCAAATGTATTTATTGTATTAATAATCAAATAACTAACTCTTTTGTTCATTCCTCTCAATAAGGTATAATTATAATCAGCACTACTGTAAGGCCATCATATTTAATGTAAATGAAGACTCACTCTTTTTTTCTTCAGGACATTACAACGCCATATTGTATCAATATCAGTCTTTTGTAAATTAGGAGGAGCAACATTGGCCCTGCACACTACATGGAATAAACAATGGATACTGCTGTGTTTGAGACTGCTCTGTTCTGTGCTTGGTGGTGTTCCGCATATGCATTATCTATGATTTAAGGATATTTATTGCAACAAGAAAAGCTTCCTACATTCTCAAAGGTTTCAATGAGTTTTTGGTTTAACCAAATTGAAAGGAAACAGGTTTTACTTCTATACCTTGGAGATGTATTGCAACTGAAGATTCCCCACGGGCTCTGTTCCACAGGGCAAATTCTGCAATTAGATTTTTAAAACAGATTGTGACAATGATATTTCTTTTGACTTAAAGCCACATCTTAAATCTGCAAGTAGATCAAATGTTTAAAAGTAAAACTTTAATTTTCTGGGTACCATTTCAGAAATTCTTGCTTTTCTGGGAAATAAAAACCTGGCAGTGAACTGCATTTTTAGACCTGTTACCCTATGATAGCCTCATCTGAATACCTGAGAACTTTAAGTGGAACCTCAAGGGATAAACAGCTGTGTTTTTTTTTTAATTTTCACCAAATAATTAACCAAATTCACCAAAAAATTAACACCATATAATCAGTTTCCTAAAAGGGCAAAGCTCAGTGTTTGCCCTATCACTTTGACAGACCACATGGGACACTGTGGAAAGACTGGATAGTACTGTGCCCTTCATGGCACAATTACGCAATAAGCTCCATTGACAGTTTGTGGTCCAGACAAAAAAAAAGGCAATACTGTCTGAACTTTTATTAGGCTATTTTTGTCACACTTCCTTTTCTGAAGTATTTTGGTACCTCAGTCTCTTATAAATGCGTTTACTACTTCTCCCATCTTGTGTAATTCAGAATGGACCTCATACTTATTACTTATACAAATGACAATCTTTTGAAGTTATTTCCTCAAGCAGGTCAGGCCAAACTGAAATCTAAGCGTACCATGTAAAGTGAACTTTGCACCAGGAAAAAAGAAACACACATTGACCTTTTATCATTTCCTTCAGAGCAACAAGAATAAAGAACATGAATTTATCTCTAGATTTTTGTTGCTGTTGTGTGATTAAAATATTTTGAGAATTTGTGTCATTTAAGCTAAAAGAGTATCAAAACCCATTTGGTGGCAAGCCTATCAGATGATTGACTTGTACAATGCAAATGTGTTGTACTGTATAATAAGTTCTTCCACACAACCGAAACATGAAAACAAATGGAAGCTGGCCAAGCAGGGTGCAGTGTGTTGACTGCCGTTTATTTCCACCACAGTGCAAAGTTTTAAAGATGTTTTTGCCTCACACAGTAGAGGTGCCTTATGCCTTATGCTGAAAGGGAAAGACTTCATCACGCCAATTTGCCATTTCAGCCCACTGTCACGCCTCTGTTTTGAGTGGGTGCTATAAGCTTTACAGTATATACTGCCAGCTTAGTCAAGATGAGACTGAAGCGGGGTTCTGAGAAGCAATCCTTTTAGATCATTTCTAAATGACATGTACTGAAAACATTACAATGGGCAGAGCCTCAGAAGAGGCCTTTTTGATGTGGTGAAATCAAATAACCAGAAGGAGCAAGAATAAAGTAAATAAAAAAAGAACACACAGACACTCGGAAAGAAAGAAACCAAAATCAAGTAGTCTTCTCAGAGACTGAGGCACAGTACCTGTGGGTTGTCCATGTACCAAAGCAGAGAGTTGACCTGTGTGTCCAGTATGAAGTACCTCCTCTGGAACTTGTTGCTGTTCTCATTTTCTTCAATATCCAAAAAGCCGCAGACACGCTTCTGTCGATCCACATAAGGCATTCCTGGCTCTCTCTCTCATTACCCTTTGTGTGGAGGAAAAGAGAGCATTGAATCAGGTCTTCACTTTAAAAGGTGCATTAATAAACTATGTGATAAATACCAGCCAGACACATTGGACATTGGAGGTTGGAGATCACTTATATAACAATGGATGTACAGCTACAGCCCACCTTCCTTCTGTATTTAATGTGCTACCAGAAAAGAACAAGAGAGAACAAGAAGAGAGATTTAACGCTATCAAGGCCTAGGCGCCTCATCTGCCACTGTATGCATGCCGTGAAACCTGCACCTAAACCGTGGCAAAAAAAGAAAGCAGAAAACTAAAAAATTAAATTATTAATTAAAATTAAAAACTCGTTTTCCCAGGGATCCCAACATTTACAAGCCATCAGTTCTCCCACCAAGCTGCTATTCCCTCTGATTTGCAGTAATGGATCAGAAGAACTACTGTAGGTAGGACAGTACAAGCTAGAGCCACATAGCTGCAATTATTGCATCATGTATTAAAAACCAAATTATAGCATGTGCAATTTTCCCACCATGCAGCACTGCGGTTTCAAAACTGACCCTGACATTATTTCTGTATATTGACACAATGGAAAAAGAACATTCCTTCTAAGTCTGCTTTCAACCTGATGCATTTAACCACCACACATGACCAAACAGCACCTCAGGTTGATAAACCGCAAAACAGCATGCCAGTTTTGCTCTCGGAAGCCAGGTATCATTTAAATATGCTGCTTACGCAAATGAATCCATTAACACCTTGTGGCAGAGGAGCATGCCAGTCTCGACAGTGTTGATAGTCAGGTCATGTACTGCAGACTTGACTAACCGATTGCTTTAGTGCAAAAATAAAACGCTTATCTTCCTTCTAATATTCAGTATAGATATATTGTTCAAAAGAAAAGCACTCAGCTTAACACTACATTAATGCATCTGTACCATTTTCATAAAGTGTAATAAACAGACCAATTTCAATTTGCAATCTTTTCTTCTTCATGAAATCTAACACCTCATTGGTAAGTGTGACTATACTTAAGATCTGCAACGGTCACTGGTCATTTTGCAGGAGTAACACTTATTATTTCAACGCAAAATACAACAAGCAATATTAATTCACTGCACTGTTTTCAGCATTTTTCAGTCAGCACATCGACTGTATACTAAGCATCTATTTAGGATGAGGTCATGTTACTTTAATAATGAGTACGAGAGGAACTGATAGTTAACTGACATAACACCGGCCCATTGCTTTAATTTGTTTGAGTGGCTCACCCTAATTTGAATCATCCCTTACAACTTAACTGTAAGAGAGAAAAGGCTGTCTTGCGTTTCCATTTTTCTGTAATACTTCAAGCAGCTGACAAAACATTCCAGTCCAAACTACAGTACGCTGCCGCCATGTTCAATGATTTTTAAGGCACCACAGCTGTCAACTCCATCGGCCTTGTTTAACAAAGAACGAGTCCACCATTTTATATTTTTTTGCATGTATTGTAGTCTCAGTTTGTAGCATAATTCACTTGTGGTACATATTCATTGAAAAGTGAACAAATTTAGCCTTTTACTCACCCAACGGACTGTTCACATTACCACTTTGTAATTGCACTCCCTGCCCATGCTGAAAATTATTAGCACACTCACACTTCATTCAATTGTTTCTGCACAGCACTCACATCGCACTCTCTCCCTTGGAATTATTGTACTTGCCTTTGCTGTAATTGTCAAGTACATGCGGTGACTTGAAATCATATTTGTTGTTTCCTTTTATATTTGCATTAACACCACTTTATACACACGGTACTCTACCCTGGATAATATTGTCGGATGAGCCACTGCTAGTCATAATAACTGCTAATGATGATAACATTAGGTTACCAGGTCTTGCAACAGGTATACTCTGCTCCACTACCAAGCCCATTACAGAATATGAACTGTTACATTGCTGCTTTCTCCAATTTCACAACTTACCTCATCAACATATCAAAATAACTTCAGGATATCCATTTCAGGTTGTCAGCAAACCACATATGAAAGCCTCATCTTAAGAAATATTTTCCATTTTCAAAAGATAGATCTAGAAAAACCTAACTTGACATAAACTTTTTTTTCTGAGGATAAGGAGCAGGCAGGATCTACATTACCAGGTAATTAAATTGTCTCTGCATTCATCAGAAACTATGCGTAAAAGATCAAACTTGTAATTCAGCCCACGTTTCTGAGGCATATATGCAAGACCGACAGCTTTCGTAAGGTATAGTCACATCGACAGCTGTGGGCTGCAGTCATTTTCTACCATGCTTGTTTTCTCCGAGTGACCCCAATGCACTGGAGAAAGTTACCATCTCTGCAGAAATCTGAAATACCAAAGATGGAGACAAGACCCAAACCGAAATGGGTAGTTGTGAAATGAACTGATGACAACAGCGATAGCAATATGATACTGTGTGAGAAAACACAATGTCATAGTCTGTCTTTATTTCATAGTGGAACAGGAAGCCTGATACACTCAACTATCAAAATAACTTACGTAGATCAATGTATTAATAGATACTTACTCCCTGCTGAAAACCTTCCTGCAGGGACTGACTGAAAGTCACTCAAACTCATTATAAATTCTTTAATAGTTAACCATGTTGGAGGGGGAAGTGCTGATTCCCTATCTGAGCTTCTGGATAGAAACCAGCTTGCTCCAACACGTACTGTGCTTTTCAAACCTTGAACATGTTTTGTAAAATACAGAATCTATTGTTTAGGTGATCCGTTTTTACTTTTGCTAATAATCCCACTTTGCATTGTCTTCATTAATGAAACTACTGCTGGGTTGTCTCAGACTCCTTTGATGCATGTAATTGTGCTCAGAATTCCGGGGAGCTTGCAGCAGGCTAGCAGACTTGCACTCAATTCAAGTGTAGGCAGCTAACCACAATTTCTGTTTGAATGACATGAACAGAATATCAGTAAAGACTGTAATTTGGTTTAATACAGCAGACAGCACTCCTGACCTATATCCATGCTAGTTTTACATTTAAGTAGAATGCCATATTTCCTCATAATAATTTAAGATTTAGTTTAGGGGTAAGGGGTAAGTTTCAAATTAAAATAAGATTTAAATAAATTAAATAAGATTTAGTTCAGTTTAACAATCATGATGTTTGCCTTCTACCAAACAATATCACCATCTCAAAGCATGTTAAAACCAGGAGTATGAAATGTATCATCAAGGATGACGTTTGGAACAGATGATTATATGATCAATTACTTTGTAAATAAAATACTGAAAGCTTATGAACCTACTGGATGTCTGATCCAAGAAAAACCTCCATTAAAGGCTTCTTCTAAATCAAGATGATACAGTACATTTTCCAGAAAGTTTTTAGCCAAAGAGATGCTAAAAAAATCTTCGTATGGGTTCCCTAGCAGTGAAATCGGTACTTACCCGACCGAGACAGTGACGGCAATTTAAAGGTTTTAATGCATTGGGATCTAGTGAATATGCAATGCGTTCCATCTGCATATAAAATGCAGGGCATTGTAAAATAAAGACCCAAAGCAATGAACGCTAGCAATGTTGGCTGGGTAATATTTTTAAACATCTTAAACCACATATTAAAGCTTGTTAACATTCCCAAAAGAGGTTTCCCTTTCAAAGAAGCTTGTCATGACCTTAATATGCCTGATAAGTGCACAACACGTCTTCTTGTTAATCTCAGCACTCAAGTCTTGGTAAATCTTTTCCAACTTCATGATCTACAGTATCCAGATGTACAGTAAGTGCAAGTGAGGGAAGGATGAGGCACATACAGGTAGGAGATGCTCGAAAACATCATCTCAGTGCAGTTTCCCTGGAAAGCTTTAATAAAAATAGTAAACTATTTTATATTGCACCTTTAAAAGAGGCTTCTCCAAGTGCTTTACAGTAAGAAAACAAAATGAGAGGAGACAGAAGAATTATACAATTACAGTGAGAGTCTGGAATACTGTAGGAAAGCAAAGGAGCAGACAGGACCAATTAAATAAATGCCCTTCTAAAGAAGAAGGTTTTGAGTCCCGAGCTGAAATTGCTCAGGAAAGGTGACTCTCCAATATCTTTAGGGATAGAATTCCAGAGTTTTGGGGCATAGCAGGAAAAGGCCCTGTCACCTACAGTATAGAGCGCACACAGACTTGGAGACAGACAGGAGACGAGAATTAGACAAGTGAAGGTTGCTACAGTAGGTGGGGAGTAGAATAATGGTACACCAGACAGGTACTGAGGTGCCAAACCACGTGGAGCTTTATAGATGAGCATGGAGATTTTGAGGTTGACACAAAACCTGATAGGAAGCCAGTGCAAGATTTCCAGGATAGGAGTTGTGATCACTTGCACGTGACCTAGTCAGGCTGGCTGCCAATTCTGAAAGCTTGTTCGGTGTGGATTAAGATACCCAAACTAGAAAGAGTATTACAGTAATCAATTCGAGAAAAGAAGGTTCTAACTTTTTAACTTGCTTTTCAGCTGCTATAAGAGACAACATAGAATGTAGTCTAGCAGTATCTCTGAGCTGGAATATTGTGGGTCAAATTTCAAGCCTGGATCAAATGGATCAGGGCTATCCACCAACAGGTTTACTGCATTGGTTTTACATACTGTAGTTGACAGGAGGTGCTGAGAAGCATGACTTCAGTCTTCCTGAGTCATCCTGTTTTTTTCCCTCAAAGATGCAATTAGTACAGAGACAGACACACCAGTGTCAGGTTTAGTATGGACATAGATGTGAGCATCATCAAGCATAGAAATGATCATTTACTTAATAGCTTAATAGCTGACCAAGTGGGAACATGTGCTGAAGAGTAGGGAGCCTAGTATCGAGCCCTGAGGAACACCAAACTTCAGAACTGAAACCCAGTGTCAGCAACCAGTAAGGTAAGACTTGAACCATTTAAGAGCAATGTCAGAAACTCCAAACACAATCTCAAGATGAGAAAGTAAGATATTGTGGTTAATAGTGTCAAAACTGGCAGTCAAGTCGATCAGAATAAGTATAGAAGGAGAACCAGAAGCAGAAGACATAAGAAGATCGTTAGTGACTTTAACCAGGAACGTTTCTGTGCTGTGTAATTATCTGATACCAGACTGAAAGGGTTCAGTTAAATAACCATCGCATTTATAATTTTAGAACTGCACATTCTAAAATTTTTGCAAGAAAGGGTCGGGTGGATATGTAGGGAGAAAATTGTTTAGGTTGTCCAGAGCCATACATTATCTGGTTTTCTTGGCACAGGGGTAACTGCAGCTGTTTCAAAGGCTATTGGTACCACACCAGTGCTCAAGGTCTCATTCATTATCATCTGTTTATTTTGTACTTTTTGTAATGTACCGTCTACAATTTGTGGTGTTGTCTGATATACTGTGTATGTCCTGAGAGATTGGAGCAAATAAGAATTTCAATGTACATGTACATATGGGAATAAACCCCTCTACTCTGCTCTGCTCTCTACTTGCTGCCCTGATCTGCTAACATGAGAGTTGCTGCAAGTATCAGCCACACACTATAGCAGTGTTACACTTGACACCTGGACAGCTGGGAGCAAAGCTGGGAAAGATCCTTCTCTGTCAAGGTAAAGGCACCCTGCAGGCCTTCAACATTTCCATGCCAGGCAGGCAGCCATTGCTATAATCTACTTCAAGGTACAGTAGCTGACAGGGTAAAAACAAAACCACTGTAGAAGCCTATATATACGAATGATCCAGTGGGTGAAAGTCAAGTGCTGATAGGAATCCCAGAACACAGGCCTAATTTATAAAGTTCCCCCCTCCACAGACAAAGTGCTTTCCCCCCACCCATAATGTAACAGAAAACAGGAACACATAATTCATTGGCCTTATCAGGCCAGCTAAGCCAGGCAGCTCCAAGTTGTGTAAACAGGGCTCTCCAATACAGCGCTCTGTGTGGACAGGCAATGTGAACTGAGCAACAATATTGCTTCCTGGAAAGAAAAATACACATAAAACTTGGGATTATCCAAACGAACAGCCCTCTACAAGATTATGCTTAACTCTTAACTGCAGACTGGCATAGTAAATACCATGCCAGAGATACATCGCTTGCCGTCGCAGGCTTTCTGGAGGGCCATGGTTTCAAGCTGATTTGTTCAACAAACAAATGGCTTAGAGGTCATTTAGAACGAAAATATGTGCACCCAAAAGGGCAGCAGCACAGCAAAAATACCGTAGGTCACTCATGATTTCTCTGATATAACTTCACAAAATTGAGTTTTTGCAAAAGGTTAAGTACATTTCGTACTTATCTTCATAAATTGATTTGATGATGGACAATAACGTCTGCTGGACTGGGGCTCTTCAGAAGGTAGGTTAGGCCCGCTATGCTCAAGTTAATTCAAGCAGTAAATATTTCCATTAAAAAAAAATCATCGTAACTCACATGCACACAAAACTGCACATTCATGATTTAAGCAAGTTTTCCAGGTGTTCTGGAGAAGGTTTTGCAAACCAAACCAGAGATGGCTTCACCTGAAGTTATGAATGGTGCTACTCACGGGCAAAAAACTCCAGGGTAAGACAGTGAAATCGTGTGCCAACATATTTCTATAATGCCACACCACCAATTAAAAAGCACGAGTCTCTTAATGTAGCCTCCTGGGACACAACGTGTGCCCTCTAGTACAAGTGGGAGAGTTATTAGTACTAAAATGAGATACCCATGGCCAATGGACACTAAACGTTACCACAAAACCCCATCATTGGGCAGGAAAAGCCACCAGCAGGTGGCAGAACTCCACATTAATAGCTTGAATCTCTATAACCATGATAAAATATTATATAAGCTATGGAAATACCTTGATTGTGGTCAGAAATCCCTAAAGGCTTTACATAAACTAATGGTTTCTTATACCATTACATTTAACTATAAAGATTAATCCAATTTCCACCGGTAGAAAGGAATCGTATCAATGATCTTATCAGTCTATTGTGAAACAAGAACTTAAAAAAGCACACTGTCACGAGGTAGCATTTCTGTGCATCTACTGTAAAAGCAGCATAGATCTGAATATTCAGAGGTAAACTTCACACACATCCATTCTTCACAGGCAGAATGCAACAAAGCAGCATTATTTTATTATCTGCCATCAATCTTTCCTCGGATGCAAAAATATTTGGATTATTGCACATGGAAAGTTTGACATCTCAGATGCAAAATGAAAAAGCTAAGATGCTGCAACTGGTGAATCAAGTCTCTCAAACTCAAAATTCAAAACTGTTTCCTGTGTTTCACTGGAAAAAAAAAATGAATTTCTAGGATATGTAAACAAGAGGAGAGAGAAATGGGACACACCTTTCTCACTGCAGTGGTATAAAACTAAAATTACTTTCAACCCTGGTCTCAGGCAGGTTAATACTTCTATAATACATGCATTCTTACATGAAAATCACTCAGGCTAATATATAAACCATTTATGGTCTGTCTTTGTGTGCTATATGCACATTACATGGAATGTGATGGAAACACATTTTAAGGAAACACATCTAAGGAAAATGACTGCAGAACGTAACAGTAAGAAAGAAAAGTGGGGAAAAAAGTACACAATAGATATAACCAGCTTATCACCAATCACCAAATCTGGATTTTTGTTAAGATTTTAAAGTCTCAATTCTGTTCAAAAAGCAGGGGATGTCCAATGGAATCCTTCAAAATATTTCAACCACCCAACACATTTTCCTTAGAAACTACCCTACTGGACTCCAAAATCCCCAAATACAAACTGATGAACTGTTCTGTTGTTTAGCTCAGACTGTAAGTTGGCACCAGTTTTTAATCAGAATCCTGCTAAAAAACATTGATCGCCTTTGTGAACAAATAGCATAAAAAATGAATTTGAGTTCACAACAGCCATGGGATTTACCCATCAGATACAGTATACACACCAAAAAGCACTAGGATCCGCCATCTCACATTAGTTACACTGGTCATTGTCTAGATGTTATGATGTTTGTAAAATATTATTCTTCCCTTTGCCAGAATTTCTGCATGCTGGAGCTGCAGACCCTTCTCAGCAAGTGATATTTCATTTCTTGCCATACTTTAAGAGCATACTGTATTCCAGTTACACCACCATGGGACTGGAACACCCCACATTAGAGACGCCTAGATTATATCATAGTTTGAGCACATCTTGTCAATGTCAAATTCCAAACCTGAAAGTTAATTCTCTCTAGGCAAACAAAAAAATAGGCCAAAGTCTGATGGGGACAGACTGAAAAATACAATTCCCATTAATTTGAATGTGGAAATCCCAGCTATAAACGCATATAATCTGAAGCCTAAAACTATATAACACTGGAGTGCACTTAGTTTTAGGAAACTGGGCCACAAAACAATGTGGGTGTAGAAATGTACAAATGTCAATAAAACTTGCAAAATGGTCAACATCATTCATGAATAATCTATATTTCTAATCATCTCATTTTTACCTGCAGCACATGCCTTTATATGCAACTTCTATCACCCTTCTTTTCTGCAAAGGTGGCTAAACCAAGTCAAATTTAACCTCATCGAAATATCTGCTGCACCAGCTAAACGCCATAAGGCTTCACATAATGACCCGTCAGAATGCATTTCCTTTTGCAAAACCATTAAACTGCTGAAACACATACATGACACAGAGCATGACTAAAAGTACATGCTAGCCCATGACTACATATACTATCGATCAAAATGTTATTGTGTTTACTGCTTGTCTGTATATACAAAAATACATACATTGCATACTATAAACATGAATAGCATCTCTGTGTATTAATAACATGTTGAAAATCAGAAAAGAAAGTAAAAATAAAACTATGGGAGATTCTTTAGGTGTGAGCAAAGAAAGCTCTACCACCAAAATCTCATGTTTTGTCCTTCCTTTACTCTTTCCTACTTGGAATTAACCTCTGCTTGGTCCTGCACAGCTCGCATGCTGACACAGCTCCCCACTCGAACCTCAATAACATACCTGGGCTGATCTTCAAGGGTCATTTTATTCATATACAGGGTAAACTGTTCATTCTAATCAATCTTTTTAGAAAGGACCACGCAGCATGCAGGTATCTACTGTATCAGACAGACACATAACTCATCTTCTTTTCAGACTCAACATTTTTGAAGTGGCTTGACTTCATTTCATGAATAACTACAGCACTGCTTTATCAGAAAGCCCTTTGTCAGGCCATGTAAAATTTGAAATGAACTCACACTTAGGGTGAGCATGTCTGTTGCAAACAACGGCACTTGTCACCATCAGCCACAGAACGGGTCAGGTCAAAACCATTCACAAGTAGCAGAGGACGCCTAATTATGAAAAAGGTCTCGGAGTATTTTCAGATCATTCATGGGCATTGCAGTGTCCTCCCTCACAATGCAGGGGCATTGGCTTTAATCAACTAAATGTTATGTGTTTCCGCATCACAAAACTGCCCTGTTTAAGGAATTAAAACAGTGCTGTCACCAGGCCTATAATTACATGTAAGCATAACTGGTTACTCAACTTCCAAAAATAGTTTCCAGGCTTTACAAGGCCTCAGAGCTGGAGATCGCTTTTACAGCTTTCTTATCAATATCTATGCAAATAAAATATTTTTAAAAAGTAAATCCTCTTGGCTGTTGCTGCACAACACCAGGAAATTGTACTATTACTAAGACATGCATTGGTAAAAATTACAACTAACTAGAATGGAGGTATAATTAAACAACCCTTTTTTAACAAGAAATATTTCTCTTTTTCTGTTTTGCGAGCTAAAGACATTTCAAGACCTTGACATATCAAGCCGGCTAGAACTCACAACGTACAGACAGATGCTGTACTTCTGATCCAGTCCATGGGTGTATTTTAAAAATATACTGATATCCAGGATATGCAGAAACCTTTAAAACAGGGCCATGGGTATAAAAAGGTCCAAACTAAAAGGCTCTTGGTACAAGAGTGCCACTTACTGAAAACTGCTTAGAACTCACAAAGCCTGATGTCATTTACCCACAGTAAGTACGCAGGACTTCTAAGCATAATTACAGCATATAAAACCACTGACAAAGGTAAAAGATTATATGACGGAAATTTTCCACATATACTGTATACTGCATCAGTATTTTCTCTGGGTTCAGCACGTCGCCTGGATTTGATCGCAGTCTGCAAATACAGTACAGTGTTCGCACCCCTAATAACTTCCAACCACTGAAATGTAACAAGTATGCTTTTTAAAATACATCCTCTGCATTACTGATGCTGCAAGGAAAGCATTTACGTTCGCAAAATCATTAAAATTCAAGGACACATCGTGGCCTTGCTGCAATAATAATTTTAAGCCTCTTGTTAAAGGGGGGGAGTCTGCAAAGTTTCCGATAATTCACGCCGATTTTCATCATTCGTAATTGTCCCTGCACAGGAAGCTGTGTGTACATCATACGCTTAAATCAAATATTGTTTAATATGTTAAAACAAAACGTTATTTAAACATCTGTTCGCAGTGAAAATTTGAACACTTCAAAGTGTTCAAACTTCAAACTACAGTATATATACTGTGTATATGCACTTACTTGTGATTTAATTAATGGCATAATTAACATAAACTCGGCTCAGTTTTACGGGAGAAACTAATCCCTGCCAATTGAAATCAAAACGCATGGAAAATCATTTTTATTTTGGAACATAATTTCATAACATTTCATTTAGATAGGCAAAAAATCGTATTATCTTTCGGATAACACTACTAATTGATTCATTTCAGAATGAATGAACGTTCAACAATACAATACGTTCACTTCCAGTTTTGTGTTCGAATATGCATGAAGAAAAACACACGTTTTGTTTTGTTAACGCTGCAATACTAATCACATACAGTACGTTTGGAAATGCGAGTAATTATTCGTAGTAAAATACTAATCGTTGGAAATAAAATGACGTGTTCTTCCCGGAAATGTATGTAGTATTTGAAAGGTACTTTGAACGATGTCTCCTTAGCTATACAGAACAGTGCAATTTTATTTGCAGACTTTAGTTGTGCACATTACAACAGCTGACATCGTGAACGCAAACTTTATAATTCGATATCCTAAAAACTTATGGAGAGCTTCAATTTTAGCGGCGAAATTACCATGCCTGCAAATGAACGGACAGGTTGCAAGCAGTCACCTAACTGTACATAAGCACTTTGACCTGCCACACCTTTGTCATCAGAAGAGCTGTGTTAAAAGAAACCATACCACTTACCCAACTGCGATATGGGGAAAAGTTTCTGAAGTGCAAAATTCACTTACTTCCACTGATTATAAAGAAAAACTAAACAAGTTACCATTCCGTATTTGTTGACCAAACAAAGCCTTGATGTTTTTATTTCACATTTTGTGAACGTGTATGAGAGGCAAAACGCGCAAGGTCTCGTTTTTTCCGGGTAATAGCGATACAGATTAGAATAAACCAACCCCGGATATGATCTAGTCTTTTTTTTAAAAGGGGAACTTTAAAGATTGATCTGCATTCTGTTGTCCGTCTCTGAAAACAACAACAAAAAAATCTCCAAAGAGTGTGCAGACGGACCTAAAACTGAGACCGACCAAAGGCAAGAAGTTAAATGCCTTTGTAAAACTGAGAGAACAGGTTGACAGCAAGTGGTTGGTTGCCTGTCTGTTACACTCAGCGGTCCCAGCTGTGCCCAGTTTGGCTAAATAAGAATTCGCTTTTGAAAATACATAGTCCGGTTTCAAACGGTTTCATGATAGCCGTGGATTTGATACGGTATTGTAAATGACATTCAGCGATCACAGTGTTATTTTTCTTTTGCAGTCCTTCATGTGCATCTTCCATTTTGTTGTATTTCTTTATAAAATGCAAAAAACGTATAATTATGTCCTCTTTCTTCTCCGATTACTGAATATGCATACATGTACGTAGAAATGTATATTACTTTAACTTACATCCTCCAAAAAACAGTTTATTACAGAAAAAGTGATAAAACAGCAACGTGCTTTCCAAGTTGTTGTTTTTTTTCTTAAAGGCAGATGTTTTGACAAAACCTTGCAGTTTTGGGGTATGTTAAACATATAACTGCCTTGTAGCCCGCAGCACACCGTAATGTTTCGACATTTTGTATTTATTTTGGATGTCAAGAATTAATTTATTTTCCCCTTAATGTCTTTTCACTCTGTTCAAGAAGAAAGAGAAAAGCTAGGAAAAAATGGTGGCACTTTCATTTTACAGGCGATTACAATATGTAGTATTCATACTGTAGTGTAAATCATAACAACCAAAACGGATTTTCTGAGAAGTTAATCACCATGTTCTCAGTAAAACGTTACTTCAATTCAATAACAAGACCAACATGGAAAATTAAAAAAACGATGGTTTTCTCTTTAAATTTTCTTATATCTTATTTCTAAATTCAATTACAAATAAGCTATTTATCACAGCGGTTGCTTTAACTTGCTAGTTAACTCTTTCTAAATCGTAATATACTTTACTTCACACAGATCTACACACTAGCATAAAGTAACACGTGTAAATTCAATTACTGAGAAGGTTGCAAAACAGAACAATCAGAAACAGAAGTAAAGAGAGACCTAAAACGTAACATGTTTGGTAGTATCTTTGTAATAAATTCAGAACAGAAATTGTGTATGTACAGTAGGTTTTCTCTGCTTATTCGTAATAGAAGACGGAAAAAGGTATACGGTGTAATACCTTCCTACCTGTAGCGTATCTTTTAAAACATATTTTTCTAGTACAATCGATACTGTTCCTCTGTTCTGCCACAAAACGCTAGATTACGTATTGTACACCTACTATTTTGAAAGTGGTAACAAGCTGTTTGCAAAGCGTGCCCTTTTCTAGCACTGTTCAATTCATGTCGTGCACAGTACCGTATGCACAGTTAAAATCTCTCTTAGGACTGTGGATGCACCTACTGTACAATGTAGTGAGTGTCTACAGCCGTGCAGGGCAAAGAGTGACTTGTAACAAAGCCCATTAGCGAAATTCCTCTTTTTTCTTTCCCGACGGAGCCAACATGACTGCTAAACGAAGCAGAAACAACAGAGAATGTCGCAGAGCACCTTAAACAGGACAGGCAACTAAAACACAGGGAGGTACATGTGTCATAACTTACTCCTTGAAGGCTTTTGCAGACTTTGGTAGCTGAGGTATTCTCAGTCTAGCACATACCGTATTAGTTTGTACTTTGGTGACCCTTTTCTGATGGGTGGGATTGAAATACCTGGTAACTAGGGCTGCATTGTTCAGGGTTTTACAGAATCGTAGCACATAGAAATTTCAAAATGCTGAAGGGAGTTGTTACCTTTAATACTTGGTTTAGGTGGAACACAGGTTTGCACTATACCTTAAAATTGGTTAGAAGCAAATTTAGGGAACAGCACATCTACTGTATATACAAAGAGGAGTGAGTGGGATTAAATGTACAGTAAGACAAGGCTGCAGATGTTGAATGTCTAATATGCTAAATATAATAATGAGTACTACATTTAAAAAAAACTAGCTGGCGTGAGTGAACGCAGTCTGTGCAGGCATGTACTGTATTTCAGGGTTTCTGGGTAGTCCAGGGGCAGGGCAGTTAGTACAGCTGCTTCACACCTCCAGGGTCAGGTTCAGTTCCTGTTGTGGGTGTCAGTCTGTGTAGAGTTTGCAAAAGTCTTCCTGCACTCACTTGACATTTCTCCAGGTGCTCTGGTTTCCTCTTACCTCCCAAAGAAATGGTGACTAGGTCTGATTGAATCTTCCAAATTGTGCCTTTTCTGTGGCCCTGCAATGGACTGGCATCCCATCCAGGGAAAGAATAGTTGTCTGTACTCAGTCTCCTAGGAGTGCTCCAACCTTCATCAGTACAAGCAACTTTCTGACATGAGATAGAGCGATGTTAGGTTTTCATCTAGAGGAATGGATAGAATGGGAGGTTTAGAGTTGGGTTTTTTAGAGAAATGTGCAAGTATAGTACTCCTGGGTCTGCAGATTCATCAGGAGGTGTTCTGACAAATCAAGAATGTGCTCAAAGCCTCCTCTTTTCATAATGTAAAAGAAAATGTTATTATCATATAGAGCATTTCACAGTGTCTACAAACCCAGTGATTATCCCCAAATAAGAAACAGAAGTATTGCAGAATTTCACTCCAAAGACATTGCGACTTCAGAGTTTCACTGATAGCTATCAGTTTCTTTTTCTAACCAGGGTCCATATGCATGTTTGGCAAAGAAAATGTACAAATAAATAGGGCACTGGGGATGGTAGCCCATCTAGCATAGGTTTCATTTGTAAAGAAGGATCATGAACAATCATCCTTTACAAACCACTTCTGACAACACAATGTGCGTATTCATTAGGAACCACACCCTGACAGCTTGCTGATTTATTGACCAGCCACTTAAAATAATGCAATAGCAGAGTAGGAAAGGCATGACTGCTTTCTTCCACCCCTTTCCGAAAGTTTTATGACTGGCAATGCTGCTGTGAGAACTGGGCTAAGGATAAATCACATGACTCTTTCAATGTTGAAAGATGTTTCTTAAAAAGGGCTCCTGTTTACAATTTTATTCATTTATTTCCTTTAAAAGAACTTCTTTTTGCAAGAGCCGCTCAGCTGAAGCATCAGCTTTTTCGATGATGCTCAGAAGGAACTGTTCATCATAAGAGCTGGAGGTCTCACATGTTAATCAGATGTTTGCTCCCCATGCCAACAGAAGGAAATGCCATGGTCACTAAGTCATTCTCTGCATCTTAAAGGTACCACATTATATATCCAGAATATGTTAACCACATATGTGTTACATATATTTAGGGTTATATCCCATTATGTGTATCGTGTTTTATTTTCTGCACTTTGCATCTGTTGGAGATTTTAAAACTCAGATACATTGCAGAATCTGTGAATAATGCCAAATGTGATGACACTATTTCTGGACACACTCCACACAAACCTCTAAGGCACTTCAAATATTTCGAATATTACGTGTCCTATATTGGCTATCATGTTTCACATATATGCTCGATCGTTATTACTATCTCCCATCTTATGTCTCTTTTGTATCATTTTAATTCTTCTGGTTCTAGCTGTGTCTTTGATAATCACTGAATTGGAATGTTCCTGAGAACCAAAAAGCCACTTTATAAAGAAAACATAACTGAGAAATGTGACGAAACAAGATGAGAGTACTTCCGATCTTTCCATGGCGACCCTTAAAGAATAAAAACTATGCCACTAATCCCAGTACCTTTTCATACTGTATGTGATTGGGTAGATTTAAGCGACCTTTAAATTAAAACGTAGTAGTGTACTCTGTCCTCCGCATAACTCATCGCTTGTATTATAAAAGGTCTGTAACCCTTACAACCTGGTTAAAATTATTATAGTTGTATTGTGATAATATATATATAAATATTTTTTTATCTCGAAAATGTTTCACCTGTTGCAGATTACACTTCCTGTGGGTTTTTTCAGAGATAGTAAAGAAAAAAAAATTGCGCAGTTTCCACTCCTCGTGCGCTGTCCGCTAATTCCGCCACCCACTCACTTCTCCACAATACCATCACATCAGAAAGAAAGAAGACATCTCCGTTCCACGGTGCCTCAGAATTAAAAGTGCAGAACTGGATGCATTGCCCTATTCTTTGAAGAAATGCGAAAACTAGAGAGAACAATATTTCCGAAAGGAAAAAATGAAAGAAAATTGCTTTTTTTTTGCTCAGGAAAAACCATTATTAAATAAGATTATCTTGTCAAGTAGAGAAACACCGCACTTCCTTGTATCAAACCTAAAACTAAAACATTTAAGAACTGGATACTACTTTATTGACCAAGGTTACAAGAGAACTGTTAAGATGACAGGAGTTCTCGACATTTTGCACCTATTCTGACTGCCTTATACGCTACATTTGCAATGCACACAATTTGCTGAGGATTCGTGAATATTACCTGGGGAAGGTTATTGGAGTTGCACGGCCCTGGTTGCAATTGGTCTGCAACAGTGTTTGTGCAACAATTAAACCTTACTCCCTTAGCACTTCCTGATGATGCGTCTGCGTCGAATCATCTTATACTGTAACTCATCTGGCTGCAGAGAGGGTAGAGATGAAACACGCGAACAGGACCTACAGTATATGAAACCACGGAGAATCTGAAGCAATAAGAAAGACATTTAGCATCAGGAAAGCACAGAAGACATATGACCTCGCCTGTATGATGTCATTTTATCGTTGTTTCCCCCCCCCCAAAATAGTCTGAAATTGTTTAAATTTGCCATTTTTGATATTAATACAAAATTTTGACATCTTTACAAAAAACATTCGGGTTTAAATATGATGGGACATCTCAAATGAGGACATTAGATTTATTCAAAACTTTAAGAGGTCATCATGCAGTTATTTTAATTTCTCTATATATATTTTTCTAGAAAGTGAGAAGAATTATCTAATCTTTTTTAAAAGACAGACTGTTTACAAAGCAGCGCTATTTAAAACGAGTTTAGTATATATGAAATTGAAAGACCCGAAAGTGACTACGTGTATCTAGCAAAATGTAACATCTGGAAAACGAATAATACGTAAAATAAAGCGCCTGTTCATTGCGGCTTCCCAGAAGGAGATAACGTGGACAGTCTCGAGTGTATGCTCATTTTGTATGCATCAGTTTGACCTCAAAAGGAAGTCATGTTTTACGGTGTGTATAGTTAAACTGGAATTACAGCGACTTCGTTCAGAACGCTGCAAGCACAATCTAACCACTGCACATATTATGAAATGTGTTAAACTGCTTTGCTTCGAAAGAGAGAGCACGGGCTTCTGAATACAGAATTATTCGTATTTCTTTGTAAATCAATGCTACAGTACTTGCCCACAGAAAGTTATAAATGGAATTATGTAGAAAAGCGAGCTTGTTATATATATTAACTTTTTCTTGTAGTCGTTTTTAGGTGAGAATCTGATTGTATCTTCTGTTTAATTTATATTCCATTGCTTGGAAAGATAAAGGATTTTAATGACTTTCCAACAACCTCCTACAGTAATGTGAGAGGCAGCAGAGCATTAAAGGACTCGGTGGACACACATATGCTTCAGATTTATGGTGGAGCAAAAAAAACTTAACAACTGCTTAAGCAAAATGTGGAAAATGTCCCCTTCTGTCTTCAGTGTAAAGTTCTTAGAAGTGAATTCAGGATATTCTCAACACTTCCTTGCTTTTGAGGTTTAATCATTTCTCTTTTCTTTTTTCTGTCAGTATTTTTTCATCCCCTTGCTCCCAGATTTTCTCTTCACTGAATGCGCCATAAAATGAAGGTGAAGTTGTGCTCTTAATTTTGTATACAGAATGTCAAAGTCATTTGACAAATGAGGCGAGTCCATCTCTTATTAACCATACGGCACAGTTTATTAGATTCTAAAAAGCGTCCATCGCAGGAAACATTTCAGACAAAAGCTGTCTTCCCAAAATACGAAGGTTAAGAAAAAAATAAGCTGAAACTTTATTTTTTGTGTTTGGGAAGAATCGCTGACCTTTAATTGCATTTTATTTGCATCCACATATTTCAAATTTCTTTCCTTTCTCCCTCTTTTCTCTTTACAGTCCTACATGTTGGTTTGTGAGGTCACTTTAAATTCACTTTATCTTTTACAAGATGCAAAGAGTACTGACAGCCTTCATCCACTACACCGAATAGACTGCTGAACTGCAATTCGGTAGTTAAAATTCCACAAATGGGAATGTTAAATGGGGAAATTGGCAGTATTTTCCATGTTTTACATGAGTGCAGCAAAAAGCCAGGAAGACACCTGCCAATTATTATAGCACTAGCAATAGGGCAGCAATGAGGCTGAAACTTCACAGGTCTTCTTTTTCTGTACATCTGGTCAACATCTGACACACAGTGCTTTAGATCAGGTTGTAACTCATGGTTTAAGACAGCAGAGAAAGGGTGGTATTGTTGAAGCAAGGACATTGAACACAGGGAAACAGGGGACAGTACAGGGCAAGGCTTCTAACCAGTACTGTGTAAATGTCTGCAGAACAATTACCCATTATAGCAGCCCTTCCTGTTCCTCTTTCTCCATGTGCCTCTTTTTTGCAGTCTCGTGCTTTTTTTTTCCTCATTCTACAGCATTTTAACTCAATCCTTAAACATCACACTTTTACTTGGCGGTCTGCAAACCTGCAGGGTGTATTTCACTCAGATAAACTGTACTTGGTGCAATGAAGCATGTGAAGCGAGACTGGTCTTGAAACCGGACAATGGAAAAAGCAAAAAAAAAAACAGATCCCAGTCTTGTTTTCAAAAGCTTCTTCTCAGTAATAAAGCAAACCATAAAACAGGGAGCCTTATGGCAAGCTCTGCTGTGCACCTCTAGTTAAGAGAGTGATTCTATGACTTACAGTACATCCCAGCCTCTATCAATTGCTCCTATAATATAAAGGACAGTATCAGTGTGCAATTACAGCATAAAGTAAACATTTTTACTGTTTTTACTGATTAGGAATGGTTACCAGCCACAGCATGTGACAATCAGAAGACAGGACACACCCATCAGATCCAATATAATTGCTCTAAACCATACAGAAGACAAGGAGCTCATTGTATCTGGCTCCTTACCTGATAGAGGGTGGAAAGGAAAGGAGAACAAGGTGGGGGGTATTATGTGTTGGGCTATGTCCTTTCTTAGAGTTTGCTGAAGAGCAGCTTGACCAACAGCACCCCAAGCATGAGGGTGGGGCTGCAGTGCAGGTCAGAGCCCGCATTGCGACCCCCTTGGCTGGCACTGCGGCCCTTGGGCGGCCCGTTGCAGTCATCAGAGAAGCAGCAGTCCATCTTAACGCCCGAGTTGCTCTGGTGCGCTTTGTCGCAGAAGGACTTGTAGGAGCAGGACTTCATGACGGTGTCTAAAAACAAGCCACGACAAAAGCATTCCATGTTAATAAAAGACGGCGTGGAAGGAAATGAGGCAGAAGACACCAGGAATCCACTTTCTGGCCATTTCCTGGAGTGTCACATGTTAAACACCTGAAAGCAAAGTCTTGCTTCAGAAGGAAGGACACTCTTCAAAGGCTAATGGGCACAATCTAGTGCTCATCACTGCGTAGTGCAGGGATAGTCACATATTGTTCCTTCCAATGCATTTTACAACCCGTTATAGCCAGATCCTTAAGCATGTAACATCTGACTTTCAAACAAGTCAAATAATGAAAGAGTCGGGTAGACCGCAGTGCTGTAGTGGATTGGATTAGAAGGTCCAGTATTTGAATGCCTTGCATTGTTCCAGGTAAAGTGCCTCTATATTTTAATCATTTCTCTCATGTTCCTTTAACATGTTAACCGTGTAATTCCCATAGTTTGAATGTTATTGTTACCCGCAAATTGTCATCTAACCCACAAATTGTTCCTAATGCTTTGTATAAGTGCTACTTTCAGAATGTCAGCCATTGTTTTAAAGAAATTGTAGTCAGCCTTAAGAGACATCTTGATTTAGCCTTTTCAAGTTTTAACCCTTTGTTTGTCAGACCAGCTCCATGATCTTGACACTTGTCTGTATTTTGTCATTGTATTTTGGTTTTGTATTATATTGTGTGCTGTACAATAGCTTCTACAATATTGTGATGGCTTGTGAACAGAGACCAGTCCTTATTAATCTAATCCTACTATAAATCTAGAGGCTAATCTAAAGAGATTTAGAACATTTCTCCTTTTAAACAGACTTTAAATCACTAGATATGTGAATGCAAGGAGAAGCCTTCTTAAAAGGTGTTACTTGCAAAATGAGAAAATTTGTTGTGTTAAATCTTTGTTTTCAGTCTAAAATATTGATTCTGAAAACTGTCCAGTAATCTGAACCATAGATGTTACAAGTGAATATTATAGACTAATACTAACCTGATTGCTATCTTATCTAAGAAAATCAGCTATCATTTGGTACATTTTGTATTCGTATTAATTAGTATTTGTAATTAAAAAAGACCAGAGGTTTTTTCATTGTGAAGTACTGTAACATCCAAAAAATTGTGTGCAATTTCCTGTTAGTCTTACCTTCGAGAAACAAAGACCTGCTAAAGATTTTGATCATTTAAAAAAATGAATAAGATTTAAACCTCCCTTAATATAATCAAAGTGATCCATATCACATTTAAGAAGCTAATGATCTGTAGCTCTGAAGAGAAATGTTTGTGCGAAAGTGTTATATTTCTGATTTGTCTTTTTATTTATACTTTTTGAGTGATAACTGAAAAATAAGTAGCAATCTTTTTTAATCATTAGTGTTAAGTGATATGTTATCAATTAAATCATTTTACATGTTTAAAGAAAGAAGTATTAGAAAGCTTCTTTAAAAAAGTCCTAGCCTTCTCTAACATCACTGCCACATAAAAAGGCATTCATTTTAATAAAACCATAATTAATTTTAGGGCTCTGAATAGATAAAAAATGGGTTAGACAGAGGGTTAGGTTTGGTGCTGTTTCTGGAGTATTTATTTTAAATATACTACAGCTTTGGAAATGTACCCAGGTGCATAGTGGTTGTTCCTCTACTGACAATATGTCTGTCTTTTCTGTGGGGAATTACTCAAGGTTATGTTAAAGCCTTTGACTTAGTGCCATTGGTCTATCAGCAACCACAGTCTGAAGCTTTTGCTTGTCACTGATGACCACATCCAGCTAGCTAGGGCTAGCTAAAGGGTTAACCCCATTGGAAAAGTGTCCTTTTAACCTCTGCCATTTCCCCTTGGCTCCGGTGAGATGGTGATTTCTCCTTGCTCTTAGGAGTTAGATGTGTCAAAGTGATGTGGCTTTTCTGAAAAGCCATTTCAGCAGATTCTCAGGGTTCACATGTGGAGGGAGTTAGTGTGGGCTTAGTAATGAAATATCAATGGCACAGTCATGCTGAATCATTCTTTCCCAGTAAGTCCTCCCTCAGTGAGAAGCAGATCTGGTCGAAGCTATTAAAAGCATTGTGGTGACATTGAAACTTGGACTAATCAAAAGCCTTAGCCTGCAGGCCCAAGAGTTGAACAGGTTCCAGATGAAAATACAGAGTGAGGCATAATCTTCTGTAACCTCCACCATCTCCTACATACATTAAGAAGGCATGCCTGGATTTCTCTTCATAAATCTTGTGAGTGGGGGGGCATTTAAAAACAAGCAACAATCATAAGAAGCTTTCAACCAAGTTACCCCCTAAGCCCAAATAGAACAGTACAGTTCACGTACTGTATGCTGATTATCGAGCATAAAAAGAAACGCAAATCTAGATTAACCAGATCGCATGCATAATAAATGAAATGCATCTGATCTGATATACAAACCTACATTTGACACTTAAAAAATTTCAGATGTTCTCCGTTTTCTTTTCTTTAAAAAAAATAAGTCTTCGGGACAGATGCAAATAAAACCCTCTCTGACTTTTACAGTGATCAATCAACTGAAATATGTATACAAAAAGGGGAGTACATTTTATAACAGGAAACAGTAAATCTCTGAGCATGAGACACATGGGACAAAAAAAAATCCAAACTTACAAAATAATAAACCTTGGATTTTGGACAAATACCATTGTGTTTTATACAGTAATTTGAGTACTAGAATGATACTAGCATAGCTCTGTTTGGCAGAAAACGCCCCCATTATTAAAGTATGTACAGCCATGCTACATTTTTTAAATCTTATTCTCAAGATCATAGTAATTATGCAGAATAATAACAGTAATTTAACAGTACTTCCCTGGGGTATTGTTTTGCATCTGTTGCATGTCTAATAAAGGAAGGACTCCACACCCTAAGGATTCATATTTTAGACCGAACCTGCAGGTTATATGACGGATATTACCACTATCTGTAGAACTATACAGGAAGAATGTAAAATAGTCTGCATACTACTGTCACCTTCTGGGCTCAGGCTACAATTGCAACAGGGAGATGCTTTTCCAGTTACATTAAAGTCTTCATAGTTGAGTTTCTATTATGGCATTACTGTGCAAATAGTCTCCAGCTGGATGAATACAGTATGCTCCTTCAACAGGTAATATAGTTATTGTATGACACAGCTAATTTCCTGTCTATTTACTCCTGTAAATAGGCCCTATACTCTTTTCTGTTTACGATACATCAGACAAAGGCCAATGTTTTTCCACTTGTTGTTCTAACATTATCGACATATGGAGTTACTAAGAATCAAAACACTCCTAATATTGCTCAATTATAACACAACAGAAGACTTAATGTTATATTTACAAACATTTGTGCAACATTTGGCAATTAGCATTAGCTTTGCTGACACAACAGTTTTACGAGGAACATAGAGCACTGCTCCATATTCCTCTCTGAGACACAGTGGCTGGGCAGGGGACTCCAGCCTGTTCTCCTTATACTTACTGGGCCCCGTGATGGTGGAGCAGGCATCTGCATACTGCGGGCAGTTCTGTGAGCCTTGCCGGTTACATTCCTCTTCGTTCGCCGCCACACAGGTGTGGCATTTCAGCCCCTCGCCTTTACAAACCGAACAAGAAGAGACAACTGATTTGACACTAAGCAGAACAAGTCATGTAATGATTCCGCATGGTTGAACAAAGGGGATCCCACCACTCGCTGCCATAAAGGGAAAAAAAATCCATATCCTGGGGAGAGAACAGGACGTCATCGGCAAACCACAACAGACTGCAGAATGCTTCAAGGTTTAGCAAGCACTCCAACCCCACAGCATACTGCAAAAAATATTCAATATATTGAATCGATAGTTTATCAGGCACATACTGTACATTATTTACATGTTAAAGACTGAGCAGAAAGGTTTATTGATTATTTTGAGAAGGACATTTTTGTGTTCTCCTCAGAATTCCGAAGCTTGTTTGGATGACCACAAAGGATGTGGTCAGTACTGGGATGGGAGACGCCTGTGATCAGATTTCCGCTGTAAGTGTTGTTGGTGGACCAGTAGGTGGCGCGCTTCCCTAAGAACCAAAGATTCTGGACCAAAGCCCCAGTATGGCAACATGTGACACTGTACTGCGGTAAAATGCAATCTTTCAGATGAGATGATAAACCAAGGTGCTGATGACTTGGTGATGCACAGTTTGGAAGAGAAGGGGTGTTTAAACTGACAAAGGTCTAGACTGCACAAAGTCACTACACAGACCCAGAACCATCACATCACATCTTATCCATCTATTAAATTACAGTACTACAGCATGAAAAACCCCAGGAAAAAATATCCCATGCATGACCAGAAAAACTAGTTCGACTTCTGAATGAAAATGCTCAGAGGTCATTGAACGGTACAGACAACATGTTCTTTGGGCCGAGGAATTTCTGAAGAGTGGCAGCACAGTGAATGCTGGGGTCTTTTATTCACTGTTGAATGTCATTCAGTTGCCCTTGACAGACCTAATGGAAAACAATGTGTGTGGAGACATCATGGTGAGCAATATACTGTATTACGTTGTTCAGGCTAACCAGTGGAGTGATGAAAGTGGAAAGAAATATCCTTAAACACAGGAACATCTCTTGTGCAGACTCAGGGCAACCTTACTACTCAGTGATATGTTTAGGAACTTTTACAACATCTTCACCCATCATTCCTACATTTGTCATTCCTGCTTTTCACAAGGTAATGTCCGTTTTGCACCAAGACAATGGGAGTTCTCACAGTGCTAGGAATACAATGGCATGGGTTCAAAAAATGTTGTTGAGAGCTTGTCAGGGCCAGCTTTTGTCTTGACCACAGAGGAATATTTCTGATACTATCAATTAGATGGAAGTGCACACGAAGAGTAGGAGGATATCCCACAGGAGCTTGTCCAGGCTGTTCAGTTCTATGTGTTCACACTGCTAGGGCTGTGTTAATGTTCAGGAAGGTTGTACCCAATACAATACTAACTTTTTGATGTTTTCATTTAATAGTGCTTTGAATTTTTTTCAATCTTTGATTGAATTTTTTTGCTCTCTTGTCATATTATGATATCTTTTTTTAAACGTTTGCCTAAATCCTTTAGACTTCAGTGTTGCGTTACTGAAATGCATGTTAAATGCAATGATAATAAATTTAAGAAATAAATAATTATTTTTGAGAGAGATTTTTATAGGCTACATGATTAAATAATTTTAAAAAGTATTTAAAAAGGTTATCATTCCATTTAGTAATGTTATACATTTAGTAAATGCAGCCTTTAAACATTAAAATATGACTGTAATAAATCTGTAACAACGTTATAAAAATAATGTGCTTATTGTTTAAAGTCGCCCCCTGCTGGATATCATTGTATATCAAGCGAGACTGTCAGAACTAGGTCAATTCTCTGCCTCAGGTTTTGATTTAAATATTTTTAAGAAAGCCAATTACAAGATCTAAACATTTTCTTTAAAAGACCCAGCTCTGAAATTCTTTCCTTCTTACTCATATGTGTATACTGCAGTGCTAATCAAAGACTTTCTTGTCTTAGACATCTTATTATCAATGTTACAATACATGTCATAAGCGTTAACAATTTATTATAACTGAAAATTCAGGTAAAATAAATTAAACTAGATGTTTAGCAATCTTTAATTCACACTGATCAGAATCTCCTAAAACATGAGGTATTATAGTTGCTTTTATTGTACATAACAATTACCTATCAAATCTAACTTAATTATTGTCAGGTAATTATTGTTATTAACAGTTGTTTATCTATCAATTTTTGTTTCTCTATTTTAAAACAAAGTGTGTAATAGTTCAGTATACAGTACGACTGTCAAACCATATTGCTCCTGCATTAAGTAGTGAAAACACTGAAAAGAGCAAAGCACTGCAAAATGTCTAAGCCTTTTACACAGTGGTCTATATGTACATATATAATCAATACAAACACATGAGTAAACTAGAATGAATCTACTGACTGTAGAAATTAAAGAACTTAATCAGGATTGCTGATTAAACAAATTTCATGTTTCAGGTGATTCAATATAAAACAGAAACAGTACAATAATGGATAAAGTACAACAATATACTTTGCACAATTTCAAACTATTGTGCCTTTAGGCAAAAATAGTTATCTTAACCACAATTAACAGGATGAAACAAAAATATAGCACCCAATACATACAGTATCTAATGGAAAAAAAGTAATTTAGATTCAACATTTCGATTAATACAGAATACAGAAAATGAGAATACACTTGTAATTGGATTATTTTTTGTCATTGTTGTATTCTAAGATGACATATATAGTAGTGAGATACCAGGTTCAGTCTGTTGAGTTTTGAAATCAGTTTTAAAAAGCATTTAAGTAAGAGGAGCTGTTGAAGACAGCACCATATACTGTATCTACACACCTACTGTATACTGCACTAGTTGTCTCCTTCATGAAATGTATCTGATACAGAATTAATAACATATTGTGGGTTTACAGTTAGTGATACTTTGAAATGTACATGGAAATTTAATCTTTTTTTCCTTTTCCTCTGGACATTTCCCCTTTTCTGTAACAGGCTGATTTTTGCTTTACTGACAGTTTTAAAAGATTCAGTATTTCTAAGTTGACAGCTTGAATATTTACTGTACTCATGTGATTACTAGCCAGAGAGTAAGAAGGCCTTAGAAATAATGGGGCTTTTAGTTTTTGTATACAGGAAGTAACAATGTTTTGTCATTTCTAGAAAAAAAAAACATACTTTTTGTTGGGCTTTTATACCCTCTTTTCATGAGCTGCAAATGATATTTAAATAGTTGATGGAGCACTTTAGAGAGAGACAGGCTGTGCATTTAAGGAGTGATTGCACTGGCCTGCCCACTGTAATCGATTATCATTGGAGCAGCAGGATTCTGAGTCTGCCGCTTGAAAATAAATGACTAGCTCACTCCTTAAGAGAACACACTCCTCACTTAACAGCTTTCCATTCTGTAACAAATAATCAAATACTCACTCTGGACTGCGATGGAGGCCAAGACTAGCAAAACCAAGACCGTCCTCATAGTGCCGATAGTCCTCTAGCCGAATGCAGCTCAAAATGAGAAAAGAAAATACTGTCTGGTATTAAGGTCTAATTACTAAGCTGCTTCCCGTCTGAGGAGATCAACACTTGTGGATAATGCACTTATGAGGCAGTGTTTAATACTAGATCTTCCCTATAGATAGGCCTCACAGGTGTGACATGAGGGAAACGCCGGGCTTTCATGAGAGCAGCCTGAAGGTCTTTGTGAAAAAATAAATGGCACTGTAAATATTTTGATCGTTGTTTTCTTAAGTGAAAGCCAGACCGTAGTTTTGCAGTGTACAAACCCATATCATCTATACCTGTATATCTCCTGCATCACATCTTGTATCTTGGCTTTATTAATAATTCAAGACATTTAGCATTTCAATAGCATTCTGTAGCATATTATCTCATCTGATCCCAAAGTGCTTTACGTACTGTATAAGAGGAGACCCACTTAGACCACCACTATTGTGTTGGGTTCATATTATGCACCAACAGCCCCACTATGCAGCAGACTAGGTGGAGAAGTGAGAGATTAATTCACCATCTTAATTAAGCGCAAGCCTAAAGTGGAATTTAGCCAGGACACTGGCATAACACCCCTATTACAAACAGTGCCAATGGATCTGTAATGGCCCAGTGGTCAGGACTTCATTTTGACATGAGTAACATACCAATCCCTCCCTAGAGTGGGGGTAACCCCAGTGTTTTTTTCCACACAGGACGTTTTTGTTTTCCTCTCCTCTGTGGCCACATGGTTGACTACTGGTGTGAAATGTTGTCAAGTGCTGTATAATGCTGTAAACTGCCCTGTCACAAACTGTTACAGAGGGCACTGTAGCAAATGAAGATTGATTGATTGATTGATCGTCTTTTCCAAAGGACCTTGTCCCTGTACTGCACCCTTACTGGCGTGTTGGATTAGATTTCATTGTGGTCTAGAATGAAGAGTGCCACTTCTGGTATACTGACACTACCAGCAACCTGGTTTTCCCTGGATCATATTTACTGTAGCACCAACCACGCCCAGCCTTGCTAAGCTTATTACTGATGGGATCAGGCTAGAATATGGCAGCAGTGCGGTCAAAAATGATTAGCCCTCCTTTTGCCAAGCTGTTGGAATATAATAACCAGTGCTCTGATTCTATTAAGTAAACCAAAAAGTAGAAGACATTGAAGAGTAAACAATAGCTTAGAATTTTGTGAGGCTTGTGTTTGGTTTTGGTTTGCAACTCAAACTAAAAAATGAAGCAACACTAAATTCTTATTTTTTATAATTTTTTTATAAATCTTGGACTTCAGAATGTTTTCCTTAAAGTATCCCTATGTTAGGTGAAATACTTGCTTTTTCAAATTATATAGCGGGTTGGTGGGATCATAGAACCAAGGAACCAATGTCAAACCTCGCTAATTTATTAATATATTCCTTAAACATGACCTTGGAACCATGAGAAAAATTACAAACAAGAGAATGCATATGGGACCACCAAGCCCATTTAGTAGTTAACCAATCTAAGGATCTCAACCACAATCTCCAACTAAAGGAAGCCAGGACTAAAGGAACTAAAGGAAGCTAAGACTGCTTAGCAACATCCAACAATTTATTTTGTAAAGAAGTGCCTCTTGGTCTTTGTTTTAAATATATGTCCACATAGTTTCCTGCTGTATTCTCTACTCTGAAGTACACTGCTTTAAATTTGTTAAGGCCTCAGAGGAGCTGTGGACATACAATGACTTTGAGAATTGATTTGTTTGTTATGCTTACCAACCTCTTTTTTGGAATCGATAATAAGCAAGTAACATATTTTGCTGACCACTGTGCAGTATTTCTTTAACACAGGACTAAGTTTAGTTTCCTTGTATTTGATCTTTCTTATGAAGTGATCCGGACTAACACGTTAATAAGTGCATTAGCTCATTTCCAATCTCTGCATAAAATCGATTGTTTCCACAGTAGAGAGTACTTAAGATTATTCTTTTCAAAGCTATATTTATGGACCCGTCTGGTTTTCAGTCCCCTGGTGAATGTTTCCTTGACAAACCAGATTACACTGCCCTTTCTCACAAGGGTAATCTCACTCATTGCTCATTACAAATTGTCACTAGCTTGACATCCACTTGGTGATTGTCATATGTAATTATTCTTGAGTGTAAGAGGATTCTATGACAGCCCTGACCCCAGACATGGTACGATAAAACTAAAACCTTTTTACATACACTCTGCAAAGCAAGCATTTAGTGTAAAAGCTATAAAATTCATTGCAGCAACTCGGAAGGAAATACTTTTTCATATTTCCATTCTCTTTTTCTGTGTAAATGATGTTATTACCCTGTTTGGGATTTTGTTATTTTGTCTCTAGATTATTATTTAAGAGCATGAGACTCTTTTGGTTAGTAATTGTTAAATGAATAATTACCAACTACCAATTACCATTTAAGATTCTCATTCACCTGTTCTTTTGATATATTTCCATGGAAACAGCTTCTTTGGCCACTTTCATATGATAGATGTGCCAGAGAAAATAGCATTTTATGGTAACCCCTTACTGTACAATACTGATGCAATTCTCCTTGGTATATTTTGTCACAAATCCAACAAAAATTCATTAATGAAAATTAAATAATGTAATGATGTGAATGACCTATACCACGCTTTGAGAAATCTGTAGAGAACAACAGCATTGATTGCTGTAGTCATTGAAAATAACTGTTTTTCAGTAAAGGTATATGTAATTACAGTCCAGCTCAAATATACTTCTGATGGAACTACTACTTATTATTCCAGTAGACATATTAAAGTAATATTCCAGTAGCCCTGCAAAATATTTAGAAATACACATGCAACAATACATGAGCAAATTCATTTTACATCAAGTTGGTGGTTTACAGAAAAACAACTAAATAAAGCACATATTACAAGCAGATTCTGAAAGTTGGTGATAACTATGATAATTTTTATTCAGGCAATGAGATATGGACAAAAATATATATTAGTAAACATTATAATTTCATTACATCTGTGTATGTTTCCACTTTACAAATATTAATGACACTAAAAAGTTTTTTTGCATATAAAACATACACGATCATATGGCAGCAATTCAAAAAAGAAAAAAGAACATATTAGTCACAGCAACAGATTTTCTATACTCTGTGTAAAATTAACAATACTGTTTACATTTGGCACAAAGATAGCGAAGTGTTTTGGCAGTTGAAAATAGTGTATTGATGTGTCACACGGCTGATGTAATTAAAAAATTGAAGTGCATTAAGAGTAAATTTGCATGAGTATTGCTGGAGTGATGTCAGTTTTGACACTGCATCAGGTCTTGAAAGGTTTCCTTGTTTAAATCTGGCATTTTTGTTAGAAAACAGGGTGAAAATTATACAATACGAGCGTGGCAATTCTTGCAGCTAGCCCATGCAGTCTTTAGGGATGGGAGTCATTCTGACTCAGGCTTAAATCACAGGAGAACTTTCTATCAGAAGAAATGTAATTGAAAAAAACATCAAACTGTGCCTCCCTGAAGCTTCTACAAAAATAGTGACAATAATGGAATCGTATTTTCCATTATTTCTTGATTTTTTCCTTCCGGAATTTAGCTTTTCTTTAGCTAAATTTTAATCTAAGAGATTATTTTACAGGCATACAGTGTTCAATAGGTTCTTTGGAGGATATATGCTTACAATAAAAAAACAAACAACAAATAAAACCAAATAAGAATAAAAATGGTTTAAGATCAAGGCTTTGTGAATTTAACAGTAAAGTACAGGAGCTCAAAGTATAGCGGACATTGTTCAGGAAATAATGAGATTAATGTTTCTAGTTTTTAAATTAGCATTATTTTGTCCTCACCTACTTTGCCACTTGAAAAGCCAATACTTAGCATCATAAAAAACTTATTTGAGAATTATTTGATGGCAAATACTGGGGGAGAATGTGGGCACACAAAGTTATTTTTCTCATCTTTAGGAGGGATGAATGCATTTGTTTAAAAAGATCAAATAAAATCAGTCACCAGCAAGATAATGACCACTTTAAATAATAACAATGAAATTACAAAAAATAATACATTTTTAAATTTGTTCTTATAAAAAGTGTTGGAACCAATACCTTCTATTACATTTTCAATTTTTTTCACCATACAATTGTTCATATAGACACACTTACAGCACTATCTTCTGTGGCTTACAGCGGTGTCATTGCTGATAGTGGTTGGAGTAGTTTAGAGTTGAAATGTAACTGCAAGAGGTGTGAATGTGTTAAAATGTTCTACAGGGATCTATAACAGTAAAAAGAGACATTAAATGCATTAGTTCCCTTCCACTCCAAGCAAAACCAACAGGAACTCAGCAGAGCAACAGAGTATAAGTTGTGATGAGTGGTGAATGAAAATCATCAAGCATTGCTTTCACAATGGAACATGAAAATCTTAAGTCATTCTGCTCGTTACAATAGCTCTCTGTATTTCCAACATGAAGTATTTCCAAGTCATAGCTTTTCATAATAAGGAAATAAAAGTTTACTAATCATTCTATATACAATTAAGATTTGTAAGTGAAGAGGAAAAAAAAATTAAAAGAATTTGGTCACCATTTTTTTTTTCATTTTAAATCCGACTGTAGCAGCAATTTGGTTGCGTAAACATTAGGATCAAGCTTTCCCTGTGCCAGAGTACAGGTGCTGATCTGGGGACGTAGTCCCCATTCATTTCAGCTCTTTCCTTTTTAGTTTTGTGAAACATTGCGAACTGTCAGGAGACCCCACTTCCCAGTTCTCACGTAACATTTCAGCTGGCATCAAACCTTTAGCAACTTTCAAACATTAAAATTCAAAATTTAAAAATGGATGGTTTGCACATATTTTTATCCATCCGTAGTTAGTGGATGAAAATGAAAGACCGATGAAACCACAGTTCTTATTCTATTAAATATTCCAGCGATTTGCCAACGGCAATCAAGGAGCATCAGCAAAAGCAGTCCAAGGATCACAATCTTCATGTAGAAATAAAAAAAAATACAAGCTCTTATAGTTTCTCTCATTTTGTTTGTTTTTCAAGTCTTCATTCCGAGAACTGCTGCTAAATATTAATATCAGATGACACTGCATGTACAAGTGATCTGTAGTTGGGGTATGCTTCTTTTCCTAACTGAAAAAACCTACTGCCTAATTTAGCCAGTGCAGAGGGGCTGATTTCATTCTATGGACAGAGCTGATCACTAGGTAAGGCTAGCTGTCACATGCACAGTGTTGAAGAGGGTATTTTGGGAGTGGGTTCAGAGAGTGGCAAGAGCCAATATAAAGGATTCAAACTGGAGACTTAATCAGTTTTTCCCAGTTTAGCAATCAACTCATCGCAGATCTTGGTGAGCTCCTCAATTTCTTGATTCTAAAATGAAAAGATAAGAAGACAGACACTGATTAAACACTGTCTAGCCAAAGCAATTTCAGTTCCATCCAAGACAGATTTCATACAGTGAAACTTTAAAAGCTCTACACAAAATGTTATGGGTTCATGTTGTTCATTACTGTTCATTTTTGTAGCATTTACATACATGAAGCAACCAAGTTATACCAGGTAGTTACATCTGAATTTTGTAAAAAAATGAAAAGAGGCTTACAAAAATATTAAAATACATCAGAGTTCTGCAGCTGAGCTCCATTATATTAGTCTGATTACATATTTAAAGTTTGGAGCCTCTGCAATGTTTTATTTTTCAGTTGTTTAAGACTCGGCCTCATAGTTACAATTTCTGTGTTGCATGGGAAGAATAAGGACTTACTGTACAGACATGCTCCTCCACCACACCCACTTATCCTAGGAAAACAGTGCCTTACAGAAGATTTACCACAGGCTTGAGAAGCAGTTAGTCTGTTGCCGACACCACTGGAACCCTTCAGATACCCGGCGAATCACAGGAGCCACTGTTTCACTGAAGGCTTAACGAGGCCTGGCTGACTAACACTCAACCTAACCTAGTAGCACACTGCCAACTGTGAGCCGTTGCATAGGAATTCCTGCTCCCTGTTAGCTTGTGACATGACCCAGGCTGAAACCACTGCAGCCTGAGTGAGCTTTCACTGGTTAGTGTACTTAGATTTGACATGTTTCTTGGTCAGTAAAAGAGATTGCTGTCTACTTGTCCTATCTGGCTTTTTCCCTGAACTGACTTACCTTCTGTTGAAGAGCCCTCTCCAGGGATTCCACTTTCATCTGCTCCTTCCTGAGACTGGCATGAAGAGCCACACTCTCAGAATTGGCTTTGGAACGAACCTGAGCAATTTCTTCATTGGCCCTTCAAACACAAGACACATGCAAAAATTTAGTGACCCACTGCTGTTTTCTTTTCTAATGTCTCGTGCTCCTGCTAAATGATAACACCAATCTTGACATCTTGCACCAGCAGAAACAGTTGTGGACAGCTGGTCTCACCACATTGATCTCCCCACACCACACAAGAAACCTCTGTTTTCCTTCCTGTGAGTCCCATCTTATTTTAATATTATTTAATTGGGTTTCTACTATTATCTATTTCGTTCTTTTTGTGAAAATTAGAAACTAATAAAAAACTGATACTAGAAAACAGTCACTGAAGGGAAGGCGAGCTTGTCTCTTTCATTCTCGTTTATTGCAAGACTTTGTTTCAACTAAAACTTTGTTGTTTCTGTTATCATCAGCAGCAAGACTAGTAATTTAAGGACACCAGAGGCTGACTGGCTCTGATCTAAACTAATTCAATCTCCAATATGAAGAGCACTGAATTACCAAAACTATTAAAATATTTATATATGGTAATCAATATGGAATTTCAAATTCGTGAGGAAAGTCAGACCCTAATCCTACTTCAGCTCTCCTACAGTACATACAGTACATGTAGTACAGTATATCACGTCCCAAACTCCCCTTTGCGCATTTCCCTCACACCACTCCTGCCACCCCATCTTCACCCTTCCAGCAGCTCCCCTAGTTCATTCCTCACAAAAGTGAGAGGGGTTCTGTCACCCATACTGTTAGGCTGCTGTTCCCTCATCTAGGTGTGTTTTTCTGAACAAAATCTAATACATTTCATATCTATATCACATTTATTAAGATCAGACTATATTACTGAAATAGTCCATACATTTTCACTTCTTAATGTTCTGATTATTTCCCATTTGTCCTTTCATTATATATACTGTATACATATATAACCTTCTGGGACTATAAAAGACAGAAGAACAAAACATTTTTGTAAATGCCAGCTTATGTGTTTTTCATTAAAAAACCCTAGCTCATTCTATCTCTAGCAAATAGAGAATTCAGCAACATTCATCAGATGAAGATGGCCTTTTAGACAAGTATCCTGTATCCCGTTTTACTTACTTGTCAAGTTTTTCCTCGGCATGAATCTTGAGAGTCTGGTACCGCTGCTCTTCCTGCTTCACTCTGGCCAGGTACTCCTGGGCACACTTCTTCAACACCTCCTCGTTCTGGGACACAGATACACATAGAAAATGAAAAGCTGCTTCACTCTGCTTTGGCCTGGGGGAAGGTTATCTCTGGCGTGCGATAACAATAATAGTTAAGGAGATATGTCCTTCCACATCTCTCAAGGCTATTTAGCTTTTTGTGGATTGTCTCTACTTCCGATAAATGAAATTACATTTGGGAATGAACTTGCCTCTCTTCTTCACTGCATCACTGTGTTGTACAGCTAGAATGTATCTATTAGCACTGGTCAATGTCAGGAAAGACCACTTACCTTCTTGAAACCCTCGAGGACTCCCTTCATGTTCTCATACCTCCGGAAGAGGTCAGACAGGGAACGCTCCACTGAGTTGAGGTCTGCGATGGCTTGTTCCTTTTCCAGGGTGAGCTGCTGTATGTTTTTCTGGGAGTTCATATTTGTCCTCTGCTCATCCTCTACAGAATATATAAAAATAAAAGGACAGGTTTTAAGCCCAGCAGCTCTTCTTAGCCAGACAGGTGTGCTTTAGAGTTTTACTATCAGAACAGAAGTAAAAACAGAAATAAAAAAATGTGCTTTCACCTCTTTGGCCTCAGATGTCAAATAAAAGTGGTGCAAGAAAAAAAAACATACTTTAGAAAAAGCAATCAAGCTCTACAAATTTTGAACTAAATATAACTTATTTATTTTCTTTAATAATGTAATGAGATAGTTTTCATTTAATTTTGACATTTTTAACTAATGAGAAAAGTGATGCCATGATAAATCCTCTTGCTGGCTGGGAGCTTTCAAAGCAGTAAACCCATTCAATACAAACTCAAACTCACCTATCATCTGAGCAATGGTTTTCTCATACTCAGCCACAATTTTCCTGGAAAGAAACAGAGGTAGGATTAAAATGTTTTTTATAATGTACTTGTTGTTCAACAGTATTTAAAAATCTTTATGTTTTTGTTCAACAATGTATTCCGTATGTTCAAAATTGTATCTACTGATGACAATCATGTACCTCATTTCTATGACCTCTTGTCTGCTTTCTTCATATTTCCTCTTCCATTCATTTACTTCAATTTCTTTAGTTATGATCTGTAATAAAGGGACACATGGCTTAATAAGGAAGTATGGCTCCCACAGAAGAAAAATGAAAGATTCATATTCATAAATCAACAATTTATCGGACTCTAATGTGCATACGAAGTTTGATTTTAGAGAAAGATGAGGAAAATGATTTCACAAATTCAGGCTGTGATAGCACTAACCAGATATTGTATGAACCAAGATTCAACCAAAATTCCAACTCTCCTCCATCCCCACCCCCTCCCAGAACCTGAAAGATGGCTTTCCATTGGCCAAATACAAACAGTGTCTGGTAAACCTAGAACAATTATAAAGAGAGGAAACTGAAATTTGCTACTGATGAGCAACAGATTTCAAACTGGCTGAGCCAGGTGTTATTTTGATATAATCTGGGGCAAATTTGGGCATATACTACTGCTGGGAAAGACGCACGCTCTGTTCCTCTTTACCTCTTCTCGAATAAGGGTGAGGACTGCCATTTTATCAGCCTCACTGATAGAGATGGTGTCTAAAACTGGACTCCCTTTGCCTTGGCCTTCACTTCCTGTCAGCTTTGTGCTTTTGGTTTTTGATGGGACATCATACTATGGAAACAGCAGAAACACAAAGTCAGTAAAACAAAATGCATTTTAATTATATTTACTTAAGGATCAATATCTGCTGCTGCAGCATCACCTACAATAGTAAGATATTTTATGTCACATCCAAAAAACATGCAAATATGATGTTAGTATTTTGCTGAAGGCAACCGATGGATTTTAACTGAGAACCCTCTCATTCTTTCTTATTTAGTATTATTCAGTCTATTTGAATGTTCCATCTCACTTTTATTTCCTCTACAGATAGGAAGAGGTGTGAATTCAAGGGTGGCATTGAGGTATGTTGGTGATGTCTAATTCTAAAAGCCCACATAAAAAAAAACAAGATTAAGAAACAGAAAGCCTTTAATAGTTGACTGGGGAAACGATGGATCTCTGCTCTAGGTTCCTGAGCCCTCTGTGAGCAATCAGTGTTTCGTTTTGGCACCACAACAAATACAGAGAACACTCTCTTTTTGATAACTGGGCACATTTCTAAATAGTGTAAATGGTATGATATTATGATTAGACTTTCTTACATTGTTTCATTCAGATGTTTTCATACTTTATCTGTGCATAATTATTTGTTATACAGTCTAAACACTAAGAAAGTATTTCTTTGTATACAGAAAATAAATTTAAGAAAATTTGAAACATCATTGAATATTCCTACCATGTTCACTGCAGCTAAACCATCAGTCTATTAGATTCCTATTAATCAATAGTGTTTGTTCTCTAAGTGTCCTTCACTGGATTATGACACCGATATTAATCCACACTTTGATAATCTCCTTTATTAGAAAATCCTAATCCCTTTGTCACCAGCTGTCCTACTAAAAGAAAAGAGATTTTCTAAAGAGCTACATACATGTAGGAGCTAGAAAATCTGCAACACAAAAATGTTACATTTTCCAAATTGTGTTTGCATTTGATAGGATTACCTTAACATCACCTAAATAAAAAGTGACAAGCACTTTCTCTATATTGTTAATTATTGGTAAATATTTCTACTGTGAATTTTGTTCCCTGTCCACTCTCAGAACTGTCAATAATCATAAACTTAATAAAAATAAACTTTGTGAAGCACTAAATATATAGAAACCAAATCTATCCAGTGGTAAGTTTCAAATTTGTATGTTGATCAGATGTGTTTTTGAAAAAAAGGACAAGTACAATTTATTGATAAGCTACTGTACAGTATCATCAGGGACACATGAACATTTTGGTTAATGTTATTCTAATTACTGTGTCACTGATCAAGACATATAGTTAGATACATAAATTACTTAAAAGGTTAAGAGGTGAAAAGGCCCTAAAATATTTTAATAATATGAAAGCAAAGTAACAACAAGTTATTATCTCCATAGTAACATCCCTGTAAACATAATGTACCCAGAGCTAGATAACTGTAACATTACAGAACTGTCGTATTTCTTGCAATGTTTTTCGAGATTGTAAGATTACAACTGATGTGCTCCTCGTACACTGGGAAAAACAGTAGAGGAAACATCCAATGGTAAGAATGTCAAACAAATCCTTCTAGGCCTTAGTGAATTATACAAATGCTATGCTGTTTACCAGGGAAAAATGCATGTAATAGATAAAAAATCTTGACTATTCATCTTATGTGTGAGAAAAGTCAGAATAGAAAGTTCAGCAGAATGTGAAGTGCCTGTGACAGGATTTTTTTCTCTAAAAAATACGGTCCACCATGCTTGCACTGGCATGAATGCACCATTCATGATTTGCATGAATGGTGAATATTGACAGTCAACAGAGACACACCATAGCTTTCTTACAATGGATAACCTACTTATTCATTATTCAGAAGAACACATGCTCCTACTGTATACACTATGTTGTAGAATTCCTTTCCATTTGATTAAATAACTGATGGGCATTTTTTTATAAGCTGGGAAGATGCACTGAAGTAGGTCACAATTACCCACACTATAAATTATCACAAACTCTATGCTATGACAAGGAGATAGCCATTTTCATTATTTTGACAGTAGCTGGCATATTATGTTCCCTAACATACAATGAGTATTTGAAAAGGTCACAAACGATAAGAGACCATTTGGTCTAATTTGTTTTTGTTGCTAGAGCAAATCCATGGCATTTCTTAAAAGAAGACAGGGCTTCAACAACCTGCCAGAGCAGCTGGTTCCATACTCCCATAAGCTTTTGTTTAACGAAGTGTCTCCTGTCCTGAGTTGTAAATCACAATCTCTGTCACTTCCATGTGTGTCCTCTGGTTTGTGTTTCACTGAGGCCTCTTGAGGAATTTGAATTGAATTGGGTCCCCTCCTAGTCTTCTCTTTACTACATGTAAAGGACTTTTCTGGAACTGACACTAATGTTCATACTCTGGAATTGGACTGGAGCTGCACGTTCATGTCTCATCAGTTTACCTCCACCTAGTGGAAAGGCTGCTGTTTTTTCAGTTAATATTAATGATAGTACCTTCACCCCAATGCATTTCAAAGTGTTCCTTCTCTATGTCCTTATTTATAAAAGGAAAGCTTTTTCTCATCCACTGCTGTAGTTTAGCAACCACCTGGGGGATGTTCAACAGCAGCCCTACTACATAGCTGATCGGGTAGAGAATTGAGAAGCTTTACAAACTGAATAAAGGGAAAAGGTTAGCTCGGCCAGATTGTTCTGGCCCAGAGGTGAATTCATCCAGAACACTGGAGCCATTACTCATATTCAAACAGTGCCATGGTACCTTTAATGACCAGTACCACAGATGATCAGCTCATCCAAAATTGTCATTTACAAGTATGATATTCTAGGATTTCTTCCAATATCTAACTACAGTATAAAAAGATGACTAATAATGTTTTAATTATTTACGAGATATGTACTCACCAAAGAGCAGGAATCTTTGCATTCCAGATCATCTGGAGTGTCAGAAATTCCCATTTCAAGTCCTGTGGGGAAGTAAGTTGTCCAACTTATTATCATTAAAACCACTGCACATAATAATCATAAGAAGACCTGTAAACCTAAGACTGGATTAACTTTCATACAATTTGACATATGGAAGATTCTGCTCTAATAAACTGCAATTGGTAGAGACCGATTTTCGGTTTTCCTTTAAATGAAAACACAACATTCCAATATTACTCCTGTCAGTGATTTTGAACCTGCAGTTCATTTAGATTTTCTTTGAAGGGAGTTTCTATTTCAGTGCAATTTCCCAGTCCACAAACATTTCTCCTAACTATAAATACCTGTTAATTGATGAGCTGGTGGAAATGGTTTACAGATTTGATTCTAATTGAATTCCTTCAAAGAAATCAGCAGAGGGCAGCATTGTGCAAAGGTTTATAAATAACTTTAAGTGCTTTACTGCTGTGACCACTACTACTAGATTAAATTCAAATGAATATCAAGCATGCAATCTACTATCCATGTCTATCAGGTTTTAGACCAATATCACATTTAAAGTTAAAATGATTATCTTTTGCATGCCTATGTAATATGTCTGTGGTGCTTCCATTATTGGGTAATTTAATTGTCAGCCTTCAAGAAAAAGACAATGCCACTGATAAGCAGAAGAAGTCATGTACCAGATACCAAGACAAATAAAATTACAAAACTGGCAACAGTTTAGGACTATCACCATGAAAACAAGAATGCAGTAACAGAACACGTATTAGCTGCCAATACCAGAGTATTGCTAGGAAATGGTTTTCCATTCTTACATTCTGCTGACTAAAACAGATTGATCATAATAACTGTACTTGTTTTTGTTGAAAAACAGCCCTACTGTAAATCTGTCTAGGAGAGCAGGGGAAGAGGTATACTTGGAGACCCTGTCACTGATTTCCTTAGAGTGCCTTCAGTCAGGAATCTGTAAAAAGTCATTCATAGCCTCTAGGTGTTTTTTAGAATATGATACAATGAACACTGGTACATCATTTCTGCTTGGTAAAAAATTCTGTTAGAGCTCCAACTGCATGTTCCACATCTATCTCAGACCATGTTCGTGCACTTCCTCAAACTGCACTCCCAAAAAATGCATGTCTGTGATTCTGTAACCTATACATTATTCCCAACACTGTTTCTATACTGTCCACAACAGAAAATCAGATCACAACCATGGTTTATAAGAGACTTCATTGTGCCTGCTGCTACAGCTTACTGTAGTGTAATATATATCCTGCAGGTCACCCTGTATTAATTCTTATAGTATTGTTACAAACTGCTCTGATATTCTATTTCTGCATTATGGTGTGTAAACTAATTGTAACAATTTAATGAAAGAAAAGAAACGTATCAATAAAAAATTGAGAAAAAAGAGAAGAATGGCCATATAGATGCTGTGTATAAAGCTGTAACATGTACAACCTGTTTGATACTTCTATTTAAAGGGGAACTGCAATCCCAATTTTTTCAGACCAGTTATTAAGTCTTGGTTTTTAAAAAAATAATGTATTGACATTATAGAAAATAATACAAATTCTGAATTAAACAAAACCATGAACTTTGTGAAAGTAATGTAAGTCGCCATGTTGTTGCAAACTCGCATTCGAGTTCCCACAAATTACGACGTGATGCAGACCTTCCTGCTCACTAGTCTACGTAATGACTAATGTACGGAACCCGGGAGGGCCCATCAGTAGGGAAAAAAAAAGTTATATCGAGGGAACGATTTACAATTCATGGGCACGAAATAACTAAATCGTTCCCTCGTTTTCTTTAATTCATGCGCACGAAATAACTAAATCGTTCCCTCGTTTTCTTTAATTCATGTGCACAAAATAACTAAATCATTCCCTCGTTTTCTTTAGTCCGTGCGTACAAAATAATGTTTTCTAACTTGTTCCTTCGCAATTGGTCAACAATAAAGTCAATCACTTCTTCTATGTCTGCATATCACCGTCGGTAGAGCCCATTAAACCCGAGAATCCTCTTCAGTTGCCGCTTGCTGACGGTGATGCCCTGTAGTTCAAGAGTAGCTACAATGCCCTGATATCTCTAGGAGCTGGGGATAAGGCTGGCGTTCAAAAAGCTTTCCATGTGCACACGACTACCATGACACAAAGGCAACAAAGGAAAGAGAAAACGTAATTTCGTACGCATGAATTAAAGAAAACGAGGGAACGATTTAGTTATTATCTGCACACTAACTGTAAATCGTTCCCTCGATATAACTATTTAGTGCGCACAAATTGTAAATTGTTCCCTCGATATAACTTTTTTTTCCTACCGATGGCCCCTCCCGGGCTCCGTACTGATGTATTGTGATGTAGAACAAATATATATATAGGATGAAATGTGCAGCAGACATTTCACTGCACAAATTCTACTGTGATCTGCATGGAGAGATAACAAGTAAATAGCATTTGTCGGCAAAACCAATTGAAAGCATGATTTCTATGTATTATTGGATTTCTATTGGATTAAAAGATATGTATTCACAAGCCTGATTGTTCACAATGTTGTAGGGCCACACAAATCTGTCACCGGATGTTTTTTGCTGCATTCTGAATCGCAGAACATGGCGCTATGCACACCTGAAAATTTCAGTTATTTTGTAATGGAAATTAGTTACTGTGTACATTTTACTTTTATTGCAGTTTGAAATGCACTCAATTCTGACTCTTTCTGACCCTGAGATACGAAAATAGAGTTACAGTTTCCCTTTAAATATAGGCATGAGAACAAACCTAATCTAAAACTGTAGCTTTCAAGTGCTTTTCCCAATTTGCATGTATTAATGCAGCACAGCTGAGATGTCTCAACAAGTTAACCCATTATTCCATTGCAACTTAACCCACTATTTCATTACCTTTTTACAACTAAAATGGAGAAAAGCAAGTGATTGCAGAAGAATGACTGTGCCGATTTCAGTAGTAAGATAAAATTAAATTTATTATATTGATTTCTCTTCCCACTCATTCCTCCCTCAGCAGTTCCCTTAGAGGGGAAGGTAGGGACTCTATGAATAATGCAGATGTAATGCCTGACATATACAACTAAAAATGCTACAGTTTAATTATTTGGGGAGGAAAACTGACATGAGAAATGTTTAAAGGTCTTACATTTACTATTTACATTATTTAACCAAAGAAGACAGTAAAATACTGAGCTGTATCATTTAACAGTTGGTAAACTGTGGTTTTCATCACTAGTCACGCAGAAAAAGTAGGCCTTGTTGCCATGGTGAAGTCTTCTCTCAATCCATGGAATTATAAGTGAGTTTGTGCTACTCATCTGCAGTCCTTGCCTGAAGACTAGAGTGATCTTATTTTATCTTGCATAAAAAAGGAGAAGAATAGAAATCTAAAGGGTTCTTAATGCCTCTACAAATCTAGGATTATTTCTGTAAGGGAAACAAGCTACAATATGCAATAGTAGTGTCATAATAAGAAAGACAAATCAAATAGTTTTAAAATAAATGTTCCAGTTGTCTTCATTAGAATCTTCTACAAGGCTACATGCTAACACAAAAAAATATAAATTACAAGAGCCCAATTGATTTGTTTGGTTACTACTAGTTGCTAATAGTCTATAGCTTTTCTTTTTCTTGTGTAAACAGGTGTTGTGAAAACATCAGCATGACAATTAAATAGGGCTCAGGAGTAGGGGAGTGTTTACACACAGGATAATATGGTTATCCGTCGGTAAAATGTTCTTTCCATTAGTACCAACATCTCATCAAGTGGAGAATTCTACACAGTGAAACCAAAGTAGGCCTGTCAGAAGAAGTCAAAGTCAGTGTCTGATTGTAGAGTGAAGAGAGGTGATCCTATTCACAATGTGCCTCTAGAGCAAGGTTCACACCTCAATTTCAAGTTGTCAAATAAAATTGTAAATCAAAATACAGGCAGGATGAACCCATGGTAACACAACTCTAAGAGAAGACAGGACGTACCCTCACTGGACAGTTTCTTTGTATTGACTGAGTTTGGCAAGTTGGAGCACTCGAAGAATTCCTCCTCATTTTCACCCTTCATCTCTGGCTTTCCAGGTTTCTGGCTGGAAACAGTGGATGCAAGCTTCTCTTCGTCTGTGGCATGCCCCTCACGATGAGCGATATCAGGGACTTCTGATACCACAGGCTCATTGTCCTGTCAATAGCATGGATACATGACACTTTATTCTTGCCTAAGCAACTCACTTCAAAATGAGCTGTCAAAACAGAACTTGTCCCTGTATAATCTCCTTTGTTCCAAGCTACACAATGATTCATATTAAAGGACATTAATCTTGGATTAATTAACTTGGAGACTTGAGGTACCAAAGGGCATTGGCCACCTCAAATCAGGAAATCTATTCAACATCAGCAAGAAAACAGGGACCTGGGAAAACATGATAAAATACATTTAGGAACATTCGAGACAGAAAACAAGAGATGCAGTATGTGTAGTAATTGGTATTATAAGGTTGAAGACCAGGAGTCTGGAAACAACTGCCTAGCCACATGATCGAAGCTGACTCCAGGGGATGGGAATTCGATCTCATATTGTTGAGATTAGATCATAAGATCATCATTGGATCATCAACCTTCTAGCAACCAAATCTGGAAGAAAAGCATAATGGTTTTCTCTTGTTTGTAAACTTTCTTATGTTCTGATGCACAGATTTTTCTCTTATCACACAAAAAAATTGTGCTTATGCTTAATATTCTAACATTGAAGAGAATGAAAACTTGAATGAACAAACCTAAGCTAACTACAATGCCACAATAATAATAATAATAATAATAATAATAATAATAATAATAATAATAATAATTCACGCCTATATAGCTCTTTTCAGGACACTCTTCACTTTTTCAGTTGCCACTGCCACTCTCAGAAACCCCCTTTTAAAGTGTGTTGGAGTAGGGAACAAGCTACCAAGACATGAGATTCCTAGATCAATTCGCTACTAACAAACAGAGAATAAATCTTAGCATTTTGTAACCTTCCTTATTTTCTATGTTCTAAAAGGGGGCTCTCCTGCACAGGCTTTCTCATAGGAGTAAGAATAAAGAGTAAGATTAAATCACTGTGTATGCCTGTTAAGTGTTTTTCATTACCTTTCATCTCTCTCTAGTGTGTCTAAAGCTGAGGGAGGCACTGTAGGCCTTGGTAACTTCATTCATCATAAGAACCTACTGAAAGTTCTAGTTTTACCACAAGAAAAAAGACCTGCCAGTCCTGTCATTACAACACTACAATAATCAATTGCAATGAAAATCCTTCTGTATTTCTTTGCATACTGGATATGATGAATTATAGAATGAGCTCAATTACATGACGCTACGGAACGAATAGCATATACACAGATGCACATACTGTACATCGCACTGAGTTTCTGCCCAGGATTTTGTTGCCTGCTGGGCTTTTGTTAGAATGCCGCCCAAATGCATTACACATAAATAGGGTGTGAGTCATGCACTGTCAGGATGCCCAGCAGGGAGACAAAGAGAATGACAAATTAGTCACCGCAAAAAGAGAAATCCCCTTCCTAAAAGAACTCCCGCAGGTACATCATGTTGTAAAAAAGGACAGAATAAATAACAGCTTTATCGTGGGCGTGAGAACTTTTCACTGGTGTGCTGAGGAGCACCTGAAAAGTGCACAGTACCAAATGGATGCATGTGAACATGTAAAAATTAAACACTAATTAGGGTTTATATTAAAAATGTAGCAGTGTGTGTATCATGTGAAATTTGGTATCATATTAAATAAATCTCGGATTTAGTTTTTGTATATTTTTACATACTGTATATTTTTGACACCTGATTAAAGGAATATTAATGTATGTGCATCAGGTTTTTTTAATGGAAACTGCTGACTCTGTGTATTATTTTAAATTAATTCAAAATACATTGACTCTGTACTGTTATTCATTATTATGTAACACTGCATTTGGGAAAAAGAAAGCCCAAGCACTCTTTTCCCAGAATAAATTTCATGTCTCACTCCAAGTACTGTATGATTTCAGAGATACAAGAGAGCTTCTGACATGATTTATTGATTAAAAACACTTTATTGGATATCTGACAAGAAAGCTATTCTTTAATTCTAAAGTAATGTTGATTTTTGGTACTCAGTCTTACCTGACCACAGATATCCAAAACCAAGGACTGGTTTTCATATTTCTTCACTTTGCAAGCACCCCTAGGAAAAAGAGATAAAGTGAATTTATGAACACAGAAACTGAAAAAAGCATGGAATTAAAATCTAGGGCTATAGTTTCCCTGACTCTTCCTGGAGAGATGATATAAACACAAATGAAGCACATCTGTTGCATTTAAGATATTTCAAAAGATTTAAAGAATAGGAATGTTAGTGTTCCAGTACAAAACAATGTCATGCCTTACAAAAACCAATTGAAGGCAACCGACCCTAACCTGTAGTGCTAATGTCCCGTCATTCCTGGGCCTTCCCTGATTTACTTACTTTGACAAAAGAGAGGGATATAAAGCAAAGAAACACTATTTTTCACAAAGACATCATCTAGCACATGCAGATGCAAGTAATGGCACTCCTTTATTCTAAGACAACTCACTAATCTATGGAGTATATTCTATTTAAATGTAACATCAATAATGTCTTTTCTAATTATATTAAACAAATTGTAATTAAGATACACTACTGAATCTGGCCAGCTACTAATTCAATACCAATACGTATTCTCTATGTAACTGTAAATTCCCAAAGGATAGAAAATAACATTTTGGGATTACATTTTTAAAAACCACAAAACAAGTGTTTTGTTTGCCTTGAGAGCCTCTTGTTTTGCTGAAGGCCTAAAAACGACAGCATGCTGTTGTCAAACACAGAAAAGACTTTTAAATTGACACCTGCATCATCCTGTTTGAACCAGTTCATCCGTAAACAAACCACTCCCCTTATGTAAGGCATGCGTTCAGCCATAGATCAATGTCATGGGCAGGACACCAAAGATAGCATTGTTCTTCCATGAAGATGAGGCATGATTTGTTAGGAACTCAACATGACTGAAAGGTACTTTTAAAAAAAAAAAAGCTTTTGACTCACTGCACTTAAAAAGCCATCACAAGAAATACAGTACTAACACTGCATGATAATATCAACAATGGATTTAAAAAAAGTTAACCCCAAATCTGGACACCACATACCTCAGCTCATACCTTAGCTCACCCTTTTTAATGCTTTCAATTGATCTGCAAAGATCACTTCAGTTTGCCTTTGTAAGTGAGAAACAGAAGGCTTAAAGGTCTAAATTATATAATACCACTAAAGTAAGTGAAACATTTTGGATCATTCAGGGCTTCTATATACCAACTGGTTTAGTCAAACAGGTTCTCTAACAGTGTCATATTATCAGTGTAACCCAGGTTCTCTGCATTATCTTTAGCTATGTGTAGTTTTTGATCAAGGCCAAAGGATGCCTCATGGGTTATGAGACACATTGCTTTTTTAGCGTGGAGAGGAAAGCAGCAGGTAGCAAGAAAAAATTTGACTATTTAATGACGCTTTGAAATAGTCATTAAATAGTTAATTGTTCATATACAGTATAGTGTGATTGCCTTGTGTTCATGCAGAGGTTTCCACAGCTATAAAAGATGGTGTTTGCAGGAGAGTTTGTTATGGAACGAAGATGTGTTCTATAATCAAACAGCTTGATAAACTTTAGAATATCATTAAAAGCACTACAGTAGCCATACTAGCAATAAAAAACAGTATCTAACATGTCTTTTTAATGTAATGTGTTTCTGGAATATTTGTTTTTTATTATTAGAAATATATAACTCATGCCAACATAAAATATGAAAGCATACTGTAATAATTAATTTACCCTTTTAATAGAATAGTTTACACATCTGATTAAAGTGTGATCACAGTGGGAAGCTCACAAAGTTTGTGATTTGTTGTTTTTGTTGTCTCTGATGAATTGTGTATGACTGTTAAATACTTTAACCAAGTAACAGCTAGTTGCTATGATCAGATAACCAGATCACTGGAGTTCCTCATATTTTCAGAGATACCCTGTAAAAATATCTTAGGACATCTGCCTGTCAAAAAATTCAAACAGGTAGAAGTATTAAGGTATAATTTTGTTTTAAATCTTATAAAGAATAGGGGCATGCAAAGATGCTTTTACTGCAGTCTGAGGAGGGAGGGATAAATGTCCACATTGTAATGTGTAAAACTATCAAGGAAGCAAATAGGAAGGAGCCTAAAGCTCCTCTTTGATAATCAGCTGGCTGTTTTCCATGAAAACTCCTTGCTTAATAATAAACATGAAAATATCAATTTAAAATAATAGGGATGATGTATAAATGCACATTTTTGAATTTGAAACTACTATTTTATATTAAAATATGTCTCAGAAATGTACATCTTTTTTCAAAATTTTAAAATCATGACAAAAGCTTTAGTATTGACACACGGGGAGGAGACCAAGGAGTGCTTTACTGAGCAGAAGGGGGGGTCGAGAATTGGAAGTCAGTGAGCCAACACAGCACGCAACCCAGGCCACAGTGACAGCATGACCAGGGACTCAATGCCCATGCAATGGGATGCACAGATAGGTGTGTGAGAAAGACCAGAGGCAAAGCACAAGCAGCGCCCAAGCAAATAGATGGGAGAAGTACTTACAACAGAAAACAGAGAAACCTCACTTGCTCAGAAGTCCTGATGTATACACATGACAGGAAAGAAGAGAGACGACCACAACACAGGGAAGACAGACAGATGTACAGTTAGAAGATGAGGAGAGAGATAAAGATACCATGTGAGAGTATAAGCCTGTTGCTCACACAGAGGGTAGACAAGCCCAGAATGAAGAGGCTGGTTAATAGAAGGGAGCAAAGGATTGTGGGAGGAAAATCTCTTCAGAACACTGGAAGAAATGGGAGCCATGTAAAATTTTGATATAGATGTAAACAAAAGTAGTTGCAGAAGTTAGGGCTGTAAACTCTTTTCAGTTCAAGGTTTCCAACAGTATGCATGTTGTGACTAGAAGACATTTGTACAGGGTAGATGCTCTGAAGTGCCACAACCCACGCAGAAACTGTCATGATTTTCATATCATGCATCACATACAACATGTACAGTATATTATGCTTTGCAAAGAAATTGACACATTCACCTCCAGAAAATGCATAATATAAAACATTATAAATATAATTATATTCATTTATATTATTATTTTTAAGGAGGCAGTATATTTACAAAACAGTTACTTTTGAATGGAAAAAATACTAGAAAAGTAGAACATTTTAAATTAAAGTTACCAAAAACAACAAAAGGGCTAATATGCTTGTTTTCTGTAAAGCTCTATGATTTCATAACACTATTAATAAAATAATAGTCTATCCATTAGTAATGATACAATGATAAAAATGTTCCTATTCAGATTCACTAGGCCGAACTGCATCAATATAATATGAGTTTATGCCTCTCCTTATACATTTATGATGCTCTTTGAAAATGGTCAGATGCAAAATAGGATAATAGATTTTCATATTCATTTTTTATTTTTTCTTGTTGTTGGGATTTATAATGCAAATTAAATACTTCTTATTTTAAGTTGAGCAGCGTACAAAGCCTCCAGTAATGTGAGAGTCTGAAAAGTTATAAAATAAAGCAAAAGAAAAAGAAAAAGGAGTACTGCAGATTTGTTTACGGTACAGACTTGAAGAAAAATAATACTTTTAATTTTCTTGTTTTGAGTCTCATGCTTTTTTCATGCAGTTTTCTTGCACAATCAAAATGGTGATTTATTGAGGTAAAGACTAAATGAACTTACAATGAACAAGTACAGTGTATTTTAAAAAATAGGAAACACATCTTTACACAAAGACTCCAGTGTCTCAAATAACCCATCTGACACTAACCCAGCCCATTCATTGAATTGAATATGACTGGGATTTTTAAAGAAACATTTTGATGGGATTGGAAGTTCATTAAGCTACTGATACCTAAACAAGCAGAATTTCCTCCTCTTGTTTGCAACCTTTCTTAAATTCTTAAGTCATCTTAGACTATTTTAGGAACCAAGAGTATTTTAGAACTCACGTAATTAATCTGGACTTGGTCTTCTTTGGTGACTGTCTCCCTTTCCCTTCAGAGTCCAAGGGGAGATCAAGTTTCTCTGTATCCTCTTCAAGATTGACATTTGTAGAAGAGTCCTGTGGTAACTCAGGAAAGCTCTTAGAGGGTTTAAAGGGGTCTATGGAGTCGTCAAAGTTGTCAGGGTTAAAAGTATAAGATCCTTTGGGAAGGACGGGTGAGCTGCCCAAATTAGAGGTCCCACCAAAGGGATTGAAATTAGGATCATCCCACTGGCTGGGATCAAAGTTGTAGGATGCCTTAGGGATGGGGACTTCCTCTAAATTCTGGATGGTGGGAGCAGCATCAGTGTTCGGCTCTGCTGGTTTAGACTTTTGTCTTTTGGGGGTAAGTCTGCTGCCAGGCTTTTTTCCCAGTCTTCTTGGTGGTGGCTTCTTAACCTCCCCATTCTCACCATCGTCCATTAACCCAAATTCCATCTTGACAGGTTTAGCCTCATCTGGAGCACCCTTGGCAACATTTGTGACATACTCCATCTGATAATTGCCTGAAGAAGAAGGTGGAGAGTTCTGCAGCTTGGAACCACCACTGGCAAAAGGGTTGGCACTATCATCATAATCATCTGGATTGAAGCAGTATGTTGCCTTAGGAACAGGGATCTCATCTTCTACTTCAGCTTGGTTGGTGACACCCTGTACTCCCTTTATGCTCAGGGGTGGGGGCCTGACCTTCTTCGTTTTGATCTGATCCAAAGTGGTGTCATCACCAGATTCATGACCTGCTTCCTCTGTGCTGACCACCATTGTTTCAGCTGACATATCCAAGCTAGCAGCTGCAGTCTCAATTGCCTGAGCTGGCTCAGAGTCAACTTTGAGCTTGTGCTGACTCACAGGCTTTCTCAAACCTATGTCCCCAGTGACGGTGAGATTTGCTAGATTCTGAGTCACATCAGATATGTTATTAAGTGCGTCTACATTTTGCTTTTCAGCTGAAGTTAACTCCTCAGCACTGGAGATCTTGGGAACCAGGGTGATCTCATGCTGGTTTGAATTTTTATCCAGATAAGTATTCTGATTCCCACTTGATTTAGAGATCAGCTGTTCATCATTTTCCTGCAGCCCTGCAGAAATGACAAAACAATGTTATTTTTAATTTATAATTTGATATATATTTCTATTAATAAAACTATTTCAACTTTTAAATAGTATTGAAACAGCTAGTTCAGAGAAAATTGCAGGATTCACTTCACTTTAGCCAAAGTGAGATGCTGAAGGAATTTTTAGTTGATTTTAATAACAGATATATGATGCAGCCAACCGATCTTCTACCACACTTTTTGGTAAGTTAAAGGCTAAATTATGTTTGACCTGACTCTATATCTTTGCAACATATATTAATATTCGTCTCCAAAGCACATGTAGATGAACTGCACAAGCAATTGATATACAAGCCATAAGTTGAAAATAGCCTCAGTCAATATTTGCAAGAAAATTATAAACTTAATCAATTATAGAAAATGTAGCAATTTCCAATTTTGTTGTCATTTAAGCTAGGACTATTGATATTTATTTAAATAAAGATCAATTAAGTACCAATTTCTGTGCAGTTTCTCGATAGGATGGTGAAGGAATTTTAGTTGTTTTTTAGTTGGTTTTCATAATAGATATCTGATATAGCCCACATGTTTTCTATTACACTCCTTCATAAGTTATTTCATTACTGGAAAGAAAAAGGCTAATGTTATGTTTGATCTGACTCTATGAAAAGACTCACAACAATGCTACATGATTAAGTAAAAAATAAAAGCAATATAGGAACTCCCAATTTGTTCTTTGGGCTAGGAACTGCAATTTTGCTCATTTATTTATAGCCTGCATAGCAAAGGAGGGCATAGTGTAGTTAGTTAGTCTCTTGACTCATAATTATTGGGTTTTGGGTTCAAGTCCCTACTACAGACACTGCTATTGTACTTTAAGTGATATGCTGAACCACAATTACTGCCATCCACAAAAGCTATATGTACAGTTCTTGGGACCAGCATTTGTTAGAGGTGGTTGTTGTAATGAATTGGTGTGCATTCTGATTGCTTAATGCCATAGGAATCAGCATAGGATAAACTCTGGCCCAGGAAGCTGTTGTGTCTTGATTATAATCTACCACCCTCCCTAGTCTGTATACTAGGTCTGAACTTTTGATGAACTCATTTATTTTACTATGTTATGTACAATGTTTGATTGAAGGTTTATGTTTTATCTATATGCACATGTATACATGTGAACATATAAATCATCTCACCAAATGATTTACGATTCAGGATTTTAGCTGACAAGAAAGATCAAAAACATGGTTGTGTTGCTGAAAACATATTGAATAAAACCCATATGCAGCAATTACGTAGTTACTTTTAGATGGAAATGCTGCTTGTTTTATGAACATGTTTTTGAGATTTTGTGAATTTTTAAAAACATTTCTCTCAATACAAACTGAATTCCTGCTGGTAAAGGAACTGGTTTTGCCCTTCCATCAGAGTAGCAAGTTCTTTTCTTTATAATGTCAAGGGTATTCTGTCAGCAGAATCCCAAACAAAAGCTGTTAATCCACCAGGTGTTCCTTGTTGCATCTGAGAATATAAACACATCACTCAAAATGTTCTGGTGCACTGTATGTGTTCCCTATAAAAACAATATGTACGCTGAAGCCCGGACACTAATGATAAAAGGAAGAGACTGTTCAGTTCTTTTTTTGAATGCTTGCTCATCAGCTGTTGTCTAACTGTTTTGGAACAAAATGAGGCTCCACATGTACTAGGCCTTGTACTATTTCCTGTCACACACTGCTTTATTTCAGTATCACTCTCAACACCATTTCAATCCTGGGACCATCAAGATACCTCCAAATACAGTTTTATGTCACAGTACTGTCAGATGAACAAAGTGTATTGATCTACATTTTCCTGTGAGTAAGCATTTGACAAGACCTTTCCTTTTGCAATTGTTTAAACCATGTTTACCTACAACTTCTTAATACTTGTTATGGCCTTATTGATATAAATTATTCATATTATTACTAATTCTTTGAGCGTAGAGGCTCACCAACCTATTTTTTCAGTACATCACAGTTGTACTTACTGAATTACTGAACTCTTACAAATAAATTATAATAACTTTTATTTATTAAATCCCTTTCCAAACCCAGGGATGCTGTACATTGTGAAAAAAGAAAAAGACAATAAAAACTAGAGCATACAGGTTTTTACAGATGTAGGACAGTCAGACGTAGACCTTGGTATATATAATTGCCCATCTTGGTTTTGTGTATACTGTAGGACTTTTGACAATTCACATAATGTGCATTTAAAACTGGAAATAGACACATCTTTCCTTACACAGAGATGGGGGGTCTGGCCAAAACTACCCAGACAAGCTGTTAAAACAGATTCTCCGAGAAGTTTTATGGAACAGCTAGGTCCGAGCTTTAGGTCATTAAACTACGGACAAACCAAATCATGAATATGGGTAAAATTGCTTTCTCTTTTTGGTACATTCTTTATGTTTTTAAGCCATATTTTTATGTACAAGAGAAAAGAACACTAAAAAGCTGGTCTTAATTATATAAGACCTTAAGCCTGAGGATATTACAGACCTCATTAAGGAAATGCAAATACACATTTTTACGTTTCCATTTGCTTTCTTTCCACTAAAACAAGAATCACTTTTAGTCTTTTATCTTTTCATCAGCAGAAAAAGTCTAAAACACACAAATCTGTTTTGGAATCATCCAAGCTATAAATCCTGGTCAAATCATTACCCCCTCTTGCAGTCAATGTCTTTCATTGGTGAGGACAGATACGATGTTGTAACATGCTGTTTCTAAGTGGAGCGAAGTCTACACACTTGATAAGTGAACTTTTTACATGTTATACCTATTCATTGGTTTGTATGTGCAGACTGGAGACTGGAAAAATAACAACAAAATAGCCAAAGCTTGTTTTCATTTCATTACAAAAAAAGGTTGCAAGGTCCACACATTTGGTTATAAACAATTGGGTTCATTCATTGAAGATAAAAAAGTGAACCCCCAAGGTAATTTACTTCATTTAATTTGATGGCCTTGTTTAATTTAACAAAGACTAACAGATTTCTAAGTAAATGTACTGGAGTTCCAGTGAAATTTAAAGACTCAAAATACAGTATTAAAGCAAAACCCTTTAACTAAAAGTGTTGTCCCATTTGAAATCATTTTAAATACAAGACTTTCTGGCAAAAAAACACTTAAAACATAATCAACACATGACGTAATGATCCTTTACTGATCATCCACATATTGTAGATGTGGGGGAGATGAAACAGTTCTTGTGAGGGTCATCTGTCATTCTTCTTGTTCTAACCTACAGTATGCAGTGCCTTTACAGAAGAATTAGTCTCAAATGGAAGATTGATGCATCTCTCACTGATAAAACTGCAAGTTCAAAGGATAGCTCAAGTCCAGCAGGACTTGGCCACTAGTGTGCTGCCCACTGGGGGAAAACCTGGCCTCAGTCAGTCTCATGAGATATACTGTACCTGGAATTAATACAAAAGTGTTGTCTGGGCTTAACCTGTGATCTGAATTCATATCTTTACAGTACCTACTGAGACACCTAGAAGCTGCCACAATCCATCTTTTTGTTTTTAATAACACAAGGATTCTTTAAAGACACTGGTAAACAACACCACCTCCAGTCCAGTGAATTTTAAAAAGCACCCAATTCTCTATTAATTCCACATATCTCCTGAACTTGCATTATATTTTTACCATCAGGTTGCAGACAAGGAATTGATTTTTATCCATTTCTTCAAAAATGAAATTTGTAAAAACTTGGCATCAGTCAGAAAAAAACAATATGGACACATCTTAATCAAGAAGAGAACTTCTCACAAGTATTTATGTCATAGCTCATTAAGATTGTATTCTGTACTGTTCTGTGCAACTCTGAAGAATGTGAAAGAATTGGTTCCCAAACTAAAATACATGTTTTCGCTGTTTTACAATAACGAGCTTAAAATGGAATGGATTCACTGGACTTGCAGTTAGACAATGAAAGAAATGTTTTGTTTTGGATGTTGTGTAGGAATGACAGCAGCTGGGAATGATCAAAGGGCTTCAGATGAAAAGTGAAATTATTTTTAAACATTGCACCAATTTACTGTAGCTGATGTCTTATAAAGAAACAAAAATAATACACTGGCTCTGTGATGACTGACACATCTGTGTATTGAGATGTTCCAGAAACCGCTGTCTGAGCCCTGCTCTTAAAAAAGAAAATTAGCAGTTTTATTTAAAGCTACATAACACCACACTAGCTTTATTTGATCTGTTCATGGGAAAGCAGAAGTGTTGATGTTCTCCTCTTATTCTGTTTGAATATAAGCCTCTTTCTGAAACTTAAAACTAACATTCTACTTAATTAAAAGTTCTTAGTCACAAACGAATCAATGAATTGTTATATTTATACTTTCCAGATGTGGTGTAATTTGGAAACATAAGATATGTAAATATTCAGCCATTTCTTACATAGAATATAAAAAATTCACTACTAACACAAGTACAACTAGTTGGGAGCCAGAGAATGGGAATAATTACATCAGAAATATCTAAAAATCCAAAATCATGCAGTCACTTGCACAAGGCAGTAGGTTTCTCATCCCACAAAGTGATAACACATATCATTACAACATTTTCTTGCATCTCTGGTTTTCATCTCTTTATAATAATTTCTGTGAAACAGAATGAAACTGGCTGTGCTGTATCTACAGTATGACTAGTCAACAGCACAGGGTTTGGTATATCTGCTGCTCATGAAAAAACTCACCACCAAAGATGCAGCAATTGCACTCCTCTGATATGGCCTCTGTGGTCACTGTTATGGGTTTAAATAATATTTTTACTAAGATTTTAATATTATTAATATTTTTTCAGAAGCAACAATGTAACTCAAGCATCACTTTCAGATATCTTGTTCAAATGCTCATCTCTTGGCAAATAATGACCAAAATGAGCTGTCATACAACATACAGATACAGATACATACCGATATAAGGTTATTTTGCCTCTATCAGTATAGTGTCCGAAAAGAAACCATCTCATGTTTGGTAGGGTTTGCTCATTTGGGATTTCATGTTTTATTTGTGATGGTAACACTGTTTAAAGAGCAGATACATTAATTTTATAGATCATTGCAGCTTCCAATTTTTCATTTTTTCCCCAGCTTAACCCATGTTCTCGAACACTTTACACATATTAATGGTTCCATTAAAGGAATATAAAAGCATTTCCAAGCATGTATTTAACACTTTAAAAAAAATCAAAGTTTTCTTTGAGCCTGTTGGAAAGCACTCATAAAATAAGATGGTATTATTACCTTGTGTTTAACATGGGATAGTGGGAAATTACATCCCTGCACTGCACTATGATTTATAAAACAAGTATATGTGGCGCATTTGTTAGAAGTACGATTACAGTCTTCACATGTCTTAGGTAGCTCTCTCTGAAACGCTTCACAATGAGACCATCCCACGTTACAGCACACTCTGCAGAGACCTTTAAACCTCTGAGGCAGCTGACCAGCATTCCTGAAGAGCCGTCTCCTGCTTTTCTTTCAGTTTATCTCCAGCTCACTTCAAAGGCTTCTGCTGGTTTGACCTGCAGGTCTCTGGTAACAAGGACACCCGCCAAGAGACATTTACTGTTGCGGTGGCTCATACATCTGCCACAGTTCCAAGAGAGATCACACAGCAGGACCTGACCCACTGATTGTCGCTCTTTACCAACACAAAACACACACGTGGCACTTCTGAGCTACGTCAGCCACCCATAGCTTGACAGCCCCCTGAAAAAGGCAGCCAACACTACTGTTTTTTTCATTAGTAGAGGGGTCTGTAAACTAGTTCAGGAAAGTCACCTTTTTGTGAGTAGTTTTCAGCAGTCAATACACAGGCACCTGGAAAATGTTAACTACTCTGCCAAAAAAAAAACGTTTAATTCAGTCCTGCAGAGCTCCAGATGAATAAAGATCAAAGACACTGTTGTACTTCTGGCCCCGGGTGTAGATCCCTGTCTCACTGCATATCTTTCACTTATCAAAATGTAGATTTTCAAGCAGGATCATCAGGAAGGTTCCGAATGAAAGGACACTAGTTGGCCTGCCTTACTCTCATGGAGTAGAATAGAAGCTTTTCTGGCCTATTCGGCTAATGCTGGCGTCACACTAAATGACTTTTCCTAGGATTTTCAGTCGTAGCCTTCATTTTCATCATCGTAATAAAATCACAGCAGTTGTAGAGAGTCGCAGTGCATGCCCCTTAACCGTCAGTTGCGTAGTGTGACACCCCCAGTGACTCAGTCAAAGTGCTCTTAACAGTCCCCACGACTCAATGCGACTCGCTACGATAAAATACTGGTTTAAACTGGTTTAATTTTTCTCCTAGAAAGTCGCAAGTCATAGTGGTGGGCAGTGAGCCAGATGTGTACTTGTGAGAAAATGTGCCCACACCTTATAGTGCAATACTAATTTGTTTACAATATTTGTTTTAAAGGTGTTTTATTTTTGTAAATTTGTTCTATATAAAGAAGAATGATATTTTTGGAGATGTTCATTTGTGGAACACAATGCCTGTGTTACATTTTTAAGATGTTTACGTGCTTGTTCTCCATGTTGTTTGTTTACTTTCGTGCGGTGCTCCTCTTGTGCTCCACAGTGATTGGCTGCCAAAATGAGGCGACCTCGCACTACTTTCGCAGCACACCACAAGATTTGGAACCATGATGAAAAGTTGGGAGGGAATTGTGTAATTAGTCACCCCCTGCGATTCCTAGTCGTATAATTTGACACCCTCCAGGACAGAAAAGGCAGCGAGATTCAGCTACTGCAGTCATTAAATTTGACATGCTCTCCAACTAGATGTCGTGTCAAGTCATGTAGTGTGATGCTGGCTTAATGTGCTGCAATAGTTCAAGAAGAAATATTATTAATCACTCTTGTTCATTTTAAATATGTTATTCTGCCTGTGTGTGCAGTAAAACATTGCACAAAATGATACAACTGTACAAAAATTAATTCCTGGCAATGACACAAACTTCAAACATATAGAAATAAATAGCTTTGCTTTCAGGTCTTAGTGCAGACTAAGGCAACTGTTCACATGCTGTCAATAATATCACTCTTGCTTCTGATAGGCTGGGATAACAGTGTACTGTTTCGTGCACTATCATAAGCAAGAAAATCTTTCAATCAAAGCTTCTGCTTTTAGGATAATACTAGGATTCAAAGAGATAAGAACACTAGTTTATCATTCTTGAGTTTCTGTGGAAACTTGCTTGAAAGAGTGGGATCCTGAAAGCCATGCAGACATGCTCATGTCTGTTCTCTTCAGCCCACCATCACAAATTATTGAACCACACTAAATACACTAAATAAATTATAAAAATTAATGCAGTTTAAAATTAATTAATTAATGCAGTTTTTAAAATATCCATGTCAATGCTTTAATATTATGGCTTGTATCACCAGCATTGAATTATGTAGGATACCACAAGATTTGCAAAGACTACCAAACTTTGAGATTCCAGCCAAGAAATCTAAATCTGACACTCCATCATGCATCAAGGAAATGACACTGAAATAACCTGCTACAACAAAGTTAGCAGATGCAAGAGCAAAGAGAAGCACTTCAAATTCTTTTTACTTCTCCTGGTCTGGTTGTGTTGGCATTTGTCTTTGTTACTAATATCAAATCTATTACTTTAAGGGCACTGAAAACACTACAATCCAAGTCCACAATGCCAAGCAACATTAAATACATTAGATATATTATAGATACATTCTAAGTATCTATAATAGTACAGCAAACTGTACTAGAGGTTTCATATTTAAACCAAAATGTCAGCTCTTAACAGAGCCAGTGTTTCAAAATCTACTGCTTTTCAAGAGGTGTGTAATCAGCCATTTCTCCTGAAGCTGGTTCTGCTCTAAAGAACGGCAAGGGAAATCCAATTAAAGAGATTAACAGGATTGTGGTTGATGAGAAGATAGGGTTGTCTTCAGAGTGTCTCTTAAAACAGGATTATCCAAGGATACTTAACCACCACACCTTCCCATATATTTAAACCTTAGGACTTCAGCACAATCACTCTGTTTTAAAATTCTTTAAAATAATAATAATAACATGCGGAGATTATTTCCATCCCTTACTCTTTGGCTATTTTTTCATAGAAATAATACATTAATCCATAAAATCCATTGTTAACTAATCTAGAATTAGTTAATCCATAGCTAATCCATTGAAACAATTAATTTGAAACTTTCAGGTGGGTGAATGAGGTCCTATAAGTGCAGCAAGCAGTTAACCTTCTTTACCCACTAAGGCAAATGAAGTAAAAGCACAAGAAATGTCTGGAAATGCACAGAAGCAGTCTGTGGCAGGGCTCTGAAACAATGCTGGGATTCAGATGCTTAGCAATTTGAAAAAAACGTTATTTTACAGCACACACTAAAGCCTTGCCAAAGGTCCTTCTACACATCTCCTATTTTAACTCAGGCATGGAACATGTAAAAATAAATAAAATGGAAACTTCTTAGAAAAATAAAATAAAAGATTCCACAAGGCAGAGTTATATCAGAATCCTGAGATCTACATCATGGAAAAGGATGAGTTCCTTAATTCATCCCAGACTGTGAAAAGGATCTGTTTTATGAAGCTATGGCATGCTTCCAGCTGCTACCAGAGGTGGTCCAGACTTTATAGGAAATTCCAAAGATAGCCGATCCCAATGCACAAAAAAAGCACAAATCTTAGTGACTGAAGGGTGGATCGCAACTTTGTACAAGTCCTGCTTGAGCAGCCTGTTTTGCAGACATGAAACACAATTGGAAGGCTAGAGAAAGACAGAGATGGAAAGGGAGGCACAACCTGTCTTCTGTCCTCCAGTCCCTGACATTTCCAGAAAGGAAATTCCACCGTGCCAGAAAGAAGTACTTAAACACCAAATATGTAATGCAAATATGCTTTATGCAGTGTACTGTAGAACCAAGGTCTCAGTTGACAGAAATAAAGCCATTTACAGTTAGTGCAGAAAAGGAAGGAGCTGTAAGCTTTTTCCTGTAAACCGAAAGGGAATTTAATTTTCATTATGTGAATTTTCAAGATTACAAACAGTTTTTGAGGTATAAATTGACATCGCAAACCAAGGAATGGGGGTATATCAATCAACTGTATATCAACTGGTACTGTACTGTATATTGTGTATTTGAAACACAAGTTATACAGAATATAGACTCTGCTAAAGTGATGCTTACCACTGTATTAGTAACCTCTGCTTGAGGGACATCGTATGACAAATTTAAATGCCAAAAATGAGGGATCCTACAGTGCAAGATATCCGAGATATATAAACGGCAATGAATTCCCTTCCACTACTATTGCTATTGCTCTTTGGCAACAGCTATCTGTTGTACAAGTCAAACATGTTAGTTTTGCATTCACCTATTAAAAAAATATACATTTCTTCACTTTTCTTGAACCACATAAGTTATATTTCTTCACTCAAGAAAGGTTTGAAGGAAGTGTGTATACAGGCATAGTGATGTCAGTTATTTTCCCACTATTTTTGTGCAAAGGCTTGCCCCTACTCAAACTACAATAGATTTGCGACAACATTAAACAGGAGTACAGTGATGCAATGGATTTTTTGCATACTTACAATGGAGGTAGGGATCCACAGGGAGAAATGTGAGACTCCCTTATAATACAATAATACAATGAGATCGTTATAGGAACATCATTAAAAACGCTTCCTTTGTGTGTGGGCTGTGCAGGTTCAGACAAGGCATGGACTAAATCTCCACCACTGGTTCTGACCGCAGCTGCCACACAGACTGAACAAATGGGCTTGGCGGGCCAGTATCTCTAACATCCCTTCTTTATATAGTAGTTACTAACTATGATATATGAAACTGAAATAGTTCTGTGATTTTGTCTCAAAAAGTCAGTAGCACCAGTACATCCGAAATCACAGAATCAACATCATTTTCAATGACTAAAAATATGATACACCCTACAAAATATGTGAAATTAGTCCCATGTACATTTCTAAAGGGAGCTTTTGCACATGTTTCTCATTTATAAAGACAATTCATCTATTACATCTATTAGTGTCGTAGGCCTTATGGACCACCTCTGGCACTGCCTGAGGTTTCATTGTTAATGTGTAAAGCAACCTCGTCTGTCCTGTGTATTCATTCTTCATTGACCCCTTCCCTTCTGCTTTGTTGCTTTTTAATTCTACATGTAAAAATACAGAAAAACATTCACGGAATCACACCCATTAAAATATGACTAATTTTGGATCTGAATCACAAACTGTATATAGATTCTAAGAAAAGTAGATGAACAGAAACTACAGAAGCAGAATAAAGTTGATCAAGAGGGAAGTATCTGCAGCCTTTTCATGTATTTATATAAATTAAAAGTGCATGGAGTGTATTCACTCCAAACATAACTGAGCTTAGAATAAGGACTAAGAGCCTGTTCAATTTTCCCTTTGATGTATGCATGTGTTCTTTTTCCCCGTTCTTAAATTCAAAACATTCTACAGTGCTAAATCCCTTTTTTATACAACTCGTCTACCACATGATTCCCAGAAATTAAAAGCCACAGAACACAGAACACTCAGAACTTCACTCATGCTTAAATATAACTTATGATTTCCCAGCTAAGCTCCGTTTGTGCAAATTTCTCCTTCCCCCTCAAACCTGGCTCGAGTTAAAATAATCCATCAAAATAGTGTCAGCTAGTCCTTTTTTTCAGTGTTTGTTTTTTACATGAAGGATGCTAGTTGTGTATGAAATTAAGTCTAGTTTGCATTTTATACAACCAATAAAAACAGTACAGTATCTGGTTGTTTTTTTATATATGTGTGTATTATTTTAGCTCTTTCAAGCTGGGACACCAACAAACAATCTTAAGAAACCTGCTGCCAGGAATGCAGAAATGCCATGCTTATCAACATTCTCATTGTGTACTGCCGCTAAATCAAACACCCTAATGATATTTGTGGAACAAACAGGAAATTTGCTGCCACATTCTCTAACAATGAAGCTCTAGCCACTGATGTATGAGAACATCAGATGACTCGCTTTTAAGAAAAAAAACATTTCCTGGCGTTTTAGTAAAACAGAGATTGAAATAAGACTCTCACCACATAGCAGTTTTTATCAGTTTCAGGTTTTTACAAGTTGCAAGCTACAGTATAATACAAACTGTACTGTTTAAGGAGACAAAGATATGTACTGTACATTCATAGTTTAATATAACTTTAACTCCACATCTTTGGACATAAATAATTATTTGGATTAATATGGCAAACATTAAATATCCAGCACCTGATTTGGTTTATGTTGACAACGTTTTGTAATTTTATCTTTAGTAATTCTTATAAATTGAAAGCATTTAGTTATACTATTTGGAATGTTACTTTTATGAGCAGCATAAACATAACATATACTCTTTAAAAAATGTAGGATATTATTGTTTTTCCAATAAATAATACCCATGTCCTTTCACCTTAAGAATCACCTAGTCGGGCACAAGTATCAAACAGTGTACAGTATGTGTTAATTCAGTATATTAAACAGCAGGGGACATCCTATCCTGTGTTCAAAGATTTAAATCACACAATGTACAAAAAAGTATTATTTTATATTTATAATATATTTTTATAATAACAGCTTTTTTTGCTATGCAGAAGATGTTTTCTACAGCTGTGAATCTTGGGTCTTATTTCACAACAGTCTGTGATCTACGCCTACTCCCAGAGGAGAAATGAGAAAAAATCAGATTTTATCATCTGGTGTCAACTTTGGCAGCCAAGTTAAGAAGAATTAATAAGAAAGAGATGACTGGGTTGTGCTGAACTTCTTGTGTTTACATACAGCTTTTAACTGAATACCAAGGTTTAGATACAAAGACCTTGAAAAGTCTGGACTGTGTTTTTCAGTTACTAAATTGTTCTGATATTAAATGAAGCTGAATAATAACACAGTTTAGGACATTGTTTATCTTTATAATAGAATACCAAATGTGTTGTAGTATTTTATGTGGTATCTGTGTAGGTAAACAGTCCATAAGGCACATTTTGTGATCACCATTATTATTCTTTTGATGTGATTTTGGAGAATTGCAACATTTGTAATCATTAAAATGTAACAGTAGAGCTGATATACCTTTTACAGACTGAGAGTTTATTTCCAAAAGGTAACTTAGCATTCTTACAGGAAATTTTGAACTTTTAGTATATTCAATGAAATACCAAAGATTTTTTAAATCTTTCTGTGGCTTACACAAGTATTCATTGAATATACAATCAAAGCTGAATACATAGGTATGTATTTATTTTATGTTTTAAAGGTTTTAAATGTATACCATGCACTTAATGTTTAATAACAGTTTTGTATGACTACATAAGAGTCACAAATCTGTATAGGCCTCTGCAATATTAGCAGAGTTCTTTAAGATTTCTACCAAGATATCAAAGACTATATATAGTTTGTCCAAACGATCTGTTATAAAATACTTTTTTATTTGTGACAGTAACCTAGAAAAAATATGTTCACTGCACTTTCCTGGAGATGGCACACTGCCACTTTGCATTAGCTCTAGCACAGTTTCCTCTGATTTAGATTTCAAGAGGGCAGTCAAATTCCATCAGTGACTTAAGCTGCAAAAATAGAACACTACAGCACATCATTTCTGCAGGATATTGGTTCTCCACAAACCTAAATGTACACTCTTTAAAGGCAGATGCAATGTAAATTGCACATCATGGATATTGGCTAATCACCACACATTCAAAACTGCCAGTGTAATGAATTCCACTCACTTCTATTCCATTACTTACTTATGGCAATTTAATACATGGAACAATATGTGCAAGTAAATCATCTGTACTATAGATTAGATATGTCACTCTTTCACTGTTTGAAACTAAAGAAGATATCTTTATAGTGCAACAGTTTGTAGGTTTTTTACATACAGGGGGAACAAAAACAGAAGCACTTAGTGAACTAGTTTCCTGCTTTTTCAAAAGCAGCTTTACTTCTCAAAAAATCTGCCATTCACTGGATGAACTGGTTATAGCTTTCAAATGCTTTCTTTAATTGCCTGCATGAGTATATGATGCTGTAGGCTGGGAGCTGATTTAATGCAGTGCTTCTACAAAGCCCACACTTCTATGTTGTTACCTTGGTTACCTTGATTATCCTATAGCCTATATTCAGTGTTACAGAACAGTGTATATGAAGAGGGGGGCATCAGCATGGGCTGTTACATCACACAGGGCCTAACTAGGGATCTTAGCTTTACCTGTTGTTGTAGCAGATGAATTATCCAGCTCTCCCAGGTCTCTTAGAGGGCCATGGACTGGCGTCTCAGCTTCAGGTGTCTCGAAGTTTCCCTCAGAGTCCGAGCTGTAAAAAATGGACAAAAGCAATTCACCTAATAATCCATGTTTGGGTTGACTTTCTGTACCTGAAGTCTGTTTTCTTGTGTTTCTCATCACCATGTAATGAAAAAGCTTAACGAAGAACAATGTTTATGTTACAAGAAAACACAGATACAACAGCATTTACAACATTATTGGACACTGGAGAATCTTTTACCAAAGGTTGATACATATCAATACAATAATATGGGGATTTTGATGTTTTAATTTATTTCTACAGATTCAAATGCAGAGGTAGTTCTTTGAAACCTACTGTATATCTTTTTTCTATCTTTAGAACTGCTTACAGGACAAACAACTAAAGTCACCAAATTATCTGAAGGACACCAAAAAAGAGTTGTTTCTGAATTTAATAGAGCAGTTTTCATATATTGTTGGAAAGAGGGAAAAAATGTGTTTCTGCATGAAGAAAACACCAATAATACAGATATGAAAGCACAGATACGCTTTTGTATGTAATTTTCATTTAGCTCTCAATAGTTACCTTTAATTTACAGATGCTCATCTGTGAGCCAAGTTTCACATGGAGAAGAAAAATCTGACTTTGGCACTTTATTCTGTTTGCATCAGAAAAACCCAGCAGCTGCATTTTTCTCTAATTTTATTATAGGTCTCTAAATGTTCCGATGCAGGCCTGAAGGGTAAGGAGGCTACTGATTTGGCTTCAGGAAATCTGACAAATAAGAATGTTAGCCCTACAAGAATTTCCTGCTGTTGTTATGTGAGCCACCTGTCATTTAGACTTTGGCAGACTAGACTTTTCAGGGAAGCCTTTAGGCCAATGACAAAACAAAGGATGTCAAGAAAAGGACACAGAGGTGCCATGTTTGTTCAAGGTAAGAGAATTCAAATAAACAGAGTCATCAGCCCTGCAACAATGTACTGCTTTTGACTGAAGTATATACAAGTCTTGGGAAATTTCACAAAAATTGCAGGCGTGGTATTATGTTATTTTTTTAAAAACATTTTAATAACTCAAAACCCAAATTGGACACAAGAGCATATTTCAGTAGGCAGATTTGTTATAGCACATGCTTTTTAGTGCATATACTTTGATATGATTAGAAAAGGAAATGTGTTTCATTAGCAGCTGATTTACAAAACAACTCTCTGTCTTTGGCAAGGCTATAGGAATCCCATGTGAAAGGTACTGTAAGTTTGACATTAGAAGGAAAAGCAATAATTATTATAGTATAGTATTAAAATTCAGGCCATTGATGATTTCTAAAAGATCAGAAGATATTGCTCTGGATCCAAAGTCAACCCAAAACTATTTGCATACCAGAAATAAATTTAATTAAATCTTTCCCTTGTTTACATCTTAATTATAAAATTTATTTCTTCCAGAAAAGAGCCTTATTGAAGATAATTGAATTTTACGATTATTGCAGATTTATTCAGAATTCATAGAGGTGGAATATAAAAAACACTTAAATAGGACTCTCTATCAAATGCGTCCCCTTTTGTATAAATAAATGAACACCATCTCCAGTTAAAAGAAGTTTTGGGGTCACAAAGTCCCAATTTGTGGAAAAAGACCTGGAAATCTTCTTTCCTCAGCCACTTCCCTTCTAAACTACTATGGTTTATTTCTCTGGGCTGATCTGTTAAATAGTCGCCTTCAACTTTTCTGTGCCCAAGGTTAAATATATTTCTCCAGTTCCTGCCTCATGTCTGTCCAATAGCATCCTCGTTCCTGTGGGAGAGCAGGACTGCCAAATCGGTCTGGCTTTAGTTTTTGTAAATTAATTTCCTAGCTGTGGGTTTTTAGAAAAGGGGAAGCATGCATGTGTCAGGATCCCCCCCCTCCCCCCGACACTGACCATTTATGTCTTACATTTTATTTCATCACCGTAAAAAAAGACAACCAGCAACAAACAGCAGATGACAACCCCACTTCAGGTGTCATTCTCACACAGTACCTCTTGCACATATCTCTTGTCCGTAAGTCTGTCAGTAAATCCTTAAGGAGCACACAATATAAATGAGCCCAAGCAAGAGCTTTGCGACAATTTTGGAAAGCAGTGTTGGATAGCTTTAGTCTTTCGTCTTGGATAGCTACTTGGAAACTAGGACATGCTAAAAAAATAACCCTGTCTTTAAAAAAAAGCTTCTTCCTTCCCATTTGTGTTAGCTAAAGACTTAGAATACACAGGAGAGGCAAAATAACATGGTTGTCTCAGCCTTTTCCCTCCTTTACAGTTTGTTTAGGAAATGCCTACAGATGTGTTCACTGCCCCTGTCTTCCCACACATTCTAAAGGAGGTAACCCTGATTGCAGTTTTCAAGGGCAGATAAACCAACTATTGACCAAGAATGACAATGTAGGGATGGAGTAAGGAGCAGATACATTCCTAATCCCATTTTAACAGACAGGCTTCAGGACAATGTACATTTAACAGTCACAAGTCAGAAGCTGACATGCATACAAAAAGACACAAATCAGAGGAAGCTGCAGGTTTGACATATACAGTACAAATTATTTACAGGGTAGTGTGCCCATGTTCACTGGAAAAATCTTTCTCCGCCATCATACAGAGCTGCAATTACACCTGTCTACCTGTCAGGTCACCTGTCAGTGAGTCTGTAGCATACCAAATCTAGGAAAATTACAATAATCCCTTGGGCCCTATCTCACAGGTGGAATGAAAAGCATCTCTCCTCCTACCAGATAAACACACACAAATTCCCATGCAGGACACAGGCAAGCCACACCAAACCTGCTAAAAAGATGAACAGGGGGAGGGAAAGACAACTCGCCTGCAGCCCTGGGATTTCTCTTCCTCCTGAGAAAAGTCTTCATCATCTCCAGGGTCGTCCTCGGCCCCCTCCCCCCCTTCTCCCTCCCCTCCTCGAACTGCAGACCAGGTCCACTTTGCCCACTGCACAGGCGACAGCATCTGCCACGGACTGAAAGACATCGTCCCTTGTTCTTCCTCTTCTTTGGGTGCTGCTACTGTGAACTCCGCAAGATGGAGGGGGGCAAACTCGCACAGGATCTGACAGCAAATGTGTTCTTTTTCTCTCTCTCGCTTTCTGACTAAAGCACGGATGTGGTTAAAACATCACAAGTCCCTCAACGACTGCCTCTGCCTTCACTTCCTCTAAAGGCATTCCCAGCAGCTTGTACTCTCATCACCAATGCTTCTCTTTTCCTCTAACTAGGCTAGAGCAGCCCTCCCCTGTTTGTTTTTTTTCCCTTCTCTCTCTCCTCAGTTTTGTAATCCCCTTTCACTCAGCTGAAAGCACTCTCTGAGAGCTCACAGCCTCCTCACTCCCTCTCACTCTACCTCTGAGCACTGAATGCCAAAGCAAAGATCAGCTGGCTGCCAGATAGTGCACACGTTCTCCAGCCCACAGACTGCCTGCCTCTAACTGCCCGCCTCCAACCCCCCCCCCCCCTCCACAGTTCTTTTTTCAGGGCCGTGCTATTGTCAAAGAACAGGGGGGAGTGGAAAGTTTCTTCTTTCAAAAGGCCAGCCGGTGTAATCGGCACACAAGCCAGGCATCCTTCTGCTGGGGATTGGCTGAAGCCAGCGCTGGAGGAGGAGAGAAGTGATGTCACTCTCACCAAGACTGGAAGCAAGTTTTTTTTTTCTTAAAAAAACAGAGAAGCTGAGGCTCGGCAAACCTTACAATTTCAAACAGGAGACTTGCTGACTGGAATGCCAAACAAGCTGGGTTGTCATGCTGCTGAAGTGGAGCTGCTTTTACAGTGAATCACAGGCTCCAAGGTTAAGTCATGATGTTTTCATTAGAAACCCAGTGAGTTTCCCACTCAACCCAGGCAGCCCTGGTTCTGCTGGCTTTCCAAGTAATAGAGACCCACTCCAAACGAAGGTAGGGATGGCAGGGAACACAAAGTTAGCCATCACATTCTGTACACACCCTAACACATGCACACACAATCATACTTATCTGACATGATCCAGTCTAGTTTTACAGCTTACTGTTAGCCGCAATCACCGTCTGTATTACAACTTATTTGCATACAGATCATTCATGGGCATTAAGAATATGTAAAACAGGATGAGTCACGCACTGTAGGTGTCCCAACAAGTGAGGCAGAATTCTCATCTGCATTAATGCTAAAATAATTCATCCTTTTAAACATGTACATTGTACTTGTAGTCATCTACAAATGCAGTGCGATGACATCAAAAGCCATATCTGCGTGAATAAACTGAGTTATAGACACACCCATCCCTTACATTTCACATGGAAAACAAAGGTTTCAATGAAAAAAACCATTCTAGAGTTCATATAGTACATAGCAGAACATACAGTATCACATACTGTATATCACATTTGAAATACAGTTTCCATATTGTCACTAACATAGCTGCATAGCTATAGTAGAGAAAAGGAATATTCTAATATTCCAAAAAGGGCATTTTGTAAGAAATATTTTGTCATGATTGAATAGGAATTCATCTGAATAGTTAAACTTGTTATTTCCAATGTTGTTACCTATACAGTGCAAGAAAAACTCCAAAGTATGATTTGATATAATACATCAATGCACAACTACTCTGAAAAACTACTTTAGTAGCTCATAATCAAACTCACAATAATACACATAATACTATTTTCTACAGGTGATGGAAATGAAGTCAAGTACCAACCCATCAGCTGCTGAGACATAGAACTGGGGTAATAATATATGTCTACCAAAAGGTCATAATTAACTTCAAACACACACTGTAATGCCCTTCTCCCTAATCCCTGGGAATCACAGTCATTGTTGTCAGATGCCTTATCCCCTGTAATTAAAGTCCTGTAAAAAATACTCCATTGAACTGCCTTGCTTTTTACACCACTGTGGAAGATGTCAATCATTCTGGGCTAACCAATCTCAATCTGCATTTAAACACTTCTACTGCAGGATATGGGATAATCATGTATTGCTGATGGACACTGAATTCAATGAATAGATTACCACATACTTAAGAAATGAGATCTGCAGTGTCTTTATAGCTGTGGCATCAAGGTGCATTTCTCTCACACTTCAATTCACCATCAGGCAGATGAGAGTCTGGATCTAACTAATTCAAATTCAATGAGCTTTATCGGCATGACCAATGAATTACAATGTTGTCAGAGCAATAACAATTAAAAAACACTTACATTGCAAACATTTATAACTAATGTCGGATACAAAGGTAGATAGTTTCAGATCACTCTACTGATAGTTCCAGTCCAATGCAGCGGCAAATTGAAATGACTTGCACCCAGAGTTAGGAGATTCTCTTGGGAGGTTCAATTAATAAAATTTGATATCAAATCTTAAACTGTAAGATGGGATAGAGAATTGCAGATAATTCAACCATGATGTTGTTCTTCTAATTAAAGATCAGTACATTAATTTGAAACAGCTAAGCATTGATCTATTTTGTAGTGAGGGCCTGCAGATCAAAGTGTAATTAACACCTTGATGAGTACAATAGGGGGCAGCAGTGACAAATCTTATGGCAGAATGGCTAATACATCAAGGTGTCCCAAGAACAACTAAGCCATTATTTAAACTACATCAACATAGCCCGAGATGGAGAGTAAGTTTATCTGAACTCTTGTATACACAGGAGAATGTGTAAATCACAATTTGATTTAAAAAGGAATCTAAGTCTAGATCTGACTTTAGCTTGTAATTACGTTATACTGTATGAGTTTTGTCTATTTTTTGTTTTTTTGTCTAATTTATTTCTAGACTTCTAGATGTCTAGTCTAATGTCTAGATTTTTATAAATCTTTTAGAAATCGTATTCTAACCTTTCTTATATAATGGTAAATGTTTATTATCATTACTAAGGGAGCAGCCCGAATTATTTCTACAGAAAAAAGTCTGCTTGTTTTATTTCCCATGATCTTAGTAAGCCAAGTCAAAATGGATACTGATCTACAACATTTCATGTACAACTTGTCAGCCCATTTGAAAATAGGCAAAACAGATATTTTTAGTTTTGCTGGAATTATACCTGCTTCAATTAATACTTATATTAATAATTATTAATAATTGCATGCACTTGTATAGCACTTTTCATCCCAAATGATCTCAAAGTACTTCACCAATGAAGTGCAGCTCCCATCTGAGTGATGTGACTTGTTGGTCTGTACTAAGAGTCCCACAACACATCGGATCCGGTGGAAAAGTACAAAAATACTTCATTGAGTGAATAAAAGAAGAATTTTAGGAAGGCCAGATTGTACAAGCTCAGCGTGGAATTAGCCACTGAGATAACACCCCTACTCTTATGAGAAAGAAACTAACAGTCAAGGCCTCAGTTTAATGTCTCATCCAAAGAACATCTCATCTTACATCTGACAGCACCCCTGTCACAGTAATGGGTGGATATTGGTGTGGATATTGTGGTCCAGAGGAGTCACCCACAGTATTAATCATTATCATATTTATATAGCCAAAGCCTCAGACATTACATTCTGCTAACAAGCAAAAAAAGTAAGAAAAATACTGTACCTGAAATAGTAAGAACTGAAACTGTTTAACCTCAATTGCACTGCTGCACACATGAATGAGTGTATTGTTCTGCACACTGTTGTCACTGGTGTCCATTAGGTTTGTCTGCACAAAACATTGACTCGTTTTTAAAGATACCTTGGCTCGCCTACAGGCAAGTCCACCTAAGGTGCAGATCCAGCATACCAATGTCACACATGTGTGCTTCTCTTGACAAGTGGAGTATGTTGGTTCAAGTACACAAGGGGAGGTGTCACATTTCAAACAACCAGAAAGAAATTCCCCAATGCAAGATACCAAATTAGTAAAAAAAACAACATACTATAAAAACCTTTAAAGACACTCAATTAAATGTCTTTGTTTCTGTATTTTCCCCTACATTTTCACTTTTTTTCTAAAACAAAATATCATATTCTGAATTTTATCATGAGAGCTTTATTTACTTTGCATCCATCTGTGTTTTTTGGCACAATTAAACCTTCTCAAGTCAGTGCTCCATCTCAAAATGCATTCTCAAGTGATCAAAGCAGTATTTAATGACTCATAGTACCTGGCTGAAGCTTTCTCAGGACTAAATCTGCTGCTCAGACACAAAGACAAGCTATTTACAAGCAAATACACACCACCTGAAAGCAAAATTACTTTCAGCTCATTAAACTTCAAATGGCTGCTTTGATCCCTGATTGTTTAGCACTGGATGCTTAAAACCACCATTCCGTATTAAAAAACAAGAAGAGTAAAAAATTCCTTAGTTTACTTTTCATTACGTTCAGATGAAAGCAACTTTGTTAGCCCATTTCTAATACCATTGAATTTATTTTTTAGGGCTGGTGTTCTTTATACATTAGTTAGATATTTGAACTGCACATTCAAAGCTCAAACTGTGAACCACCAAATCAGTAAAGAGATATCTACCAACTTTATTATTAATAACAATAACAATGAAAACAAAATAAGAAAAAAAAACTTTTTAATTGTATTTACCTGATATTCTCAAATGAAAAGAGTGGTTGAAATGTCTTTACATTATTAAAACATTATTATTGTGTTTTACAGTGTTTTACAGTATTTGGATTAACAATAATGTGACTTATTCAGACTCTGCTGTACTTTTTTCAGAAGAGTGTCCGACCACATTTCTGAATGTGTTTCAAATGAGACACATATTCCTAGGAATTACATAATCCCAGTTAGCCAGTCAACAAAGCTTTATCATAGTGCAAGATGCCTTTTTGTTTTTCTTTGCTAGCAAAAAGGTTGTACTAAGGTTGCACCATAGGAATTCCAGGAATTTCAAGTGTCTCAATAGGAGCGCTTCAGGCAAAACGGGCATTAATATTTAGGTGAGAGGGAAGCGATAACCTTTCAAAAGCAAGGGACACAGAGCTTTTTATTCTCAGGAGGCCCCCGTCCTTGAGCTGTGATTAAAGTTAACTGATCTCATAAAAATGGATCAGTGTCTCATGGATTTATGGAATAATAATAAGGGAAGGAACAGGAGGACAGAGAGTGAGAGGCCAAGCCCTTTCATTCTCTACACATGAGTGAGCTTCATTTAATGGAGTGTACAGAGCTGCAAAACGCTAGGTTTTAAAAATGAAAAGGACAGCAGCAGTCGCAAGATAGATTGTTATGTGCACTACATTTTAATATGGTATAAATAAGCTTTAATGGTGATCTGTATTGTTGTTTCTAGAAGTGAATTGGGCTATGTTTTTCTATATAAAAAATATATAATGTAAAAAAAAATCAGCTTGTGTTAGCCCTGTTTATAAATATTTGCTGTGTTTTTCTAGTCCGTAAAATGTAGTATTTTGATTTACCAAAAAGAATAGTGTAATTAGTGAATAGCTAATTCCACTTAATAGGAGTCTTACAAGAAAGGCAAATGACTAAAATGTCAAGTCAAACTGTCACACTTTTCACTATTAGATACCCACTTTACTATGGTTACTGGTCACAGGTGTGATTCCCAGCCCTTTGAAATCACAAGCATACTTTTCTGGAGTCTCTATTTCCATCTATTGGCACTTACAGTACTCTTTAAGGCAGCAATAAAGTACATGACTTCCAAACTAAACGTCTACTACATACTACTACTACTACTTTCATAGTATTAACCTTCCATAGTGAATATTTTTTAGGAGAGGCATCTCAACTAAAGCAGAAAGGAAAACTGTTAATTGCGATTTGGACTCCTCATAACTTCCCCAAGTTCCCACTAACCAGTGATAATTAACTTCGATAAACGCCAGATCATATTACTCCTCAAATTTCTCAGGGCAGCCAAACCCAACTCTCACTTTCACCCTTACTTCTGAGAGAAAACAGGGAACAAGGAAGTGCTGTTGGCATGCTTTCACCTGGTGCCAGAAACAAGTACACCAGAGCCTCCTGAATAAGCTCAATCAGTAAGGACACTCGCCTGAACCCAGCCTGAGCTCTATGATCACGGGTTCGAGCCTGGGTCATGTCACTCGCCAACTGTGACTGGGATTCCTCGAGGAGCAGCAGGCCATTGACTGCGTGTGACAGAGAACTGGGTGGGTTTCATCAGGCAGGGCTCTCTCGGCTCATCATAGCAACACAGATCCCAGTCGGCCTCCTAGGTGCTTGAGGACGTGCTCCTGTCAGTCTCCTCCAAATGATGTTGAACCTCCAATTACCTGTGACATGTTTAAAGACAAACTGCTCTAGCGTGAGCAGGCTGGAGGATTCTGCCTGTGTTTCCTAATTGTCTGCTGTATGGGGTTGCAAAGTTTGTAACTTAGAGCTGAGGTTTGAAAAAAATCAATTGCTGATTATAAATTTATAATGAAAGAAAGAAATAGGCAAGCCAGGATACAAAGTGCTTGCTGTGCAGCTCATCCGACCCAAGGCGCCAGTTCTAAAAGACTCAAAATCCACGCTGGACAGATGTTTTCCATTTGGATAGCCTGCAGCCTGTTAAACATTCAAAATATATGTTGAACTTTTCTAGGATTGCTTCAAAAAGGGTTTATTAAAATCAAATTTGCCTGAATTCAATATTAACATTTTAAAACCTTCATGTCCAGCAATGTCAAAATCTAGTGTAAACGCTTCAGTTTATTCTGGCTCTTTTTCAGTCCAAATATTTTACACATTCAATTAGTCAAATTATGGAAATGAATCATTCATGCCTACTAATGAATACTTCTGCATTAAAACATCTCATATCTGATGCAGTTTCTTCAACATTAAAAGGGAGAGAAAATAAAAAATGAATAATATCTATCTAATTTTATAATTAGATGAAATACATATAAAGCAAAATCAGAAGACTATGTACAGTAGCACTCCAGTAACTAGTCTGACACACCTGACTTAAAGGACCTGCCTAAAATCACATATTGACAGACCTCCCTTGAGCTTTCTTGCTTATACCTTTCTACTATCATTACTATCACAGCACCCACTGCCATTATTATAAATATCTTTAACAAGTTTGAGATTTAATGTGGAGACAGAGCCACAAATGATTAAAGTGATAAGATGTATGTGAAAAATAGTTTCATTAGGGAAATATGTGCATTCAAATGTTATTTTTAAATGTCACCCTAGGTCTCCAGTCTATTTAAAAGACAAGGTGAAAGTAATATTTCAAATACCACATTAGAGTAAACGAGTGTTTTATACCACTTTGAGGTTTAGTTTTGTTTCTCCATGTTGCAGCCATGCGGAGACACAGTTGCAGAAAAAGTGAAAATAAGAAAGCTACTGCTAGCTTGAAGGGAAAGCCTCCCTCTACTGGCCAGTCTAGGTTAGTACTTTCTCTTTTGAGTGCTGTTTCTGCAGGCTCAATCTGTACTAGAAAGTACTGCATTTGGACTAGGGCTCTTCACGCTAAATTTCCCACTTCAGATCTTTGACTGTACTGTTGTAACAAACAATCAAGAGGAAAAATCAATAAGAGAATCAATTTAAACTAAGCAGAAATTGTATAGGGCTAATAAAGAAACATTAAAAACATTAAAACTAGAATCAGCGACATTCTCAACTTTGGAATTTTAGATGCATATTTTGGTAGATAATACATATCCAGGGAAGCCATACAAATCATGCCAAAATACTCTGCAAATTATCTCAAATGAATACTACTAGCCATTTTGCTTGTCTTGTGCATGCCAAACACCCTCTTCCAAGTATAAACATAATGATTTCCGCAGAGGTAATAACATCACCGATGTTGGCTCTTCTAAATCTCTCTTTTCAAGAAAAAAGTCTGTGTGTGAGAGTGGAGTTGATAAATTCAATACTACCGAAGAATAAACCAAATGTTAATATAATGTCACAGTGCCTCTTCAAAACAGAAGAAAGACATTAAAAACAAGAAATAAAAACCTGTCAGGCAAAGCTTTAATTTACACATTGTAGTGCTAAGACACCATTAAACTCTTGTGCCAACAGTTCCTCTAGCTGGCATCAACAAAAGCACCAGCTGGCATCAGTGAAAGTCCTAGTGAAAGACTCCTCTGCTGGTTCATCTCCAGCTGTCACTCTGGTGTGCCTGTCCAGCTTCCTGCACCTGTTGCACTGGGCCTCACCAGCCAGGTTGTAACCCCACCACCCTGTGCCCACACACCTGTCAGTGACCTCACAGGCAGTGTTTGACCCCTGAGCCCAAATCCCCGGTGGAAAAGCCTGGATGAGTATCCTTTTGACAGTCAACAGTCCTATTAATGAACACTAATTACATTATGTATTCTATATTATATTAAAATAAACCAGACAAAGATATTAAACAAATTACAAGATGTATATAAAAGTGTTAGTTGGTGATAATTTTTATTTGTAATCACAAACATTTACTATTTTATACTCTTTGAGGGCAACAGAACTGAACTAAACTGAAACCAAACACAACCAGACTTATTGGGCCAGTTTGATGGAATCTGATCTACCTACTATGGATTGGCTTCATTACTCTGCTCTCCTCCCCACTGATAGCTGGTGTGTGGTGAGCGTTCTGGCGCACTATGGCTGCCGTCGCATCATCCAGGTGGATGCTGCACATTGGTGGTGGTGGAGGGGAGTCCCCATTACCTGTAAAGCGCTTTGAGTGGAGTGTCCAGAAAAGCGCTATATAAGTGTAAGCAATTATTATTATTATTATTATTATTATTATTATTATTATTATTATTATTATTACTGTTAGTCTGACTTACATTGGTGCCTTTATCCAATATAATTTACAGACAATAATTGGACTTTATGTAATAGGATATTATACACTTTGTCAGCCAGCTCACACACATATCAGAAGGGGGCACTGTTGGGCGAGATCATCAGGGCACAGTCTTGCAGTGAATGCTTCAAAGATATGATTACTGCAGCTCAGTTGCATTTTACTAAATCACTTGTTTGTAGATCTTGACCTTTCCTGACACACTGTGGTATTTACCCGCAGCAATCAACCAGGAGATGCATACAAAATCTGACAGTGAGTGCAGTGGCATATTAGAAACCCTTAGACACAAATGATCATATTCAAAAACAAGACCAGTATTAATGTATCCTACTGGTTGCATAACCATAACCCATGTGACTTTTAGGTTAAAAGACACTGAAAGAAGGGGGTTGAGACATCCTGATGACATAAGGACTTCTATTTTCAGACACTATCCTTCCCTCCTGTTACATTACAGCCCAAAGCAGTTTGTTTTTGCAACGTGACCTACAAGCCATCTGAGTTGGGAACGAGGATGCCATCTAGTGGCAAAACAAGACACTGTTCCTCAACGACAGGACTAATGAGATGATTGGAAAACATGCCAGCCATTTAAAGGAGCAATCCAGAAAAGTAGGGTGCTTAGAAGAGAGATAACTATCAATATTTTCAGGGAAAATGTTCACATGGCCATTTTGGTAAACAAAAATGCTGTGATTAGGCAATTATTCTTGATTGAACATAGTTCATTAATCCTTTGACAAGCGTTCCTGTACATGTGACAAACAACTGTAAAACATCTCTTATGCATTACTGACATTCTCCTTCACTCCACGGTACTTTATAAAGCACTTAGCAATGTACTTCATAATTGTGTATGAAATATATCTGGGCATTTATTTATTAAGACCAAAAGAGTCATGAAGAGTGTGACATTTAAATACTGATCGTTATATAGTACACTCTACAAGCAACCTTGCCTTTTCCCATTTCTGCTAAAGAAAGCAGGGCAATGAAGAAATAATTATGTGGAAACAAAGCAAAGCTGGAGCTGCCCTGAGCCTGAATGCTAATGATGTAGCTGACATTAAGAGATTGCCATGGGAGTAGAGATAAATCAGAATTTCAATCCTGCTCTGTAAAGACACTTATATATGACTCCTATAGTAATTGCATCAATTTTAATTTTTACAAACAGCAAGATCTTTATGTGAGCAAGTATCATGAAACACCATTTCAAGCTTCTTATCTTGTTTTGATTACATTTGGATATCCAAATGTGGAGTTCAAATAACACTAACAACATTCGTTTTTTTTCTGTGCCATCTGTGCAATTTGTAAAAGAGTCTACAGCCTTAAAACCTCTAATGTATCAAAATCCAAACTAATACGTCTCTCATTAATTTCCCTGTATTGTACATGACAGTAAAACCTAATGATAACCAAATCCGGCATTTCCAGTGAAAACTACTTCACTGACGGTGATCAGATAACCTCTCTACTGCAATAATACTCCTTCACTTGGGGGAGCAGAGACGAGAAAGGAAAATCCAAACTTTTTTTGCGTTCTTTATTGGTGCTAGATATTGGCAGTTCATCTGTTTATCTCCTCAAGACTGAGTAATCCTTCTCATGTCATTTAGAGATAATCTGTGATGCTGTGATTCGTGTGAAAACAACAATTGCTGCTTCTGCTCAAAAGGCCAGAAATAATCAGGTTTTTACCCCTACCACCAGCCTGGGATGTAAGGTTTCTGCCTTGAAACCCTTGACAGTATACATTACCTCACTCCTAAAGTTTGTTTCCATAACATGGGCATTCTTATGATGTAAATACCCATTTCTGGAAATTTACATCATAAGGCCAAAATAAAAACCATGAGATATACAAATGTTAACGTAAAACAAAGACAGTTAAAAATGATAAATGCCAATTAGTTCAAAAACCTGGGATTTGGGGTTTTTAGTGTTTCTTAATCTTTCAGATGGTACCACTGTTAGGAACAATTGGTAACAGGAATGTTACATCTGCTATCATCACATACCAGAAACAATTAATGTTTTTCCAAACAAATGGGAAAACAATCACTGGGGATACCATAAAAATATACACATAACCGATATACTCTGTGTATTTGATCTTTACCATTGAAACAGTAATTGTATTATAGACCTCGTTTTAAAGTAATAAAATAACTTCCATTTGGTTATTTCTACACTGTGTTGTTTGAAAATTTACAACACCACTCTGCAAATACCCATTGAGGTACTGTTCACTGAGCAAATTTAAAAAGACCAGCACATGGGTGCTGTGAATAAAAACACAACATAATATGCACACTCCAAACAAATACGACAAAGTTGAAATAATCAAGAACTCTATGTTTATCCGGGTCTACGTCTGTTTACAGTGGATAATAATCTTGAAATAACAATCCATGGGAGTTCCCAGGCCTGCTCTGTATTTGTAGGGAACAAAGAGCTGATTGCTGTTGTTCTCAGTTCCTCCTTTCTGCCTGGATTAAATCAATTTCCCTGCATTCAGCCTGACACAAGGATTGGGAGAATCATCTGCATATTTTCTGTTACAGGTGCACAAAACTCAGTTCCAGACCTTCCAAACAGTCACCTAAATACTTCAGGTACCTGTCTCCTAAACAGGTAATACATAAAAGGACCATTTGTACCACTACTTCTGCAATGTAAAAGCAGAGAAAAGATACAGATATAGGTATAATCAATTCACCTGACTGACACTTTTTATTAAAAAAATAAAATAATTGTTCAACAACACAGCTAACACTGATTACCCTTATAGCAGCTGGGGAAGATTTAGGTCCAAGAACTCTTGTCATTTAGGGAAACTGTGTAGCCTCCTGCCTCTTGTAGGGTTAGGGTTAAGATTAGGGTTAGTTGTCCTCCTGATGGGAGATGGATGTGAAACTCTGTAAGTCCCAGTTGCCCCTGTTGCACAACAAGACAAGAATATCATGGCCTGCTCAATCCCACTAAAAGCTGGGGACACTTGGCCAACAGCAGATCAGTGTCTGGGAAATGCCAACCACTATCAACTAAAGACCGAAACAGCAATGTGTGGACTAGAGAGGTCAACATTTACTCCCACCAAGCACCTGCGCTGGCTGCAAAATTTCAGTAGCCTTTTTTTTCCATTTCTTAAGTATTAATATGGTGGTTTAGCATGAAAGGAAACTAAGATACCCCTGACAGTCACATTTCCTTTCTTATTTCTAATCTAGATTCCTTGAGACACTTCAGATTGCAATTTCTGCAACACAATTATCTCATCTTGAAGGTAAGCATCACCCAGCTGTCACAATGCCTGGAATCAATGTTTATCTCTAATGAATTTAACAGAACATCACATGTTAGTCCATGCTCATTTACATTTCAATGCATGACACCTTATAAAAGAGAAATCAGACTGCTGTGCAGTTACACATTATATTTTTAACGTCTGAAAAATGCCTGTCAGGTTTTTATTATTGTATTCTGCAAACAGAGATCAGAGAAAGAAAGCAGATCTCAGTTTTCTAGTTCAGTGGATCTTAGGTATAAAGAGATATAGCCTACTTAATTCTTTTGGTGCACTAAATTATTTATGTTGACAGATTTATTTTTTATTGAGTACAAAGTGCATGTTAAAAAGAGGCAACTGAAAGTACTCCTAAAAATACCACTACACCAAAACATATTTAAGGCCCAGAAGGAGATGAAGACCTGGACGTTTTTCAAAAAACAGATGAGCATAATCAGCTTGTTATCCGGAATTGTGGGCATGAAAGGATGGAAAACAAATTGTCTTCAAACACATTGGGAGTGAGTAGCTCATATTTCTAGAAATGCACGAGGTAAACCTTCAAGAGGTAAGAATTTATGGTTATTGCTCTGTGATGCTGGGCTCTTATAGGGTAGTTCATTTTCAGATATTTCCTCTATGATCCATTTCCACTGTAGAGTGAAAGATAATTGTTGACAGGCAGTGTGTGGAAAAACAGTGGCAAGTAAGTGTAACAGTTGGGGAAACAACACAGAAATCATTTGGTTGCTATGTCTGATTTTATCTATGCTGGGTAAGGAAGAGAAAAACAAAATATTAATCTCTTGACTGTTTTCTGGGGGGAACCAAACAAAATGTCAATTTCCTCAACATCTTAGCTCCCCAGTGCAACTTCACAGAAAATGCCTCTTCAATCAAAGGGCTCCTTTCTTTTTGCAAAACATAGAGAGAGTTCCTTAAGCCATGATAGTAATGTGTAACACTTAATAATGCCGGTTATTGGATAAAATGAATTCTATTTTGGTGAGTCATCACAGACCACAGACAGAAGGGCCTCAGTGCTCCGCTGCAGTCAAGTGCTGCTTATAGATCAATTAACACACACAATAGTGTTCCTTTAAGAAGCAATGAAGAGCCTAAAGCTGCTCCCAGATGACTGTTATTTTCACAGGTCATTTCATACAAGACTGTTCTTAGAAGGCTTCAGTGTGCTGCAGGAATAAATAAAATATGACCTTAAAAGTAAAACAAAAAAAGCACATGATATAATTTAGATTTCAGGCATCTATGTATCTATCTCTTTTTAGGCTTATTTATAAGTCAAGTAATTCTTTGTCTAAGGATAAACCAATGTAACCAGACTATACAGAACCAAATTTTGCATGAGATCATCTGTTTATAAATTATCAGAAACATAGTTATGCCTTTCCTGAATTCCTTCTAAACATAGGTATTAAATTGAAGAGGCAAATGCATTGCAATGGTTACCAGCCAGCAGTGTTTTCTAAATTAACATTACATCTTGGTCCTAATTCTGGGAGATCCTGAACTCTGAACTGTGGTCTCTGACATTCCTACCTAAGTTTAACTGAGACCAAAAAAGTTAACTGGGAATACCAGAGAGACGTACGCTGTGACAGGAGAGTGAGTGTAGTTCTAAAAAGTCTGGGTAGAGGAGAGGCAATAATCTTTTTCACTGCCTAGCTGTTTACAACATTGACTTCAATTAACTCTAAGCTCATTAATATCTTCTCTTTTGTGCTGGTCCATGGGAATTTTCCGAATTCCCCCCTGGACACTCTCCATTCAACATTTAGGATTCGGTTTTTCAGCCCTGTATAAGGGGACCCATAAATCGATGTGTTCTCCTGGGACACGATATTATTGTCTGCGAAAAGAAACAGAAGCAAATGCGGACTTTCACTGGCAGCTACCTTGCAGAGAGACTGCAACCCATGCAGAGGCACCATAAACTGGCCATAAAGCACCATGCCAAACCAAATTGATTCAAATGTTTATAGCAGGAAAGCTTTGCAGTGAAGGCACTTCCGGTCTTTCCAAGGTGCCCTAGCATTGTCAGAAAAGCCTTGCCCTTAAATAAGAGCAGTCACTCTCAGAAAAAGCAGACTGCAACTTTCCCTTTCTGCCATTTGACACTAAAATCTTGTTGCAATATAAATCATGTTTACTTTAAACTATTTACCTTGTATTTCTCCGGGCAATCCAGTTAATACACATGAAGACACAAGCACACATCAATGCATGTAGTCTGGGTTGTCAAATATCTGAATTATAGTTTTGCTTTACAGCTGTGATACAGTAAGTGCTTCATTTGAGTTTGTTTTGTGGGTGTGTGTGAGTACGTAAGCAATATAGTCATGCATACTGCGTACTAGATTCCTAGTTTCCAAATTAAAACTCATAAAATAAAGTCAATCACCTACTCATCTCTCTTCTGAGTAAAAATAGAACCAGGTTTTGCAATTCAAAACAGATTTTTCTCAATCCAGAATTAAAAAATGATACTAACATACAGTGCACAAATTCCTTAAGACCTCAGATGTTCCACAGAATACAGTATTTGGAGCTCCAGTTAAAAGCTGTCTGATGCTATGAAAGGAACAGCTTGTACTGTATGTCCTATGAGTTGAGAAGCAGGCTTGTTAAGGGTTAATGAAGCAGTAAACAAAGGTCCGACATGGGAGATCTCTGCAAGATTGCATTTACCCAACATCTCAGAAAGACATGCTCAGGGCAAAACAGCTAAATCAACACTTCACACAACATGTGAAGCAGACAGTGTTCAATTAGACAAGCGTTGGCACACATAATACTGATAAACACATACAGTAGAAGTAAAAACATTCGTGTGAAATACAGTAGGTCATTGATAATAAACACCATGCAGCACCAACACCCGGTACTGACAGGACACCACTGACATCAGGGCTTTTAAAAATGGCAGGTTAAATTATAATAAGAGCACTGGAAAAGCAAAACATTCACATCTGACTTCTCATGTGACAAATAATCTTTGTGTGGGGAATAATGTCCAGCCACCAGCTTTATAATGAGAAGCAGCAAGAATATTTTCTGACAGCTAACAAAAGTTACAGTACATGACAGAAAAAAAGACAAGGGCTCAGAGATCCAGCAGCTAAAATGGTTGAAAATATATAGGAAAGACGAACCAAAAAGTTTCTCACTTACACGCTGCTTTCTTTCTGCCTAGGCAAACTGGCCGATCCAGTTGGCTTCTTATGCTGCGAGAGTGAGCCTCCCATGGTTTCTACAGTGCGTGTTCTCCTTCCCTGCCTCTCTGTTGTGCTTGGCGGTGTCCCAGGCTGGTTTGTAAGACTTCCCAGAGCACAGGCAAAGGTGGCTCATCTCATCCCCATCCCAACCCTCTAGCAGTCGAGCACAGTGCTGCAGTGCAACTGCATTGTCGGTCCACAGGCACGGCTGTGCTACTGATCCCCTGCCAACTTTCTGAGCCAATCACAGGTCCCTCTCACGCCGGCCAGCCCTTGCAAGGCAGCGCACACACATGACTGCTCACTCCGGTGAAACAGGCTACGGTCACTCGGAAGGAATTAAAACACTACGGAGCGTTCTACAGAGCACGAGGAAGGGAGGGACTGCTTTTTCTCCCCAAGGACAGACTTTGAAATGCCACACAGCAGATCCTGGAAGGCTCAGATGGAACATAGACGGGATTAAGGTTGTTGTTGTCTAAAGGATTAACTCTTTCCTTTTGTGCTTTATTTGTAGTTTGGGTTTTTTTAGTGTGTCATCTACCTGCCTTCCCACAATGGTCCGTACTGCCTGTCAGAGTTCCCATACATGTAGCAAGAGTAACATTAGCATGAGAAAGCACTTCACACAGGCTGGCATTGTGTGACAGGGGCTCTTCCTTAGACCTCTCTTTCTGCTGGGCATTCAGAAGCCATTGTGTGTAACATAACAGAGGGCAAAAGGGTCAATATGCAAAATTAGATTTTAAGTCTACTCTCAGCATTTTTGATACAGGAACTGGGAGGGCCTTATGGAATTATTTTTTAATTAGAATACTCCTATATCTATCTACTTGTTCTAGCCCAGAATCTCTGTATCCTTTTCTGAAGAACTTCTAAAATCAACCCAGAATTCTGCTCTGCTAAATCTTAAATTATGGCCTAAATTATCCCAGTAATTAAATACAAATAGAAAAAAGGTTACAGGTGTAAGTAAGCCTTCACTCTTTCTCATCTACATACAGACATTCACATAAATGAAGCTGGGGATATTTGTTTTCTCCCCAGCATCTCAATCAAATTTTGGCAGATGAGAAACATCATGGGGATTCCTTCTTGAACTACATCATGGAGATAGGGTCTTCTAAGAAGAATTTGGTCACTCATGAAACAAAACAATGCTAAATCAATGAGCTTTGAAGATCATCTCTCAAACAGCAGGAGTCTCTCAGGTCAGCCCGAAGAGAGCCTTTATCAGCACAGATACAATGAGAATCCATATTTGAAATACAGATGTTTTTGTTTCCAACTTTAAAACATTCATTTTTCTAATGTAACTCAAACTAGCATTAATTAATATATCGACACGAACTGTGTAAAAGACAAAATTCCCCAAAGAAAGATATTATGAGATGTGTAAATGTGAACAGTATTGTTGAGAAAATGAAGCAGAAGTTACTTTCAACCTCCACCTAACTCATCAACAAGAATTAAAAAAACACACACTGAAAGCAGAAATATTAAAATAGAGGACATTTGATCTGCAGCCACATGTAAATCCCAATGTATACCTATGGAAATACAACTTTTCCTTATATCAACGGTGTAATAAAAACTGCTATATCCTGTCACAAATGAATAAAGCAAGCTCTGTTCAGGAGAGTCACAGTTGAGCTGATAAGATATCAAAAAGGTTGATAAGATAATGGCCAGTAGTTTAATTAACTTTATAAATGCCTTCAAAAACTGCTCAACATCCATTGCTCACAATACCATCACAGTTCTATATTTTCAAAAATACTAAACTGCCATGAGAGTTGAACTGTTTTAGTTGCTTATTATAAATTGATTAATTTAATAATAGTAAAAGGAAAATGATGCAATATGTTTGACTTCTAACACACTGCACCTGTCCATTCAACACAACAAGCAAGATCTACTTACATTTCACTTCAGGGCGTTCTTCAAATGTTTGTTCAGGAACAGGTTCTCCAAGTGAACCATAAACTTGTCTAGCAACCTTGCTGACTTTTTTATATAAAACTTGCCTTCACGTAGTACAAAAGAGCAAGCTTTTGGGGTACTATGGGGCACAAACTGCATAACTAATTTGCAATTCAGATAAGTGCCTCAACTCACACAATGGGAAATGCAAACAGTGCATGAAAATTTGTTCAGCTGATGCCAGGGGTGATGAACAAAGGTCAAAGAGCCAAGTCAAGGAGGCCTAATGCCTGACTGCATTTTTCGACTCAATGCAGCACTTTGCCCATCTTCCTCCGGTATTTTTGTTTCTACAGTGGGTGCTATTGAATTTTCTCAGGTCAGCAATCATTTGCTTCCTAAGCAGACATACAGTACTTTAGACCATGTGGTTCTGTGGTCTTCTGGTAGACAGGGAGAAACAGCCTCTGGCGCTATTATTAGCCTCAAAATGAGTCAGAATGTCAAGTGAAAGTGATCAGATTTACTTCTGGAATCAAAAGTAAAAAAAACATTACCACATACCTGCCTACAAGTGAATCGTTGAAAAACCGTAAGCTGATGCCTCAGGAGGCGTATAGAATACAACATCAGTAATGGATTTCTGGTGCTGGTGGCGACAGAGGTGGGAAGGTACTTTTTTAGCATTGTGACAACTTGAAATATGCTATTATTAAGAAGAGAGACTACTTCTTTAAAAAAGGGCTGAGGGTGTCTCTTACAAAACCAACCAGGTAACCATGTTTTTGATGCATTCCACTTTGGATTTGCCAAGAAATACATGAACAATAAACTACTCAAAAGCAAATGGGCAAAATGCATCAAATCACCTTCCTTCCTTTGATACCCATCTTGGCATCATACAGACAGCCTATGCTGAAAAAAGGCCCTATCTTCTGGCAAAGTGTGCCCATAGCAAAACAGCAGGAATTAACATTGGAGTATCATGGTGGGTTTAATTATAATGATCATTTCAGAGAGCTACTCAGGAGACATCATGAATCTTTGCAAGGTGAGGTGAATTAAATTTGTGAGTTCATCCGTTTTCCTCTCGGAAATGGAATTACAAGATATGATCTGATTCAGGCATTATAGTCAATTCAATTAAACTTTATTGTCATTAAACTTACACAGGTGCATAGTATAATGAAAAGTGTTTCTTATTAGTCACTCAGGTGCAGTATATAAATAGGACAGAAGATAAGACAATAGACTTTAAACCCATCTAGGCTACTATTCATAACTGGATATATGAGAAGATGAATTGATCACATAACAATATATTCTTTTTATCAGATAAAAAAATCTTCTATTTTTACTTTTCACTTAAATATCCTAAAACAAATCTAACATTCCAATAGCTATCTAGTCTGAGTTAATAACACAAGGCACAGCAGATAAGACACAACATGATGTGCTACTACACATTCCTCATTAGGCTGTCACATAACTATGTCTTAACAAAGAGTTATTAATACACACTGCTGCTTATTTTAGATAATACACCACCTAGTGGCTAGGATATGACTAAAATACAGTATTTTTAAAAGAAAATGAAAAATTTTACTCCAATCTGTGGAGTCTGAAGTTCTTTTAGGAATACACATTTATCTAATAAGCAGACAACGTGATAGCATCGAAATAACAATTAAAAAAAAACTATATGAAAAGCCCGTAGCAAAACTGACTGCTTAAGTACAATGTTTACTGTGCAATATAGTTGTTAAGGTATTATCAAGCTACGCACAAGCTAACCCACAGATGACTTGCTTATGGCGTAAAAGTATAAGGAACTGAAGATATATACAAATGAAATACGACTATTTGTAAATGTACGAAAAGACCCGTTTAAAAGACTGAGATTGAAAGGCACACCCCCATACACCTGAGCGTTCTCTTGCCCTCAATACGCTGCCTTGTGATAGAAAAATAGAACGTTTGATTTTTTTCCGTTCCATTTTTTCTTAATAATTGTATCAATGATGCATTAAAACCAGGTTATTTTGTAGCGAAAACGAAAATGAATTGCCGATTTTTGTTCTCTAAAAATTATCACCATCGATTACATCACATTGTGAATGATGTAGGTATCATCAGCGCAAACGCAACAAAGACTGTGATTCAAATCCCCTGTAGTGCTGCTGAGCTGTGGAACACTGTAAATTAAAATTTGCCATATATCCGACAGGGATTAAAATTATGCGCATGCTTTTATTCTTAAAACGTGACATTTTAATGATACACAATCAACTGGTTAATACTGCATATCTTTAGATGTAAAGAGGGGAAAGAAAAGTATAAATAGGTCATAATATGTGCAAGGGTTGGCATTAAATTGTTTATATAGTATACCAGTTAAACATTTCTGATCTTGGTTTGTTATGCAATGGTAAGGTTTAGTAAAGAATACTGGCCACTTTTTTGACTTGTTAAACTCATTTGTAGTACTACTACTATTCATGGTAGTAAATTTACCGTATTTAGTCCTGATGAAAATTCTAATTTGAACACATTTTACCTAAGAATATATGACCAGTATTATTGTACATATCATTAGAAAAGTCATTCCAAACAGACTTACTTATATCAAATACGTTTATCAAATAATCAATGTTCATTTTGGTACTGTTGAAAAATAAGGATTTATCACGTTTCATCTGGGCTACAGCCTCGGTAGGTGCATTATGAGGTTCATTCAATCAATTCAGTTCAAAGAATTAAAGAAAGTAGCAATTTACCATTGCTGTTTTGTGAACATTGTAGGCATTCAACACTGAAATTGTAAGCAGTTTGAAAATAATTACTTGTACCCAGTTACAGGCTTTTTTGACAGATGTTTTCGCCGGTATGCGGACAACATAAAAGATCTCAAATAATTTCGACATAATAAAATCACACCGCTAGAGGACGACAGAGACCGATGAAGAAGCATTACTGAACCCCATATTAGTTCTATTTTGCCACTTTAAATGAAGACGTTAAACAAAAATAAACTTGTTGATAACCAATATCCTTTCCTATCTGGTGAAACCAAATAAGCTGAATAAAACTGTTAACGTTTTCATACAATAAGAAAGACGAACGTTTTCTTGAAACGTATGTTAAAAGCAGCACAGTGGAATTAGTGCTTGCTTTAGTTCTTCGGTCCAGGGTTTAATTCCAGACTAGAGTACTTTACGCGTTATATTTGGATGTTCTCCCTGTGTTCAAGTGGGATTTATCCCAGTTACCTTCCACTTTAAAAAAAACTATCTGACTAGGATAAATCGGGTCTCTAAATCAGATTGCTCACATTTCTCAAATGCAGCCTACAGCCGCTTTTTGCTCCGTTATCTCAGCCGTTGTGAAATTTATTAATGAAAATTTTCTTCCAGGCAATTAAGCCTTTGTAGGGTACATGTCCTTACATATCTTCATATCGCAACATGGGGTCAGCATATCCTTTCAGGGTATCTCCTATCGCAACATATGGACTCCATGTCGCGACATGGGGGTGGGGCATTTTGTCGGGGTATGTCATATCGCGATATACAGGCTTCATGTCGCGACATGGGAGCGGGGCATTTTGTCGGGGGTATGTCATATCGCGATATATGGGCTTTATGTCGCGACATGGGGGCGGGGCATTTTGTCGGGGTATGTCATATCGCGATATACAGGCTTCATGTCGCGACATGGGAGCGGGGCATTTTGTCGGGGGTATGTCATATCGCGATATACAGGCTTCATGTCGCGACATAAGCGCGCGGGTGGGGTACACCATGTCGCGACATAAGCCCGTATATCGCGATATGACATACCCCGACAAAATGCCCTGCCCCCATGTCGCGACATAAAGCCCGTGTATCGCGATATGACATACCCCGACAATATGCCCCGCCCCCATGTCGTGACATGGAGTCCATATGTTGCGATAGGAGATACCCTGAAAGGATATGCTGACCCCATGTCCTGACACAAAGTCCTTATATCGCGACACGTCTTATCTGGGTATATCATGTCCTGATTTGAGACCTTTGTTGCGACAGCAGTGCCAGGGTGGCATGGAAGCAAGGCGCCAGTCGTGATTTACACTGCCACGATATACATGCCTTATACACGGGGTCCCTATCATGACATGCTGCGGAGGTCTTGTCGCGATGGTATCCCACAGTTATGCGTTTGACAACAGCGTGTCACGGTAGGGAAAGCAAGGGAAAACGTGCCTTAGAAAATAAAAACCATAGATCTTACAATCACGGTGATTTTACATACATTACAACCACAGGTTTATGTCAAAGATGGTTAACTTGATGGTATGCGTCATGTCTTAGTATTATTCACATCTATGGAGGCTCATATGTTTATGGATATTGTCTTTAAAATGTTAAGGGTACGAGCTAAACTGTAACACAGCGCTTGAACTCGGCAGACGGTGGTCACTGGAAGTCAAAGTCACCGTGCATGGTCACATGATCACCGGAAAAACAAGGCGATATACCTCGGGAACGAAAGCAGCAAACGTAGCACTAACGAATGAGACGGGTTCGGTTTTCCTCCGACATTGTAGGGAGGCTGAGTGACGTCACGACGCCGAAAAAACAAGACGCTGTATCTCGAAAATGAAAGCAGCACAAACGCTACTTTCAACGATACAAACCGGTTCCCTTAGTAAAGTGGATGAATTGTGCATGGCCATTTTTAAAGTTTCTCTTGATAAAAGTAAGACTAGTTCACCGTTACTTAAAAACTGACTATAAAAAGGTGTTAAATGTTAATCATTTAATCAGTTCAAAGCCGGTTCAAAAGATCCAAATGATTTTAATTAGAAGTCTATATTGTAATATCTACGGACATTTAATTTTGCTGATATATAGACACCAAACTTTTACAAGATTTACAATATACCTTATTTCTGTGAGAAGAAATAAGAAGAGAGTTTTCTAATTAAATTCCAAAGCAATTGTGAAAACTAAGTTAAATTTTCATCTTCATTAATTTTACGCCAGAGACAATCCTTAGAGAATGACTACTTTAAATTGTATACATTGTCCAGGAGTGTATGTGCCTAGCAATAGATTGGATTGATGAAGTCATTTTTGTCTTGATCCTAATATCCATCCATCTGTTTTCTGACCGCTTTTTTCAAATCAGAGTCGCAGGGGAGCTGGAGCCTATCCCAGCAAGCAATAGGCGCAAGGTGGGATACAACCTGGCCATGACACCAGGGCACACACAGACACAGACGCAGACACTCACACCAGGGCCAGTTTTCCCAGAAGTCAATTAACCCAACGTTATGTTTCTGGACTGTGAGAGGAATCCCATACAAACACAGGGGCAACATACAAATTCCATGCAGACAGCACTCCAGGGCTCGATTACAAACCACTGCTTCACCGTGCTGTCCCTGATCCTAATGTTTTCATTAAAGAGTAAACTGTCAAAAGCAGAGATCACAACGCTGTGCTGTCTGCACCAGGATTCATCTGATAATGCAGCTACTACTGTAATTACTAGGATCATTTTATGATACTATGAACAGCTCTCTCTGTTGCAGGGGCAATGTTGCATTGACTAATGTTGTGTTTCCATTAGGCTTTGGGAAGCAGGAGACCATAAGGAATCTGAGAACAGTCTGAGCTGGTCAATAGCCGATGTAGACTCAGTACATAATCACGTGCCATTAACAAGACAGAGAACCAAGCTTTAAAAGAAGGCTTCGGCTGTGCTGAACACATCACTGACAGACAGGAAGCTGCCATGACTGTGTGGTGCTCCCATAGAGGTTACGCCTGTCTTCCAAATTTCAAGCATCCGTCTTTCCAGTCTATTTTTACACCTCCAATAGAACTGGGCAATACATTTCCTCGCATGGCTTCACAACCTCATTTTGATGCTTTGATTTAGAAATGGAGCCAACAGCACCCAGACTGCACTCAGCTCTAATGGCAAAGGAAAAAAAGTTTTCATCATATGCTGAACTGTAAGATGAATGCCAGTGCCATCATTATCTTAGATATGATAATACAGTATGTACTAACAGGTGTTAGAAAGATGACAACTGACTCTAGGAACCAAAATTATTTGTTTAATTCTAATAGTATTCAGTATAGATACTTTACTCTCTACTAATGTATCCCCTACTTTTACAAGTGTCTCATCCACTTTGCATTTTTTAGATTGCCTTTGAAAACATGAAGCTGTTATCTGGTGAATTCTGGATTCACCCTTATCAAACAGCGACCAACTAAGGTCCTAGAAAGACCATGAAGTAAGTACAGTATACAGCAGTAGAAAAGTTTACAACTTCAACCACAACAAAAATCAAACTCAAACAAAAGCCATACATAATGTCAAGGAAGTAAAATTAGGAATTACTTATCGAGGAACTGCCAATATATTGTAGCATACTGAAATTAATTACAAAAAAGGTTATAAATCTTCATCAGAAAAACATTCTGAACCTATTCTTTTTGATCATAAAATGTCAGCAACAACTTCTAGACTCACTGTAGTTTGATTCTGGTACACAACAGGACTAAGAAAGCAAAGGTCATAAAAATAAATTTAAAATGTATTTTAAATAATAAAGCTTATGCGCAGATTTTATTAGATGGTGCTTTTATAATAAGCGCTGTGCAAGAGTTTATTTTAATAAACACCGGGACTTCAAAGGCTAAAAATATGTTCAAGGTCAGTTATTTCTTCTAAACGTTGTCAAGGCTGAGTAAAGGCATTATGACATTGTGCATGAGAAACAACCAAAACTGTAATAAACATTAAATATTACGCATAACTATCCATATAAACCACATTCTTAAATATCTAATATAAACACTTTTACACATCTGGCAATGTGTCGAATGCACATTGTTTAATGGATAAACGTGAACTTTATAATATGATCCTCTGGACAGACAACGGAAAGGATTAACAAGAAAGACAAGTAGATACAAACACTAAAATGTGTCTGCACGGCATCCAGCAAGTGAAGAAGCTCAAACAAATTACCTTGAAAGGCCCCTTTCTCATACCTCAAGAGAACCCATCTGCAGTTTGTAGCTCAACTTCACTTTGGCTCATAGAGAGGTCTGACATCTGATAATTTTACGGACCACTGCCTAGCTCAATCCAGTCAGATGGAAGTCACATGTGACTAAATGCTGCTTGGGAGCTGGAAGAATTTTGTTGTTTCAAGGTGTAAAATTGCTTACATAAGCCACTCCAGACTCAAGACAGGACACTGATCTGAAAAGACTCTGTTGCTCTAAATTGTAGCTCAGTTGTTGCTAATCTTCCTTACTTTCAGCTAAAAAAGCCCTCAAGCCTCAAAATACTTCTTTCTCTTCAAGTGAACCTGATTTAATACCACCTGACATAAACAGTATTATGATGATCCAGCTTTTTAAGAATTATGTATTTCCCACACAGGATTTCCAAACCTTGTGGCTTGAAGTCTCTCACATTTTGTGGACTACACAGTCACAATTTCCCGAATGAAGCTGCACTTAATATATTTTTTATTTTCACGTGTATTTCCAGAAATCCCCCAAAATTGTGCAATTTTTTCATGGTTTTGTTAAATTTTCAATAAATATTAGGATGTATATCTAGCATATTCGACAAAATTAATGAGAAAACCAAGTGTGTATTAACATTTTAGTCAGTGACCATCTTACGTTTATAAAGTACAGGTGTGATGTGCTCAAGCTGAGTCTGTAAATCTGACATATTTGCTTTTCTTGAAGTATTTCATGGAGCTTGTCCTGTCTGACATCTAGGATTAAAAACACGTGTAATATTTGCAAAGGTAAACAGAGCATTGCTTTACAAGTTGCAGTCAAGGGCTTTTGAAGTATCAATTAATATTAGTTACAGTATATACATAAGCTACTCCACACATTCAAAGTAAAAATAAGTGAAGGTTGCATAAGTATTCACACCCTTTGCTGTGGCAAACATAAAATAATGAGCCAATCAGTTAGTTCAGTGGCCTTTGTTTGTCTGTGATGGGAGATAATGTCCATAAGTAAAATCCAGTCTGGCCTAAGTGACAAGAAGGAAGCCATTAATGAAACGAAAACATCTAAAACCCTGCATGGAATCCACACCCAAACATTCAAGTGATACTGCAAACATGTGGACAACTTTGTTTTGTGGTCAAATGAGACAAAGAGAACACTTTGGTCTAAATGCAAAACGTTATGTCTAGTGCAAACAACAGTGCATCACCCAATCAACATCATATCTACAGTGATGCACAGTGGTGGCAGAATAATGTTATGGGGCTGCTTCTCATCATCAGAGAATTGAGAAACATGTCAAGACTAAGGGGTAAATGGATGTAGCAAATTACAGGCAAATCATAGAGGAAAACCTGTTTCAGTTTGCTAAAGACCTACTGCAACATTGGTACAAACATTCAGCAGGAGAAGGACCTACACTGAAATCTAAACTTCAGTGACTTGAATCCCATCTCCTATTGAGAATCTGTGGAAAAATGTAAAACTGCTGCCCATCATTTGAGAGAGCTTGCACAAAACTGCCAAGCAAAATACCCAAACATTGCACCAGGGTGGAAATCAAAACTGGTAGAGACCTACCCAAAAAGATTTTTGGATGCTACTGCTGCCAAAACTGCCTCCATCAAATTTTAAGTTCAAGAGTCTGAGTACATAAACAATCAACAAATTTCAGTTTTTGTCTTTAGTTTTTTGTGGGCATTTACTGTAATTTATCTTACTCTTAGAAATCTTGCGTTTCAGCATTTACAGTAGATCTGGAATAAAATATATTAAAAGTAAAAAATGTGCGTGCATCATAATGTAATTTCACAAATTGGGACATTACTACATATGGAAGCTCCGAATACCATTGCCAAGCACTGTCCATACTAATCTAGAACAAATCAAACCTTTTCAGCACTTTTCAACACATTTTTCAAACAAGTGAAAGGCAAAGCTAATACTGTCCAAATACAGTTTTCGAGTACCTTTCATTAATCCTTGCAGACTGAATACAGTATATTATAAAGTAAATCAATCCCATCAACACTTCAGAGCTGAAATGTCTCTCTTCTGTTAAACAGTTTTCCATTCCTGCTCAGTTTTGGAACGGTTTCCTTACTTTGTTTGACAAGACAACATCCATAGTGGAAACAAAAAAAAAACATTCTCTAAAAAGCTCTTGAATCAACTAGGTTAGGAGAAATGAAAGCACAGCAAAACCTAGAAAGTCTGTAACGTAAGTACAAGAGAAAAAAAAAGAACGTCACTCACCGGGTATCAAAGGAACTGATCTTCTGTAAGCCAAACAGCTGTTTCCTACAGTTAAGATCGCTCATAAAAGAGGCACAACAAACTTCACGCTCTATAGGGGGAAGACTAGCAGTCAAGCTCCAGACGGCTATAATTACAGTTGTGTGGAAAATCATACAAGGTTGAACGAACACACATAAACTCTGGTCCACCACCCTCCATTAACTACGTGTATGTCAGAGCTGAAATCTCTTGCCGTGACTCAAAGCCTTGTGCCGATGAGCTGTGTCAAAGAATGCTATGTAAAAAGATCTGTTTTCCTTGGTCCTCCACCCTTTTCGAAACACTAAACTAAACCACGATCAGATACTTCTGTGATGTGGAGCGCTCAGCCTGGTGCTGTTTTAAGTAGGCACCACATTTTAAGCATGAAGAAAAAAAAACAAAAACGCCAAAAATCACAGGGAGTTTCATATTCCCTCACATTACACACATCATGCTCTTGGCTTCACAAACTGCCATACCAACCAGTTGAGATAGTGCACTAGCAGCCTTCAATAAACCATTTTAAAAGGGATCTGGGGTCACTAAGAAGCCTTCTTCAGCCTCCACGGCCGAAACGTTGTGTTCTCTTTCTTCTTTTTTTCAGCATGGAATAAACCTATTACTTGTTACTTTGCAGCCTACGCATGCTGACGCAGCTCTCCACCTGAATAACAAGACAAAGGTTACAAACAAGGAGTGGTCCATTTGGTCCAATTTTGTTTTGCTTTGACCCTCAGCATTTACCTGATTTCTTTAACACATTGAAGTATTTTTTTTTTAAATTGGTTTCAACTGCTTGGCTGGGCAAGTTGCTCTTAGCCCTTTGTGGAAAGCAGCAGTTGCTAAGCTGCTAAATCCATATGGAAATTAAGAGGGTATCCAATTAGCACTATACGTCAGGTATAGCAATGCTCCATTACAGTCTACTTCTAACAACAGCAGTGACAAATGAGTTTTTAAAGGCAACTGCTTTTCCCCACACACCCTGAGGGACACTGATAATCTGAACCTTCTTACAACAACAATTGCTTATCAGCTCTACCCTCCTGACAGCAGCCTTCTCCCACACCCTTGCTGTCTGTTCCACACCAGAAAATATTGTGCTATTTGAATGTGTATTGTTATAGAAGTATTAGACATGATGTACTGTAGATCACATCATTAAAAAAATAGCTTTCGGATAAAAGTTTTTTTTTTCTCGTTTTCTGTACAGGCAAATCATAGAGGAAATTAGATATACTAAATGAACATTAGTGTGATATTGTTGCTCATAAGAAGCATTACAGTTCCATATGTAGATGTGTGGAAGCAGTAAAAGGAAGGTACAGTATGTGTAACCGTTCCCACTGTTAGTTCTACTTAATTCTAAGTAAGAGGTTCCCGGTTTTTCCTTCAGTTGAATTAAACGAAAACTACAAAATGCAGCACCTTTAATTGCACTTTTATAGCTTAAGGGTCTCAATCTCCTCAGTACAACGTGCATAAGCTTCCACATCCTGACGTTGTAATCATATATCTACAAGTATTTCTGAAGTAAACATTTGGAATCTCTGGAAGCGAGGAACTCCTTAACCTGACGTGGTGTTTAATTATAGGACTCACCAAAAAGCCGCCCAGATGTGAGACAACAGTTCAGAGAGATTTCCAGTAGCGCCGCGGTATTTAAACTTGGCACTTCTGGTAGGAAACCACAGTTTTCTCGTGCAGACCTCAGATGATGTTTATCACGGTTGTCCTTAGCAACTGGCTCTTCCATTGTTCAGGAGAATTACACGGGCTAATTTCCCAAATATTTCTGAACACACGTAGTTTTCGTTTTAAAAAAAATCACCATAAATCTTTGCTATCCTTCCCACGAATATAAAAAAAACTACACCTACACTACACCTTCTCCAGACTTCGTTTGCATATTACGAGCCACAAACACCATTTAAAAAACTTTTCACGATTTAAAAAGTTTTAATGTGAATTGAAACTTGACGTTTACTATTGCGTAACACTTTGGAAAACAACTGTCATTACAAATGCTATATAGGAATATCATTTCTATAAAGGTTATAAAAACTATAAGTTACGTCTTATGGTGTACTTTGTCAAAATTCAATCGGGAATTAAAAGCTCTAAATTCAATGTTAGCATTGAAAATGTCTACGAAAATACGACATTTCTTTTTATCGCTGTTCAGTCATTTAATTGAGCATTTAGTCATTTTAGCTGAAACAGGTTTTCGTCCCACTGAAAGTGTAATAACGTGAAATATCTTATGAGCTAATTTCACGAAAAAGGTTATGCAATGTCTCCGGGGTTGTTACAGAGTTTCTGAGCGAAACATTAAAATTGGACTACAGACTAACAAGGTCAAAAGGAAACCAAAGCATGAACTACCAAACACCCTTCAAGAAATAAATATAATGGTTTGTAAAACTTTCTTTTATCGTTAAAAGTATTTACAAAACAACACATACCTCTTAACAAGTTCCCACCTTCCATTCCACCTGTACACCTTTCAAAACAACGCTCAAGTTTGGAAAATATTAGGAAATCAAATATTGGCACCAAAAGTAATCACGTTTTCGATAAAATACAAAGACATGAAACAGATATATGAATGTCTAAAACTTGAGGAATGAAAGATACCTAGCCCCTTTTCCCTCTTTGGACTAAGCATACTTCCTTATGCAAGACTGGAATTGTCGGGAAAAGGAAGGGAGGGCTGCGAGAGGGATTTTCTGGCTTCTACCATGCAGAGGAAAAGGATGTTTTGTAATATTTGGCTTCTTCCAATAGCGCATAAAGGAAATGAATTAATGCCCCTGGGGCAATGCAAGCTACGGGTTACGCGTGAAAATATAGCAGCCGCTTTTAAATTATTATTTTAAGTAGCGTACGGATCGACATAATTACAGAAAACATGTGGCTCGGCTTCATTATTAAAAAAAATAAACACTTTACGCATAAACACCAGTCAAAATGCTTTGGAAGACCAAGCCAAAGCAATTCACTCGGCCTGCCCTATAATAGAAAGCAGTCAAACGGTGCTGCATCTTATTATATCTTTATATAATTTACGTACAGTTATCATGACAGTATTTTGTTACAGGTATTTGTGGGGGAAAAATAGCTGATTTAAGTCTGTCCACTTAAGGAATACTGATTGCTTCTTTGCTTATCTTACAATACCGCTAACATTATACTTAAAATAGTTTAAAGATACTGTGTATCAAATTTAAATGATAGGTCACTGAAGAAAGAGGTGAAACCGTTAACAAAGTAGTTCTGGTTAGTCTTCAACGCATAAACTACTGTAAAGTAAAAGCTTTAAGAGAACCTGAACAAACTTGCCAAATGCCACGTGGGTATACTGTACAGTATGCTATTGTTTAAATGAAGAAGTGTTCATATGGATATAACAAAAGTCTGCGGTAAATCTCTAACTTCAATCGTAATCACTCAATTCTCCCTACAGATGCAACACAATGGACAAACGGCTGGCATCAACTCACACTTGTATAATTTACAGTGCGCTGCAATGCAACACTTTTTACCCAACGCTGCACATTGCAATTAGCAGAATTTATTGTTGCTGGCGAATATGGGGGTCCTCAGCCATCATCATGGGACTCTTCACATCTGGTGGTTTTCCAGCTGAGCTCTCAGTTACATTATTAAACCCTAATAGGATTAATTTAAAAGATTTTAAACCTTCGTAAAGATTTTTAATCTTTAAGTAAATTAAATTAATTAGCTGTTGTAAGTTCCTAAATATATTGGAGGTTGGTATTGCATTTTCATAAGCAACTGAAGATCTCCAACTTCTGAACAAAACAAATGCAAACTTACCAGTCAAGTAACTTTAATTATTTAATTAGTATTTCAGAGCCCAACTGGAACCAGAATGGGAGGAGGGTGGGGGACCCCTTGTCAAAAGACCCACGACATTTACATGTCAGTCTCTAATTTGTGGCTCATCTGCCTGTCAGAAACACAGATTAAAAAAAAAAACTTTTCTCCTTGTAGAGTATATTAACAAGCTCAACAGACCACTACACCATTAAAACAATACAAGGGAATATCCATTCAACAATAGTTTTATTATGGCAAACATAACTTACGTAAACATATAATATAGGCTTTTAAAAAAGAAAAAAAACATTTGGTTTAAATACAATATGCAATAAAGTGCAAACTGAACATAGCTTCACTCCTCCATCATCTTCCTTGTTCTTTAACAAGTGGCAAGACTTTGATAGGGTAAAAGAACAAGGCAAGTCTACTTCATTTGATTTGTATGCAAGAAGGAAAAAAGCTGAATATGTGGTTCAAGTAGGCAGGTGTGTCAGTATGCGTTAGCTGCAAAGAGACAAGTAAAGAACCTGAAGAAGGCTCCACAGCTGAAACGTTGCGTCTCTTTTCAGCACGGAATAAGCCTTTACTCGTTCCTAAATCAGTTCATCTTTCCCACTTTGGTTACAAAGTTCCGTTCACATTCCCAATGGACCTAGGTGACACAGTGTTTATTCCATAGTGCCAGACTGAACCAGAGACTGGACGAACACAAGAAGTAGTGAGCAGGCCATCTTGGAAAAACTGATCAGAGATAAACAAAGCAAAAGGTGAAATTCTAACAAGAATTTCATTTTGAATTCAAGTGATCACCATCTAAGACTGAAGCCAAAGATGCGCTTGGATCACTTAATACCAAACTACCAAAGGGGCTACAGTATATGGGATGGACGGCCTCCTCTTGTTTCTAACCTTTCTTATGTTCTGAAGGGAAGATGTGAAGAAAATACAGGATATTCTAGTTTAGGGGAGGAAATTTATTTTAGGGAATATGCAATGCAGTTCTCAAAATGGTATCCCCTGCTGTTACAGTATGTACAGTAGGTCACCCTAAATCTGTCATCTCCAAACCAGGTCCAGGTTAAAACTTAAATCATAAATTTCTAAAGACTCTAAACATTTTAGTTGAGGTTAATTAATCAATTAACCTGGTTTGTTAAATTAAGTAATGTACAGATATTTTAGAATAAAAATCTTAACACACTGTAGTACCACAATTAAACAAATTACTTGCTTAGATTGATATCTTACAAATCTTCCAATTTTGGGAATCATTTTGGGTGACCACAACTGGACTACAGCTCTGCAGGATTACTAAATTAATAAATATGTGGAGCAAAAAGTACTGTACATTTGATCAATTATACCCAATAACTGGGACATTTCTTGAAACCCTGGACAAAACGAAAACCTACAGCGTCCTGTGGATGACCAGAGCCTGGACATTCACGAGGGAAACTTTCACATGAGGTATTAACAGCACGGGAAAACGTATCATCAGTCACAAGCCATCAACCCAGAGGCAATGAATGAAACACCATCATTAAAGAACTTGAAAAATAACTGGAATAGATTAATAGAATATACAAGCATTTCTACATCTGCATATTCCAGTTCAGCAAGCTCAATGAGAAATGTCATGTGTCACACATTAATGCATCGAAGAAAGACTAAAATGTTATCAATTTTATCAAATGATAATTTTATCAATTATCAATTTTATCGTAATGGAGAAAAATTAAAGCCTTCCTCCATGAAACTACAACTGTGTTTTTTCAATTTTTGGATGTTTTCTTAAGTACTGAATTGCTGAACCAATTAGAATTCTAGTGTTGCTATAATGAGACATGGCTTGAACCACGCGTTCATAAAATCCACATATTGCACAATTAAGTATGACCCCCCAAAAAGCTAAACTCAAAGAAGGTCCTGCAGACTTTTAGAAACTTTTGGAAAACTTGCCACCTTAAATGCTGCCTCCTTTTTTTGAAAGCACATTAAAGAGACCAACTTGCTTTGCAAGATGTCCTATTTGTTTTGATGAACTGAGTTTAAAAAGCTGTGTGAGGTGGATGCTGTTTTCTTCTTACAAACATGAACTTACATATAAATGCAAGAAGTAAAACTGAAGAATTGTGTGATGGCTGTTATACTTTTATACTTTTCAGATTCAAAAAAAGGGAACAGATGTGTATTTCTTTGCAAGTCTTCCGAGTCTGAAAGCACCATCTAACCCAAGAAGGTATCTTAACTATTCTTTTAGTCTGAAACCTTGGACACAGGAGTGAGATATACAGCATCAGAAGTGCGCTGGAATGGCAGGTAGTGTAGTTTTTGGCAGTCTAATCACTAGCATGCACAAGTCCACTTCAGCAGAAAGAGAGACAAAGGTAGTTTATGTGACTGACATGCTCTGCCTTAAAGATCTTCTTTAACTGGACCCCAATACAGAGAAAACAGGACTTAATTTCACCTTTGGTGAAGTTCAACATAATGCAACAAAATAACAAAGCTTTCATGCAATAATGAAACATACCTGCAGTTTAAAAAACATGGCATGTCAGGGGTCTGCATCATTTTTGCAACGCAAATGTACAAAGTCACTGAAATGATCATAAGCCATTAATATCAAAGTCCATCAAATGCTCTATATAAATCAATAGGTATCACCTCAACCCCCAAAATGACGATTTAGAAAGGTTCTATAAATAAAACCAAAATGGATATGAACAAGGAAAATGTTTGTTGCAACGGGCTGTTATTGAGTATTTCAAGGTCTACTGTTGTGGTTGTTCTAGGGTGATTCCGAGTTTCTCATAAATCTCCTTCAGGACCAGTAGAGCTGTGTCTTCAGACTCCCTAGAAGACAATGAGGGAAGAAATGAGATACTGTTCTGGGCCTTTATTATTGCAAGAGCCCTCAAAATATTTACACACACTGGCAAGATAACTGCAAGATAAGCAACAAAAATGAACTGGTCCCCTTTTGTCTGTCTAGTCTGGGCAGTTACAGTAAGTAGCAGAATCTTGTTGTTTTCATTACTCATGTGCTGGTAAGTTTTTAAACACATCCACTACATTTGCTTTCAAGATGTCAGCCTGCATTACTGCAAGTGTTCTTGTGACTGAGCGAAAAGTCACTCCACCACATGCCCACAAATAAGTCTCCATTAACAAGACTTATCAACGATTGGATGGAGACATTTCTCACTTGATTGTGAGTGATGCTACTGTACGTGCACTTAATTAAACAGACACCTTCATTAAAGCACGCGGACGTATTTCAGGTCACTGCAAGGGTTACGATTGATAAATAGGTCAGTGGAATATGCCCATTTCAAACAGAAACAAGCTGCACCAAAATACTCTACCACAGTACAGTATCATGTATGGGATGTATGGAGAGTTAGCTGTTCCTTCTCTTCATGTGTGGGGCCTATAGGCCTTAACCCTGACCTCCTGAAACCCCACAATATATACAGTGCTGATTTCAAAACACAGAAATATGTCTGGCGCCACTGCATTTTTTTTGCGAAGTACACCACACAGGAAAAAAACACATTAAGATGTTTTGACAGACTCCAGTGTTCCATGTAATTTGAAAATAATTTGAAGTTATCAGTGACTTTATAGCTTTTTAAAAATCATGCCTCTCTCCTTTTAGAGTACGGTAGACACAATAACTTTGGCTTTCTCATTTCTTGCTTGCGGTTAGATTTCTGCTATGCTTAAGATACTGGGAATATAGTTAAATAGAAATAAAATGTTCCTTTATGCTAATATTTCCAGTATAATTTTTAAAAGGATCATAAAGTTCAAAGTTGTTTTGCAGCAAACACAATCCAAATTAAATTCACGTTTTCATCAGAATTTGAATATACTGGCAAACATTGTTACTAACACAACCGAAGTTAAAGTATTACGAATACTACTTTTTAAAGCATTTCCAATCACTGTCCAGGAAAGTCTTATTTAAACCTAACTGATGGAGCAGAAACTTCCAGACAGATGTTGCTCAAGGTATATTCCACATACACGACCACAGCGCAGCCCATCTTAACTAGGCTGTTGGTGTTTCTGTCCCACACTTACCAGTAGCAAAGGTGACTCTGGAGTGCAAACAAATATTCATTGAAGCTCTCGATGGGCTTCTCCTGGAGAACGTAGTCGATCCGTCGCCCCCCATTCAGCATCCCAATACTAACGTTCTCCTCTTCCTCCTCTTTGTCCACCTCCTTTGGCTGCGGTTCAGCCTCCTCTAGTTTGGCCCCTGCATGGATTCAGACAACAGGTCAGTTCCTCGGGCCATGGAAATGAATTTCTGCCCCTTCTTACCAGGCGTCCATCTCACATCACACTTCATCTCACACTAGTGAACAAAAACCTTTCAGGATGAAACCATTATTTATTCTCGAAAGCCATTTTGAAAGTTTCAGTATTTTTTGTAGCAATCAACTGTCCATTTAATATGGCTAATCAATTCCTCAGCTAATCATGTGAAGCTGACTCACCAAAGTGAGTCATTTTTATACTGGTATAAAAAGCTTTACACATTTCAAATACTCATCAATAACATAGATGAGACAATAAATATCACGATGCAGTGAAGGTAAATATTCATTATGAGTTTGTGGTACTGCTTGTTTTCATTATTCAATTACTAGAAGTAACCTCTGTCATTATTTTTACATGCAATGCTTTTTAGTCAATAAGAACTGCCAGTAATTCCTCTCAGAAAAGCTTTAAAAATCTACAGATGTTATTAATTAGATTATTTCCTTCAGAAAACAATGAAGTATGGTCTCAATAAAAGGACTAACTGTTATTGCTGCCATTGAGAAATACAGACGGAGATTCAGACTGAGGTTCCTTGCCAAAGGAACCAGTATATATATCAGAAGCCAGTATACAGAGAGTAGGAGAGCAATAATATGTTGTTTTCACATTTGCCTACTTCAGAAGATTCTGCATGTAGAAGAGTACACCAGGGAAAGCACGAGTCACTGAAGGAATAGGACAGAAACTAGCCTTTAGCATGCTGCACTTCAAGCAAAGCTGCAATGTGGAAGCACGGAGCACACTCACAGGTAGTAAGGAGAGGCCAGACTGCTGGTGTCAAAGCAGATCACAAACAAGGCGAAACAAGTCTTTTTCACCAAAATAACTGAAAAGCTTTTGTTCTGGCTCAAAGAAGAACTATAAGAAAAAACAGGCATCTTTTTCCCTATATTACACGAATATAAGAAGCCAAACGTCTACCATGTGGGGAAACAAGATGAAACAGTGCTGGCCGCAGTGGTAATAATGGTGTGTGAGGAATAAAATAAGAGGAAGAGGAAGAAAAAATAATAGCAGCCAAAATGACCAGATGAAAGAAGTCTCTGCTGATAAATGATAGCAGAATAAAGTTCACAAAGTTGGGATTGCACTTTATTTAAGGATTTTAAAAGCTTAATAAGGGATGATATTAAAAAAAACAAGGGATTTACTCAGATATGAAGTTAATAAAAATACTCAAATAACAGTACACCCAATACAATTTTGTATTGTAGGAACAATGGTGTCATTTCTCATCATTTTAGTTTTATCTATAAGGCCCATGTACAGTAAACGTACATTTACAGAAAGTGACAAATATATATGATGGTGGCAACTTTTTGTTTTACCACATATTCCTAATACATTAGTTTTTGTTTGTTTTTGCAAATTTGGAGAGCAAACTCAAGAACAGCACTCTCATCCCCTGATAAAATGATTTTCTCTCTAACCAAATCATATTTTCTTAAATAAAGTTTTTTTTTGAATGGGCACATGTTCTGGAGGATAAGGAGCAACATTACAGCACTGTTACTGTCTCACACATTACCTCACTGGTTACTTGCCTTACCTTGGAAGTAATTAAATTTGATTATTTTTGGCCATTCCAGTACACCTTTCCAAAAGTCAGGCTTACACTTTTTCCTGCTATCCCTTTCAGCTGCATCACAGAAGAAAATCACCATATCAGTCCAGCACATTGCACAGACAACTCCATGCAAAGATTATAAGCAAGGAAAGAAACCGTCAGAAACGGTCATACACAGGGCATCCCATTCATCTGCTTTCTCCTTATATTACAGGAGCAGTATTTAGGATAAGTAAAAAAAAAACAAAGTAAGCCTTCAAATTGAAAGCAGAAATGTTTCAGGCACACAAAAAAGAAAATCTGTGATTATCATGGTGAATCCAAAAGAAAAGCTCACTGGTGCTTATCCAAAGGACCTTGTAATCCTGGGAGCTCAACAATGATGGAAGACCTATTTATTTATCTGACAACACTATGGTGTCAGTTAAGACAGAAAATAACCAGAATGGCTTGTTCAATAATATACAAAGATGACATGGTGCCTTTATTTTAAAGTACAGTAGTAGCCAATGTATTAGTACTTTAATTACCATATAAGTGACATACTTTTATGACTTTTAATGGTACTGTACATACCATATACTGTAGTACATTATGCAAAGGTATAGGGGTGGACTTGGTTACTTGCGAATCTGGTTATTTGTGATGGTTCTCTGGATAAAACTTTCATGAATGCCATGACCCTACTGTAGTCTGCTTATTTTCCAGAAGACCTTGTGGACTAATTTTCAGCTTTAGACCTGGGCTTTGGGGACATAAAAGTTCCTGTATGAAAAGAAGAGGGATGTTGTTCTTCTGCAGAAATTCCCAGTTAACACCTTACATAAGGATCTGTGAGGCTAATAAAAGAACACAAATTAATTGTTTTTTATATGCCTTTTTATTGTTCGAAAATGGTTTTAAAGTGCACTCAATGTCTGCAGAATAGATGAAGTGTGAGCCACACAGTACCCTGAATGTAAATGAAAAGCAGTTACATGGAAGTCATTTTATAGGAATGCATTCAAATGGAAAGCCTGGAAGGGTCTGGAAAAGCACAGTGATTTCTGCAGCACTGTGCAGCAAACACACTTCCAGTAAGACAAAATGACTTTTGAAAAAAAAAAACAGGGAGAAAATGATGCTCACCATCTGTCTCTACTGCAGGCGGTCCAGGCGCAGTTTCTCCATCAGCCAGCGGGGGCAGAGCAGGGGTAGGGAAGCGTGAGAAGGATTGCCAGGCTGTTCTCAGAGAGCCCAGCACGTTGTTCTTCAAGTCCGTGCTCATCCGAGTTAGACTCTCTTTCAGCTCTGTTGACAGTTGCAGGGTTTCAGGTTACCATGAAAAAACAATCAAGTCTTAGTCTTGCTGCCATGCCTTATAGACTTATCAACTCACCAGTGGATAAAAACATTTCAGTGCACACATGCACTGTATTGTCTTTTGGCATATCATTAAATCACCTTTCCTGCATCATGGATTCTGCAAACACCTGTATCACACCAATCTTAAACTCTGCAACGTAGTACGTTCACACAGCTGACCGTGATTTCATGACTGTCCACCTGACTGCTTCTTGCTTGCATATGTAACACATTCTATTTTGAGAACCAAATCTTGCATGTCATCTTTGATAAGGGCACCAACCAAAAATAAAATCCTGCTACTGTTGTAGCTCGTGAACAAGAAAGAGGACGAAGGGACTGAAAAAGAACAACACTGATGGCTAAGAGTGTGAAGTGCTACTAACCAAGGTGCATCCTCTTCCGGCCTTTGTGGTGGGGAATCAGCATGGGATCAATCTCCACGTCAGAGACAATCATGGGCTCTATCCTGTAGGCCACTGGGTCGAACTTCACGGAGATCGGAAGAACAGAAATCATAAGCAGACTCCAATATTTTGGAGCTAAATTTTAGGAAGGACAATCGCTTACTTGCGCTAACATTCTTAAAACACTATGCAAGAGAAATGGACTGGAATGCGCTCAATTGGTGTCCTATTTTGTTAATGTGCTGTTGCATACACAACGTATATGCTCAATGTTTATGTACATATCTGAAATATTTATTTTACCTCAGGGAATAAACGGTATGATAATGATAATGATAATGCTAATGGTTGAGACCCCTGGCACAGAACGTCTCTAGATATTTCAAACATTTCCATCCTGAAAGACTCCCATGCAAGCTGATTTGTGTGTCTACACTCAGAGACGCTCCTCTGGGAGATGAACGTTGTATCTTTTCTCTGTTTGGAGAATATCTCTTCTCTGAAGAAACTCATAATAATTGCTCTCATAAAACACCTGTTGTCTTTCACAATACAAAACACACTTTCCTGTAGTGAAGGTGGAATTCAGTTCTAACCCATGGAAGAGGGGACTATTCAGGAGAAGTGGCTTGGAAAAAGACAAATGAAAGCAAGCGAAAGTAGCTATCTTGCTTTTACACACTCAAGGGCTGGAAACAGCACAACGCATGCTGAAAACATGCCAGCAGCCATATAACACTGAAACTCACACCTGACAACCCACTGAAGCTCTGCAGGTGTGAGGCTGATCAGTACCTAGATGGGAGACCTAGATAGGGGGCCAGCAGGAGGCGCTCACCCTGTGGTCTGTGTGGGCCCTAATGCCCCAGTATAGTGACGGGGACACTATACTGTAAAAAGGTTGCCGTCCTTTGGATGAGACATAAAACTGAGGTCCTGAGGCTCTGTGGTCAGTAAAAATCCCAGAGCGTTTCTCGAAAAGAACGTGTTATCCCAGCATCTTGGACAAATTTCCAATTGACCTTTACCAATCATGGTCTCCTAATAATCCCCATCTCTAAACTGGCTTCATCACTCTGCTTTCCTGCCCGCTGATGGCTGATGTGTGAGGAGCGTACTGTGTGCACTATGGCTGCCATCGCATCATCCAGGTGGGGCTGCACATTGGTGGTTCCCATTACCTGTCAAGTGCTTTAAATGAAGTGTCCAGAAAAGAACTATATAATTGTAAGGAAATATTATTATTAAAAACACTACCAAACTGGACAGAAAAAATGCCTGATAGCTAGTTACACAAATACAGATGTAATGTATAAAATCACGGCAGCGGGACTGAGCTGGCTGTCCTCCGTGGACTTGATGCCCCCTGAGCTCACCGGGTGGTAGATGTTGTAAAAGCTCTTGCAGGTGGGAAAGCTGTAGTTGGGGTCGATTCTCTTCAGACCCCGAACGGTGAGGAACATTCCGATGGGGGACCCGAAGGCAAAGAAAGCCTGTGGCTCGAACGTCAGCTGGGGGTATCGGATACACACCTAGGGGTTCAAGGTCAGCAGTCAGATGTAATATTTAAGATCTCCACCATATGGGATTCTCTTGAGTTGCCGTATTATACTAAAACACTCTTCAAGTGGAACTTCATCAATAGTTCAGATGAAACAGCTTGTCATATTCACTCACACTCCTGTCACTTTATAACAGGTCCAACTTTTTTTGATCACACTGACTAATAAAACTGTGTGGCACTTCCTGAGGATTTTTTTTTTTAATTTATTGCTTAAATGTAAAAAACATCCTTGTGATGGCGAATGACACCCAAGGCAGGGGATTGCTCCATGACTTAGGACACAGAAAGGTGCTTTGACAGAATTCACCAATGTGAAACGTTCGCTGACCACTGCTGTGATCTGTGCAAGAAACTTCAGTCTAGATTTTCTACAAATACAGGAGAATGTTCTCATTCTGGTAAGAATCTTGGTGTGATACATTATTAAAAAGCACACCCACACCTGAAGAAGGCTCCACGGCCGAAACGTTGTGTTCCCTTTCTTCTTTTTTTCAGCATGGAATAAACCTATTACTTGTTCCATTATTAAAAAGAGCAGGTACCACATATAGTGCTAACAACAGTACCCTCTACCTCCAATTCAAAATAAGTAAAAAGTAATTCTAGCATTTCAAAACATCTTTAACTCCTATCCCCATGTTCAAAATCAGATTTTCAGTTTTATGTAAAAGCTATTACGCTATTAAAGCTATTACACAGAATTAGCAATTCCAATCGGAATTTGGCAGTTCACTGACAAAAAAATCATGATTAGTAAATAAGAACTCAAATATTTTTATGTATATGTATAATTTGACAGCAATGCAAAAGTATACATTGTAAAGTAACTACAGTTTAAATAGTATAGATACAGTTCATAACATAGAAACAAGAACATTTTCTATGCAGAAAACAGTTTTTACACCTCTCAAGACATTTTACTTTTTGACAAATATTTTTGATCACTTAAGGCAATGGTAACAATGGAGGCAATAGTCAAAACTCCATGATTACATTCCAGTGCAAAATGCCACAGACATTCTTAGGATGAGAGAATGACCGAAGGAAAGACCAGCTCTTTCCAAGAGTGGGCACAGCACAAGCAAGTTGGTGGATAAAATAATGAATTCCGCTTACTATAATCACACACAGTGGAATAATACAAATAAAGATGGCTGATCACCATGAGGAGGAACGGTAATGAGGGGCCTTTCTCTTAATACAAAGCAGGCAGGGGTGGGGGCCAAAGATGCAGAGGAGAAAAAGAGCCCATTGCAACACACTGCACCAACCTGGCCTGTACCAATCCCCTGATTCTGTTCTCCAGGCAGGCAGGCAGGGGGCAAAAACAGGAGGACTGTTAGTGTCCTGGCACCTCAGCCAAATATGAAAAAGCACGCAAAAAAAGAATGCAAAAAATGCATTTCCTTGGGAGATTTTTTTTTGTAAGAAAAAAAATCACAGTTGACAAAGTCATACTCTCCTCAGGTTGACTGAAGCCAGGAAAAGTCCACAGCATCATCAGCTACAGATCGGAAATGACCTCATGAACAGAATGTGGAATTATCTGCAGGGGCCTACTGCATCCCACTATTAAGGAAAAGTTTCTCTTCTGTGGTGCAGAAGGCTAAATTCAGTAAAAGCACAGTTCTCTGAAACCCCATGATAAATCTGGAAATTTTAGAATTGCCTAAGAACTGCCAGACTGATTTTTTTGGAAAATACATCTATAACGTCTCAGACGCACAGTAAAAAACAACTTTTACGCTATTCTCAAGAGCTTTTGTTTTACCTGCCCGATTCCGACATCAAAGTACTCATAGTCAACAGGGCTGACGCTGGTGGAGGACAGGGTCCGCAGGAGCAGGTGGTCTTCTGTGTCTCCGGGGGGCTCTGAACCTAAAGGTCCAGTGTTGTCTTTGGCCCCATGAAGACCATGTGCAAGGTGTGCAGGTCCTGCTCTACATTCCTGCAGGCAGAGGCAGAGAAATGGCATATGGCTACAATATCTTTATAGAGTATATTGTTATAGCTATAGGTGTCTAAGGAAGTGTCTCGAAGAATCCAGATACAATGGGTAACACCTGACAAGTATCAACATTTCCAGCTTCAAAGCAAAGGGATATTTGGCTGACATGCAGGGACTCCAGATAGAGTGATCAAAGCAATCTTAAAGTTTACCTTGATTAACCTTGGTTACATATGTTGTCAGTAAATGTTTAAATGTCAATCAACAGCCCAGATAGATTCTATATATGAGGATGGTGAGGCAGAGTGAAGGGGAGAAAGGAAGATATAGAAGATGGGAGCTCTTTGTTCCATGTATCCCTTTAAGACCAGATTGGAGCCAAGTATATCAACCTTGTTAAGAGAGCTTGCTATTCTATAGGTCTAGGGAACTCTGATTTCCTGTGTAAAGAATCTCTCCATTAAAATGGTTAATGGCATGCGGGTTTACAGAGAGAATGATTCATCTGTAGGTTGTATTCTGGTTAGTTCAGAAGGTATTTCTTCTTTGGGCCTTTGTGGGCATTATATAAGAGATTGATTTTTTTTTCTGATTTTTCTGGGCAGTTAGGACATTAGACCTCTGGGACACCTCATTTGTAAATCTTTACATAGTGTAACTTTGGTTGCATGTTTGTGTTTCTGGTCTGTTTAGTGTGTACTATTAGTCTTAATAAATATTTTAACGAAGTTTCACCAAAGCTTTGCCAGAAAATAAAGAATTTGTATGCCTCTAACTACAACAACCGCTTGGGTATATTCATGGCCAAAATCTTTACGTTTGTGGGTTATGATCTTTAAGTTGTGGGTTATGATTTATTTTACTGATTAATCTGTTCGGTCATTTTCTCATTTTTTCCATTTTTATAACCTCCCCTTTTTTAACAATATATATTCACTCCTTATCTCTATTGTGTGAGGGTAATATTAACTACATGTTTCAGAATTAAAATGGATAGTATTAAATAGATATTTAACAAACTGAGATCTACAAATAGAAACTGAGTGTTTTGGGCACATTTGACACTGCAATAGTATCCTTTCCTAATCTGTAACTTCAATAAGATGTGTGAAATTAGAAACAGAACACAAATGAAAACTCTTCCAGCTACAACTGCTGAATTTAGAAGACAACAGTTCAGAGAACTAATTTGTTTAGTACAACAACATAACTGATGCGGAGTGCTGTATGTGAATTATATTTTTATTGTCCAGTACTGTTATAAGCGTTAGGAAGACTGTGTTATCAAACCTGCAGGATCTCTCTCTTCTTCATGAAGCTCAGAATTTTCTTTCTGGGTCCAAGAGGGACTCCCATTTCCATCAAGTCCCTCTCTGTGCACAGGGCCTAAAGTACCAAAGGAAACAGGAAGAAGCAAACAGTGTCCTCATCAGCCACGTGTAATAACCATTAACAGCCTTACTGAACTTCCCTACGCAGAACTGCAACACAAGTAAAGAGAGCAGAACAAATCATACTAAGCAAACAAATTGAATTTCCAGCAGCATTTTGTAAACATATTATTTTAATTAGGTGTTGAGTACTCTTTTTTACTTCCTCTGTCAATCTACTGTTTGTTTCACTGCCTTGAATTTCTGTTTGGAACAATATAGTTGTTTCCAGATTTTCAGTTGTAAAAGTGTTATTTACTTTCACGCCTTGTGCAGGGTGACAGCTGACACATTGCCTCCTTTGTCTTGAAGCGTTTTTTTTTTTCTATAAACTTGTTAAAGCTAATGAAAGAGAGTCCTCACATACAGTAAATTGTCTCATGATAATTCATTTTTTATACTTTTAATCAGAGCTAGTCTGAATGCCCTTTTCAAAACTCATCATCTGCAAATTAAAAAAAAGTATCCATTAAGGCTTAATTAACCTAAAGATGAGTTAAATGCCATGCAGTGCTCAAGAAGACCAGCGCCAGTGGAAATGTCAGGCCTTATGCATCTCAACCAAAAAAAGACATCTGCAGACACTTACCAGAGATTCAACGTCAAGCTCTTCTTTTTTAAACACACTGATATAATCTCCCAACCCCATTTTCTCCAAGGCTTCTTCTAGGCTCTGAACATCCCCTCTGACAGAGGCATTTCTTGCTTTGCATTGTGACAACTTGAAACACAAGACAAAACAACACTTATTTAAGATTTATCGGACAGCAAACCACAGCCTGGTCTCAGAGAGGACACAGGATTCAGCTCCATTGAAACACAGGGTGCATATTCATAGTGTGCAGATTTAGAAGTTGATTACTTATTGGTATTTTCTAAAATTAAAACCACATTTATTCACATTTATCATTCAGTCTACTGTTAAGCTTTTTTCATTTTACTGAGCATTATTTTCCACTGCATGTATAAAAAAACAATGCAACTCATTACTCAGGTATACTATTCACTTCCTTTGCAGATACTAACTTCAAAGGCACTGTTCTAAAAACCAGGCAGCAATACTGAATTCAAAAAACAATTGAAGGAATTACTTTAGGGTCAAATTCCTTTTGCAAGAAAAATGAAAAATAAAAAGTAATTCCTAAAGGTTTCGAAATTATCTGAATATTTCACAGTTTAAGATCTGACTTTTTCCATTAAATGAAACGAATGGTAATGTTAACACTCTCATTCTTGATAACTACAGTACAACAATGCACATCAGCAGCCATATCACCCTGCAACTCACAACTGGCAACCCACTGAAGCTCAGCAGGTATGAGCCTGGTCAGTACCTGGTCAGTACCTGGATGGGAGACCTCCCGGAAAAAACTAAGGTTGCTGCTGGAAGGGGTGTTAGTGGGGCCAGCTAGGGGCGCTCACCGAGTCCATGTGGGTCCTAATGCCCCAGTATAGTGATGGGGACACTATACTGTAGTAAACAGGCACTGACCTTCGGATGAGACGTAAAACCGAGGTCCTGACTCTCTGTGGTCATTAAATATCCCAGGGTGTTTCTCGAAAAGAGTGGAGGTGTAACCCTGGCGTCCTGGCCAAATTTCCCATTGGCCCTTACCAATCATGGCCTCCTAATAATCCCCCTCTAATAATTGGGTTCATTACTCTGCTCTCCTCCCCACCAATAGCTGGTGTGTGATGAGCGTTCTGGCGCACTATGGCTGCCGTTGCATCATCCGGGTGGATGCTGCACACTAGTGGTGGTGAAAGGGAGTCCCCATTACCTGTAAAGCGCTTTGAGTGGAGTGTCCAGAAAAGCGCTATATAAGTCTAAGCAATTATTATTATCTCTTAAATTAAATACCTCCACCACCTGTCTGTCACTAGATGGAGCTCTAATCCTAGACAAATCCATTTAGCATTGAGGAGACATTGGCAATGCTATTTTATATAATTAAAGCAATTCAGTTTCAGGTTTACTGGATTCCATTTCTTCTCTTTGGTCACATGCTGTATAATGACAAATCTATTAAACTGATTCCTCCTCGGAAGCCCTATCATAATGACAAATTTTAAAATGTTCTTCACAGGTTCCGAAGAACTCATTTACACATATATTTCTCAAAGCAATTGTCGCGTGCAGTGGAAAATGTTTTATGTCTCATTTGAGTTGCAAAACTGTCATTAGAAACATAAATTGTAGACAGCAGGACTAAACTAAGGTGTCTCAATGTTGGTGCAACATTCTGTTTGATTTCCTTTAATGAAAAAAGGAATCTTCCAAATACAGTACCTCTGCTGGCTTAGTGTTGTCTTGGTTACTCTTTTGATTCGTCAGCAGATCAAAGAGGATAAGGGAGCCTGGACATGACAATATTGAAATAAAAAACAAGGTTCACCTTTCAGAAGGTTACAACTGCCACAATAGTTTTCAACAAATACTCAATCCTATTCATTCCAAGTACAAACCCTGTATTTATATTCATCATAAGCCATTTATCTGCTCCTTTAGGCTTCTTTTCAGTGTTTCAGTGCAATTACACGACAGGCAATTATATTCCAGACAAGTCAGAAATCAGCACACTGAAAGATGAAACATCGATCAAAATGAGCTTAAAAAGATAAAGAAACAGGCCATGTTCACTGTGTCTGTTAGTGCAATACTTTCTTGGATTCTGTGACATTAGGTGTTTTTTGTTTCTCACTCTCATTGCAATTTCCCTCACGGGATCAATAAAGTATCTCTCTATCTCACGGGAAACTGCGACACCCAGGACAGCTGGGACTGACCAAGGCTGTGTCCGGCCACGGAGACGGCTCCTTGGAACTGGGGGTTCCTCTTGAGGAACAGACTGTACAGCCGGTTGACCTCGGAGGCCACCGTGTCCACGATGGTCTGACAGTAGGTGGGGCTGTTGTAGAAGAAGAGGTCCAGCAGGGTGTCGTTGGTGAAGTGGCGCAGCCTGCTGATACTGGGCAGCGTGATCTTCTGGATATCTCTGTGGGGCAGCACATGCACAGACAGACACACCCATTGCTTTAATTCAAAACATGCACAGCATCTGTATAGGGGGTTTTGCAGTCTTTACTGCAAATACCTTGTACGGGGTATTATTGTTGGAAGGGATCGCAATGATAAAAACTGAACTTTGCAAGCTAAGAATAAGTTTTCCTGGAACATAAATTTAACACAGTCAAGCTGTTTCTCAGGAATAAAACCCAAGTCAATGTCAATATGGATCCGTAACGTAAGTACAACACACAACTCTAGTCCTTGAAGGCCAGAGTCCAGCACGTTCTCTAACATTTTTTAAATCAGGAAAACTGAAGACCTCTGAAAGTATCAAACAGGTTAAGACCAGATGTGGAACAAAAGCCCACAGGCAAGACAAGCCTCATATGATGCACATCAGGTTTAGTAACCCCCCAAAACTGTCTAATTTTACTTCAATTAACATTACAAAGTATTCATTGCTAAAAGCGACTACCTGCTTACAAGTTTATGGTGATATACAGTACACTCAATTAATACACTAAAAGACAAGGAAAAAATGAAGAAAACAATCCTGTTGTCACAAGACAAGTTTGACTCAAATGGAATAATTTAATTTGTTTTAAATTATTTTTCAACACATTCCTAATTCACAGGAACCTGGAGAAACCGGAACTGTATGAGGTGTCCCGATAATCGGCCATGTTGAAATGGAAGCAGTGTTGGGGCAGTGCTAGAGGCTGTCTCCTTACTTATCCACTCCAGTGGCATCTGCGTGGAGGGCACTGTGCCAGTTGACAGGAAGGAACTCTACCCGACCAATATTCTTTTCCTCCTGAGCCTTCTTGAAGTGGGTGTGGAGCAAGCTCAGTGACGCACTTCTAAAATCATTCACTAGAAAGACAGAAATGGACACAGGTAAACAGACACCTCAGCAATAAAACACTTTTTAAAAAGATTACAAACAAGAGGAGTGGGTCATTCAGTCCATCTGGCCCGTTTGGGAGTTACTATCTTATTGATCTAAGGATTTAATTAGGTGATTTCTTGAAAGTTAAAGCTAATGTAAAGTGAGTTAATGTACTTCAAGGCTTCAAACACAGCTTGTTGGATAGTGAAGTGCCACTTCTTCTTGATTTTCCCATGTAGCTTTCACTAGAGTCCACTGGTTCATACTTCATTGTTCATCTTGAAGAAGTCCTCTGGGTTGGCTCTGTCAATTCCCATGAGACTTTTGAATACTTGCATTCGGTCCCTTTGTGGTCTTTTCTGTTCAAGACTGAAAAGGTTCATTTCCTTCAGTCTGTTAGTGTAGGACATTCCATGAAACCCCAGAAAGTATCTTACTGCTTGCTCTTCTACGGATTGATTCCAGAGCAGCAATATCTTTAGTATATTGTGGTGACCAGAACTGTACACAGTATTCGTAATGACCTCTGACTACACCATTACACCAATTTAACTTAATATACCTTGATTTGAATTATACTCTCCTTGCTTTATATCCCAGCAAGCTTCCTCACATGGTCTTGAAGATGTACACGAGTTATGTGTCAACATTAACCAAAGTGTTTTTCAGAAGTACAGTAGCCGCTCTTCCATTTTCTGTTTTGCATATAAGGTTTATGACAATGACATTCAAAAGGGCTGACGTCTGTTCCTCACAGGCGTACACAGTGGCCTAGTGTCCAGAAGCAGTCAATCAGGAAGGGGAATGTTAACATGAACGGGATGCCGTGCACGGTTTGCACATTTTGTATGAAAAAACGATTATATATAAAGAGAGTCATTAAAAATTCAACAAATGAGAACTGAAACCTATAGCATTTGCTACATTTCTGATCTGAAATCGATCCATATACAGTACAATATATATTTTAGAAGATTCCATTTCCTAGGACTAGCTTATCATAAGGATATCCCTAGCTTCATATGATTCTCCACAGCAAGGGAGAAAAGGCCACAAAACAAAATCAATCATCAATAAAAGTACAGTAAAACACCTGACATGAACTCGAAGGTGTGTGGTGACACAGTGAAAGTACATACCACACTGAACAATGCTTCTGAAACGAAGGTCACAAGCAGGCCCAATCCCGTGGACCATGAAAACTAAATGGTCCACCTGTTCGGGTTCCCCTGTAGGAGAGGAAAGACAAATTTAACACAGAACGGGTTGCTGCTATTGCTAGCAGAGTCTATACACAGATTTGACTACAGCCTGATGTGACATTCAACCTCCACCACAAGAGCTGACGTGATCATAGTGGGCTCTGCTTTTTTCCAACACACATTGGGCTAAACACATAGGGAAAGCAAAACACCTTTATCACATGCTACCCATTAGCAACCTTCAAAGCTGGTGAAAATCGGAGAAACTGACCTTCAGGAATTTCGACCGATATGTTCTCGATGCCCCGCTTCACTGTCCTTGGCCGTGTGTGCTCTGAGGGCGAGGACACCCATTCATCTTGGGCCATGATAGGCTGGTACTGCATTATCAGCTAGAGGCAGGAAAACACAGCAGCTAATCACATCATTGAGTGTAATACGTCACAAAGGCCTGTTAAGTTTACTGTTGCATAACGCCAGCTGTACCAGTAACTATAACGCCATACAGGCCTGGTCAGGACTGGCAAAAGTTATCCAAGGAAAGTCACCTTGCTGCTAGAAGTGGTGTGGTACAGGAAAGAAGCAAATGAGAACATAAAAAGGGGTTATAAATGAGAGGAGACCATCTGGTCCATCTACCTCATTTGGATTTTTAGTAGTTAATTTATCCAAGGATGTCATTTAGCTGTTTCCTGAAAGAAGACAGGCTATCTGCTTCAACAACATGGCTGGGCAGCTGGCTCCACACTCCCTCTACACTCTGTGTAAAGAAACACCTCCTGTTCTTAGTTTTAAATAAGGTTCCCCTCTTCTTTCCACTGCAGCTGGTGTTGAGTGTGGAAAGGTTCAGACTGGAAGAGACAAGAGTTCCCCCACAACCTTGCAGCACCTTTGAGAAGCCTTCCTACCTTCGGGTTGTGTAAAATTACAGTTTCGCCGGAGGGAAACTCAAGCCTCCTCTTCCATTCATCCAGCGTCACGGCGATCATGTATGTCTCCTGTTGAAACACAGGATAGTTGTGACCCTGCAGCCTCGACGTCTCTCACTAATCAACACCCACCCGCGGCACTGAGAGATTCGTAGGAGGCTCCCTTTACAGATGGCTAACAAACATATTAGGGAAGATAATAAAAAACATTGCAGGCAAAGAGAAATAAAAAAACTAATTACAGCCAAAAAGATCCAGCTGCTGTGCTGAAAGAGAGGAAGTGTCATTAAAAACGGCCAGTTTAAAAGAGCTGACCTCTAGGCGTTCGCTGAATTCCTCAGGGTAGGGGACGTAGCAGCTGTCCTTGTCGCTCTTGTAGAACCAGGTGCAGCGTCTGACCTCGGAGGGGGCCTGCTCCCAAAACACCGCAAAGCGCATCCTGTCGGCCAGGCGCACGTCGTACCGCCCGCCCTCCGTGGCCACCACCACGTCCCCCGTCTTCTCGCCTGGACCGAGGACCAACAGCAGGCAGCGAGTCAGCAGCAGCGCTGGAGACCCGCGAGCAAGCGCGGGGACGAAAAAAACCTCGCCGCTCCGGCTGAACCGACTCGAGTTAAAACACAAATCATACAAACTGCAACCATTTCCTGAGGAATCCCAGCACTCGGAACCCCACAGCAAGTGAACCTCACTCACCAAAAAAAAAAACACTTCAAAAAGAAATGGTGGTTAAAAACGGTGTGTCCTACTTTATGACTGAAAACAAAAAGCCTACGTGTCAAAAATGACCACTTTACCTTCCAAAAGAGGAAAAGCAGCTTTGTACATTTGATGTAATAATGCTTTAAATGAAAAACATCAAAAAAGTAATCAAAGTAATATAAAAAAATAATCACTACAGACGTATTTTCAAACCTGCGCCATAGATTTCATGAGATTTTTCTCTGACATACACCTACAATTGCTCCTTCTCTTTATAGTGTACATAGCATTTTTGCTAACAGTGATAAATTCCACTGACATATTCAACATTTGGCACAAATGCATTGTGTGTAAAGCATCGCACAATGTACAAATGCATGAAAGCCCATGCACCAGTGTGTAACAGTCAAAGCCCTGAATGTTGCAGACGCTCAGCTGTAGGATTCTGACTCACTACAGCTTCAGGGTGGTGATCACAAGTGGTCATACTTTAGTTAATAATTTAGTTAGTAATTGGTTTCCTTAATAATGCTAACTTTCCCAGTCAGAAATCTTTGCTCAAAACTCCTAACAGCTACTTACCCAGGCTGTACGCTTCTTCTAGTTTCTTTGAATCCTCTCTGCTGAACGGAAGCCAAGTGTCTTTGGAGTCCTTTTGCTTGGAGTAAAACCAGTGAGGCTGGACTGGCTCATAGAGGGACTGCACAGCATCGATGTCAATGATTTCAAATGAACCGGAAGAAGACGGGGAGGTTTCTGCCTGGTCTGCAGCCGCCATGGTCTGTGTGAAGAGCAACCAAAACACTGCTGTTAAAGGTATTCCTTCTTTTCAAATCCATAGCAGGCAGGAGCCAATTCACCTCAGCCAACACCAGAGCACAGCAGCCATCTTGAATCAACAGCTTCCAACAATGGGGAGATGTCAGGAAATACTTAGTAACTAAATAGCTGGAGGACTGGGCTCGTCTCAAATCACAAGAGGTTGTCTGGTACTGAACATGTTTTAGTGCAGCTTAGCAAGGAACTTGCTCTGAAGGTGGCAAAGCAAATCTTACACCACGTGTACGCACTAAACTTAACTTGGTGCACAAACCAGTTTAAGAGGATCTTATTTTGTTTTTTTATATATGGAAGTACATTCACAATGAGTAATTAGTATATTCAAATAGAGAGTCAAACACTTCCTGACGTCATGAATACTGGTGTTGCAGTTTCTTGAGATTCTTAATGAAGTCAGCCAATAGGAAGAAAAGCTACACAATTAAACTTTTCAAAATAACATTTGTAATTTTACACATTTATTTAAAATGTATCACAACGAGCTTTGTACAACAAGGCAGGTAGAACCTACACTGATTTTCGTCAGTTTTAAAACAAAAAAGCACAGCTGAAAAAGATTATTTTCAAAACCGTTTATCAGCATTTACTCTGTGTACTGCATTAAAAAAGATAAAGGCACATAGTTCTTATACCCCAAACATACTTTAAAACACACGGAGAAAAATACATACCTTGTACTCAGGGTACGGTCAAGCTCCCATCTGATAACAAACTGAATCTAGAGTTTCAGCAAAGGTTTTAATAATTTAAAAGACACCACAGTCTTCTGAGCTACACAATACTGCAGCAGTTTGAAGAGGCAGTTCAGAATGATCTTGAGAATATCCCGGGGCACGTCTTGTAACAGAAAAACCATAGCTTTACAAAGCAAGGCATTATTCGCCCAGCACTGACAATTTACTCAGCACATTTGAAACAATGAATGTCTTGATCATTGTTTTAAAATCCTTGACAAACACAGAAAGCAAACCAAGAAATATGCTTCATGATTCCAGTTCACTGCACAACACGTTGATAATAGCTAAACATCTGTGCTGTATGTACTGTACCATAAATGTTTACAATTGTAACAGCATGACTTTGTATGCTGCCAAAGATGATCTGTGTCTTCTGTTCCCTTGATTGAACTATCCACCCATTTTCTAACTACTTTATCCAAACAACCGAGCCCATCCCAGCGTAAGGCAGGGTACACCCTGGAACAGGGTGCCAGTCCATCGCAAGGCAGACACACGGACACAATCACAAAAATGCACAATGCAGACAGCACCTTAAGAATTGAACTGGGGGCCTCAGCGCTTCAAAGCAGCAAAACTAACCATGGTGCAACCCTTGATTAAAATTACACAGTGCTAATACATATTTTATATATAATTTGAGTGGGAAGGCAGGAAAACTTTAATTTTACTTCTGTTATAATGCAGACTGTACTGTTTTGAGGAGCAGTGTGTCTGAATGAAGAATCTCCTGGCTTGCTAGCACCACCCAGGGGTTACCCCTACATAAAAACCTAAAGACATCCTGGTGAGTCAAGGTCAAATTAAGGCTCAAATGCTAAATACCAACTTTCATTCCATTAAATAAAACTGCACACATTATAACACTAACAAAACACAATTTTCAGTGCATTGTTTTTTTTATTTTCTTGTGACAAGAGATAGATAAAAAACTTAAACTTAAATTCCTCTGAAACTGACTCACATATACATCTATACAGTATGAACATCTGTATACATCATGTACAGCATAGTCAGCAGGTAAATTACCTTTCCAGCCGGGGATGTGGGAGAATTTTATAACTTGGGAACAAAATGTCCATTGAGATAAATCTCATAAAACAAATGGCATTGTGTCGCAAGATTATAACCAGCTACTCACTGCTTCTAAAAAAACACAATGGGAACCTGTTTTTTTGCAAACCATTAAAGAAAGTAAAAAGAACAAATGCAATCTGTCCTAAATTACCTAAGGTTGGTTTTCAAAGGTGTTACACCATTCACTTTAAGACAACGTGCAGCTTCAATGCTGGAAGCTGTGATTTAAAGTGACAGGCCCACACAGGCAAAGAGCGATTCTGAAATCACGGCTCACCTGCTCGGTCCCTGTGCTGGAAGAAGTATCCGGCCGATGCCTCTGTGTGGTTGGATGAGACTGCCTGGGGGGATTAGAGCCTTCCTCAGCGAGGACACTGATCCTCTGAGATGGCTCCAGGACTGCAGACAGGGGAGGCCTGTCAGCAGGCTCAGGGCTCTGGAACATTGTGTAATCGGATTGTGGGCTTGGCCACCCCCGACCTTTGGCTGTGACTTCTCCTAGCAGAGACTTCTGGCTGCGTCCAACAATACAGGCTGGACTCTCAGTGCCAAGCTCTTACACCAAGAGCTGACTCACCTGGGGAGAAATAAACAGCAAGATTTCAGCAACCGTTAATTGTTGATTGTAAGGACTGTAAGATGCACTCATTCATATTCAAACCAAATACCGTATCTGCTTAGATTTCACACAAGTGTATCACATTTCTCTTTAAATGATGCCAGTTTACCATCACAATAAAGAAAGTGAAATATCTCTTCACTGTACAAGTACTGTTTCAGAACTGAACAGGATGACTGAATAGCTATTAGTATACCTTCAATGAACTATAATTTATTGGACATTAATCAATCAATTGTTTCCAACAAAGTATGGCTGTATGGTACTTCATTTTCAGTTTATTTTTCTTCTCAGCAGCCTTTTTGCTTTGCATCTGCCATTTAAAGACACTGGACAATTCCAGGGCTAGAATCCGAAATGTTTTACAGGTAGTTTTCAACAAGGCACTAAGACCTCAGAAAAAAGGCAATCTGACTTCTATCCAAATGATTACTTCAACGAAGTCACTAGGATCACTGATGTAATGAAAACAAGTGGACTCTGCAACATTGCAGTTGCTCCATCCTGATTTAGAAAGCAAAATGTGTTTGTCTTCCAACAAAACCCTTTCCATCTGCTTTGTGTATCCCCTGGGGTTGGTCAGATCATTGTGCCATATTCACCCATCATCAGAAAGCTACTTATTCCTGGTATGGGTCTAAGCATTATGACAGTCTGGAAACACAGGGTGCCAGACAGGCAAGTCCAGCGCATGATGTCACCACCTGTCATGACTGATGACACCGATCAACCCAGCCTTTGGTAGGTGAAAGGCAACCGGAACTGCCACAGAACACCCTCGCACACAGACTCCACACAAGCCGAGTCTGTCCAGCTACAAACCCAGCACTCAAACTACAGTCAGGTCACGCCATGCCGAAATATTTCTCTCCAAGCCCAGAAGGTTTTTCTGACTCACACAAGACGACCCTGTTGTCCTGACTCCATGAGCGTAAACGCGCTTTGGGTAACAAACGTGAGCCAATTCATTAATCATCCCTGAACCAGAGATCAGAGATCGAATTACCGTGGGGAGACATTCAAGCTCCTTTCACAACTTGGAAGAAATTCGAAGAGAACACCAACAGACTTAATTTATTTACAGTAACACTAAAATTGAAATGCATTGGTAAACCCGGTTACATGATTATGAAAATGTACCCTAACATCTAAAACAGTTACTCTAACATTCAGTAAATGTTGGATGCACACCGGGCCTTTCATCAGCGACTTATTTTATACTTAAGAAATCAGGACTAAAATACTGCAGCTAACCAAAACTACTACTAAAATAAGCAACCCCAGACACTTTATTGGGAAACAGTATATCTGACGAAAGAAGACAGAGGATACCCCCAAGTTCTCATATCAACTAACCTGACGGTATTGACAGGTCTGATTTGCTATCTTCGACTCCGTGTAGCTCGTAAAAGGACGCACGATTTGGGTGACTAGAATTTATTTCGAGGTAATGTGGAAGCCTGGGTCCCGTGGACATTTTAATATCTTCTCGGGGGTAACAAAAAGTCTTGTGACGATGCTCACACAACTCAGCTCCCGTGTTTCTTCCATTGCAGGGCGACGCTGGATGCGACTGCTCCTGACAACGAAAGATGACGTCATCCGTGAGGAGATTAAAGGTCGCCAAAGGAGAAAATAAACACGTCGTAATCAGCTGAGCTTTATGAAAGCTGAAATGAAAACAGGATGAGCTCACCGCCGATGATTAATCCAATACAAATACAAGAATAAGAGTATGGATTATTGTTAGATTGAGGGACGATAGAGAATATAATAGGAGTGTTTACTATCAATTCTAGTTTTCTACAAGGTTGATTTTTTTATGCAAGAGAGGTATTTCAGGCTTTTCTGAAGACAATACATGCAGGCCCCATTTTAAATTATGCTAGATAAAGATTCAACATGTTCCACTCTAAAAAGCAAAGCTGAGTGCGAAAACAGATAAACATGTTAGGACCTGAAAATACATCCTATTCAGTAAAATCTTTTTGAATTGAAATACCCTTTCTTCAAGAAAATGTTAATTATATTTAATTATTTATGAGACTACGTTACTTTTTGGATATAGGACAGTAATCTCCTTCTGCTGAGGTTGATTTTCCTGTTTTGTACTTTGATTTTCTTTGTAATTCATTCCATGTACAAAAAAAGTCGTTGTCCTTTGCTTCCTGCGTATGAATTTCTGCTGAATGTCCAGTGAGGATACATGGCCTGGCCTTTACTGGAATGGAAGACTTCTAAAGAAAACCAGGTTTCAGCTGTAAACGGTGCTGATAAAGCAGTACTATTCTCTCTAGAGAAGAATTTGAATGCTCCAGTATGGTGACTGGGTTACTGTGTTGTATGAGGTGCTGTCCTCTGTCAGAGCAGTTAAACCAAGATTACCTTGACACTAAAGGTCCCATAACATTTCCATGAATATAGTTGTCAATCCCAGTGTCCTGGCTAAATTCTGGACATGCACAATCTGGCTCCCGTAAAATTCCCCATTAATTCAAACAGGTGAAACAATTTTTCCACTTTACATCATCTGTTATGCAGTGATGCTGTTTGTACACTCAAGCTACCACATATCACCTAGGTAGGCCATGTGCTTAAGTTATGGATAAAATGAGTCCTGTCTGTATGAAAAGGGCTTTGTGATCCTTTGGAATCTTTTATCGACAACACTATAGAAATGCAAGGGATTGTTTAACCACAAGACTCAAATTGACTGAGACACTCTCTGCTGTGGATACAAAATTACAGCAATGGAAAATATGTTAAATGTAGAGAGAAAGAAACAGCTGTTATATCTTCACTAGTGTAAAATCCTGGGTTCGGTTTAGGGTTTAAGGCATTCATGTGAAGGAAAACAGGGCTTTCACTGGCCGATTATCAAACTTTGCTGATAAAAACAAAACTAGCTGACCAAGCAAAAAGAAGAAAAAGAAGAGCAGACACAGCTTGAGCCTGCATTCTCTCCTCAACTGTCCACACCACCCTTTTTCCTGGGACACAGATTAAATAAAACTTCACTCACACCAAACAAATTACAACACACAAAACACTGAACATGTTAACTCAAATATGTCCCACACTAGCATTACAAAAAAAAAAGGCTTTACTTTACATCAAATGTTGGCAATCCTAATCCCAGGAGGGTGAAACATCTGCAGGTTTTCCCAGTCTATTTCTAGCACCTGCCCCTGAAAGGCTTGGAGAAGCCGTTAAAACAGGTCGTATTAAGGCAATGAGAGCCGAGTTGGAATGAAAACCCGGAGAAACACTGGACTTTAAGGAACAGGACTGCCCATCCCTGTTGTATGGATGAACAAATATTATATGCCCTGTCTGGAAAGCCAGCGTGTCTGCAGGTTTGCCAAGTCTGTTTACAGTAGTATTACCTAAAGAACCTGAGAGCTTGTCTCAAAACTTGAACCTGTTATCCAATAACCAGCTAATTTAGGTCATTAAGAGCCAAATTATTCAGTTCAAACACCAGAGATCTAGACAATGAACTGAATAATTAGGAGCTTAAACATTCACTTCATTGCTTAGATGGTGAAACAGGACAATCAAACCAAGGAAAAACCTATCATTTGACTTAATATAAAAAAGCATCACAAAAAATATCAAAACTGATGAACAACTGTGAAAATGGCATTGATGGAATGAAGACTGACCCTCTGGGCCGAGAGCTGTACAACTGATGTGAAATAACATCTTTAGCCACAATCTCTAAAACACCCGCACACTCCCATAATCAGAGTCAGTACTGTATAACACAGGATCAATGTTCCAGGGATTTGACACCACACTAATAATACAAAATAAAAGTGTGAAGCAAAGTATGAGCTTCAAAAGAGGACACTGTTTCAAAGAATTAAGCACAGTTCACTTTTATTTACATAAAAAAACAAATTGAAATCCCAGAACCCAGACTCAAAACAAAAAGGTTTTACAAGCACATTCACAACACAAGCTAAAAAGTCACTTTGGAATTAATACATGGACATATGAAACTCACACCTGAAGAAGGCTCCACAGCCGAAACGTTCCGTTTTCTTTCTTCTCTTTTCAGCATGGAATAAACCTATTACTGGCTCGTATGAAACTCATGTTCAGCAAACAGTACACTTTAATCTGGATGGAATATTTTCTTAACAGTGGGGAATGGTCTGTGCCCTGATATATAAAAAGGACAGTAATACTGTATTCCATTTCAACCATTCATTATCCAGCTTAATCTAGATGCTTTATCTCATAGAGCAAGCTTCCCAATTCCAACAGATGAAGGTTGAGGAGATGAGATATATTGGCCAAGTTGAACACTGATTCCATTTACCAGTTCTCCCTAGTGAAATGTCATGTAAGGAAACATAGAAAACCCGTTGTACCCTAAACCCTTGGGGGTGGAGCTGGAAATCACTGCTACAGAGCAGACATTTACTCCTGGTCCTGAAGATCTGCAGTCCTCCAGCTTTTATTGGCAACTTACAAGCCCTCAATGAGTACAATCAAATAGATGCCAATTAAGTGAACAATTGATTCAATAAAGTCAAATAAAGTCATTAACTGGTCAGGTTGCTGTGAACACAAGAGGACACGGCAGCTCTCTGAACAAGTATATCACTGCTAGAGGGTAAATAGACATATTGGACTATTTTGAGGGAAGACAAGTGCATCACATCGCATTTCAGCACTTTAATTCACCACCAAGCAGGTCAGTTCAGTAAGAGTGCCTGCCTCGGTAATGTGCCAGGGTTAATTAATTACTCAATTCATTGTCTAGATAGCGAAACAAGGCAATCAAGCAGGAAAACCAATCATTTGATTTAATATAAACACATCACAGTAAACATCAAAACTGACAAAAAATTGTATAAAGGACATTGAAGGCAGCATTTTTAAAAAATTAAATAATTTCTGAATTACTTTCCACCTTAAGACAACCAATATATAAACCAACAAAACAGAATGATGCTACATAATTAACAGACAACAACATGTTCCAATGTTTTTGTAGTGTGGTAAAATGAGTCTTATTAACTGGAGTCCTTGCATATAAGGATATATGGTGTGAATCTTTATTTAGATTATTAATTTAGATCATTTTGTGAGTCATTTTCCAGTGCTGGCAACAGATCTAGCAATGATTTCTGTGTTTTGGTTATTATGGAGACATAAAACAAAGTGAAATGGTCTGAAAGAGTGATGTCATCCATTTCCTGACAGTCTCCAAGGTTTTTGCACTAATCCCAGTTGGGTCTTAGGAATTAGCTGAACCAAATGATTTGGACTGCATGAGTGTGGGTTTCCAGGCCTTTTCATTTTTTGGTTAGGCATGGGACATTGAAACAAATGAGGTATATAAATGTGTCATGCGTTTATGTACTTTCATAGTGGATACATATAACGTACAGTACACAAGATTTAATATTTCCCAAGACATAAGTGTTTGGGCATCTCGGGCTCACTTAATGTCGCTTTTAAGACTGTCCCTATGGTCAGGCTGTGGTTTGTTGTGTGAGGAAGAGTCAGATTCTTGTTGACCCCAAAGTGGAGAACTGGCCACTATACACAAAAGAGGTCAGAGGTCAACAATAGTGAAAAACATGATTGATGAAGGAATGTTGAGATGGAATGTCTAAATGAGGAGTTTCATTGTACCACCACTATGATTACAATCTCTGCTTGTCTGATAAAGCTGGAGGTGGAAGCAACCAAATTAGCTATCTCACAATCACAACAGCTTGCACCCACACACAGTGCTGTGCATTAGCAAAGGGAATTACCCAGTATTGCACAACTTCTAATCCATCATCTCTTACTCACTGAATTACAATAGCCACATACATAGACCAGACCCTGGAACTTGCTCAAATCTGGAAGATCTGGTCAAAGAGCAGAACACTTCTAAGCATCTTAACTGGGGGAATACTCTTTAAGATCACTCAGCAATGTTTTCAAAGGAAACCAATATAAGATGCTATGGATTGCAATCTCCCAATTTTACAATGGACAAGCACATTCGGTTTAGAGAAAGAGATAAGAGGTATGAATAGGACCATGAGCATTGCACAGAAACTCAGCATCAACCTAAGAAAACAAGTGAAGGTATTATTCTTATAAGCTGTTTTCATCCAGAAAAATAGGCAGTTTCAGTTCTGAAGGTTGCTGCAGGAAAGCAGACTCCTGACAAGCATAAAAATTATACTGGTGCCTTTTTGTTTATTTACTTTATCTTGCCCTCATTTTTACAAAAATGCAGTGCAAGACAAAACAGCACAATTTGACAGATATTCATGGTCTCTTTGGTTTCAAGGCATGTGATGGACTGTGTAATCCTATAAGAACGCACGTTTTGTTTTTATGTAAAATATAGGAGACCAATTAACAAGTCAGAATTCATGCAGCAACAGTCCTCAACACTGAAAGACCGCCTAGAAAGCTTCAGCCTTCTAAACACACTGAGTCTTGAACCCGACACTGATAAGCTCAGTCCCTGACAGCTACAGTTCACTCCCTTCAGAACACGGGTCTCTCTTCACTGTAAGCTACCCTGTATTATCCAGAAAATATCAAAACCTAAATACCACTTAAAGAGTCCTGTAGTCACTAAAAAATCCATTTATACAAAATACCAAAACATTTACTGCATAGATATAAAAAAGTATTTTCTTGTGAGCTGTAGTAAAAGAGATTGGATAGCGAGGTATCTTAAGTATATGTCACTATTCCCCAGACCTTAAGACAAACCATTAATATTTATCACGTTATTAGTTCAATAAAGGGGAAAATTATACAAAATAAAAAGCTCAGCTGGAAATACAAGCTAAAGACAAAGACGATATGTACAACATTTATGCACGCGCTTTGTAAAGACCACAATGAAAGCAGGTTTGTCAGGTTTGTCTGGTGATAATAAACAAACATTAACATGCTAGAAGATACTGCATACACCGTTGACTACTTTTCAGCTACAGGATGTGTATAAAGCATGGGAACACTTTGTCTTTGCTAAACTTTTTTCACTATGCAGAAAGTAAGATATGCGATTCAAGGTCTTACATTACATTAGCCATCATGTTGGGCACAAAAAAATACATTTATACCTATTCCACTCCTGTGCTCTCCTGATGTTCATAACTAATTATAGACACGGCACCACTCATGGTATTGTAGTCATGGTGTACAATAGTTAAGTCTGTTACATTTACCTAAAACCTACAATTTAAGCAGCAGAATAAATGGTCCAATAAGATTTCTAAATGATATAATAAGATGTCACTTTTAACAGTCTAAAAATCAAGTCTGTTTGCTCACAATATCAAAGCTACAAGGAAGTTGGAGGAACTGCAGGCAGAGTTTGTGGTCAAGGCTCCCTGCTTTTATGATTACCAGCATCATCTGAGAGACATTTTAGAGGACATTGTCCACATTCTCTGTTAAAATGCAAAGAGTAAAGATATTTTCTTACTGTATTTTTACAGTACAGAAGAAGATGAAATGCCTCCAGTTTTTTATGTTGTCACTTTTGCCGGCATTACCAGAATAATCAAAAACACTTGTAGAGTAATCCATGACTGTCATTCATGCATATTTACTCAGGTCTATAGAAGACAAAATACTCAACAGCCAATACAGGTTGATAAAGGATCTAGGAATAAATCACCAAGATCACCAGATTACTGTTCCAGCTGTTGCACACAGTGTCTGGAATTTCAAATCTATCACCTTGGATGCGTGCATTTGGAGAACACAGCCACCTTACACAACTAGAATCCAGCGAGGTATAAGGAGAATGTGGTGTGAAGGAAATGGAGGGGTCTTGGGATGGTTTTAAAATGCATCTCTTAGGACAGTTCAGATCCCTATAAAGGCAGAATGAAGCTCGAGCTTGTCTGCTTCTTCTCCTGCACAGCTGATACAGTGTCTCTGTTCCGCAGGGGCCTGTGGCTTTCAATGTCTGACAGTGCAGGATAATGTTGTCTGTAGCACATGTAGGAGAACGTCAAGCCTATCAAAGACCCAACCAGCACATCTGGGGAAAAAAGGGTTTTAATTCATTATAGGGTTATGAATGCTCCTTACAGAGTCTTAAGTTGTATGAAGAGCTGCAGACTCAAACAGGGGAGATACTGTAAACGAACCACCTTCATGCAGCAATAATTAAAATGAAAGTACACTCCTTTTTATCCAAGTTTATGTAGTTTTATACCTGGGCTATCCCACCCGGGTCCTGGAGATCCTCTATCCAGCAACTTTTGGTGGCCACCATCACATTGTTCCAAACTGGCAATCTCATTGTGACCAGTTATGAAGATTAAGCAAGTACTTAAGAGATCATTTACGACCACAATCGACTCTCTTCAACCTTCAAGGACCAGAGCTGTTTTCACTGAACTGATTGCTTGTCATCAATAACTAAACAGGTGTTTCCATTCTTTAGAAAATGGTGACATATAACACATGGGTTTCCAGGACTAGGGTTGGAAACCCCTGTAAACTGATTGCAGTGCTCTCTGAGAGCATCCTTGTTTGAAGGTGGCATCTACTGTTTTGCTGACTGGAGCAGCTGGGGTAAAGTACTGTACCTTGCTTGATCCAATGGCAACTGCTGTGAACACATGATGGATCCAGAGACACAATTGATACTCCAGGCTACCCAGACCTGTTCTGCTCTACAGGACTACTGCTAAATTTCACAGTAAGATGAAGTACCATTCCTATTTGTTTTGCTTTTTTGCTACAAATAAAGCTTTGAAAGCAAGAGAATATTGTATTATAATACCTTTTGAAGATATGCTAAAAGGTATGCCGGAAACCTAATACTTTGTATATATTGAATTCAAGCAGAACAAAAATAAATTGTGATTGGTTTGTGAGATAGATCAGAACTATCAATTCATTTTCACCTTGAACACTACGATTCCTTCATACTGCAACAAATTGAGTGCTGCAGACCTTCTGCTACTTACGTAAGGTACATTTAAGCTTGAAATGATCACTTTTGAGTGCTAGAAGTCAGATTGGCACAGAGTTACCTAGAAGAGCATGTTAAATGAGACTGCTTTTAATTGATGAGAACATTAATACGTGTAATATGCAAATTTGTAACAATTAATTAAAAGCCCTCATCTCTGTTTTCAGCTGATGGCAAACTGCATAACAATATACATGTCCTTCAAGGACAAAAGTCCTAAACTAATGTCAAATCACTTCACCCTGCTGGTGATAAACTGGCAATGCTAGATTTTGAAAAGATCATGGACAATATTGCTAAGGAACAAGTAAAAGTGTATTCCATGCAGAAAAGAAAACAAATGAGACACAAAGTTTCAGCTGTGGAGCCTTCTTCAGGTGTCAGGTGTCAGCCGTTGTGTCCCATTTCTTTTCTTTACTGCAAGGAATAAACGTTTTCTTCCTCCTTTGCAGCCTGCGCATGCTGAAGCAGCTACCTACTCGAACGTCTAAGAGAGAATATTTACTAGTAATGATAAGACTAACAATGATGCTTGCAGTCTGTCAAGTGTACTTGCAGACACGGTTGGGACCAGCCTGCTGCAAATGAAGAAGCTCACCTTGCCAGTGGTGCTTATAGTCACAGGTTCTGGAGAGGGCGATCATGACTGCAAATAACAGGGGCATCAGGAAGGCACACAGCCTCCAGGCTTTCCCCTGGCCTGCTGGGCTGAAACAGTGCAGCTTTCCTGCCAGATAGAAGGCAGTGAAACCCAGGCCAGAAAAGGCAACTAGAAAGCAAGAGAAAGCATGGGTAAGAGGACTTGACAGTAACACAGTGAGATGAACAATTCAGACACAGGTTATACTGAATGTCCTGTCCTATGCATTTAAAACATTAAACTTAACACTCAAAATGCACTGTGCTGAACATGTCCACCACACCTGCCATGGACAAAGGTATATTTTATTTACAGGTTAGAAGAGGGTGCCAGAGTTTGGTTGGCAAAGGAACAAGCAAAGGTTAAGTCCACACTGAAAAGTACAATGGAAGAGAAAAACGTACACAACATTTAGACTGTGGAATCTTCCTCTGGTGAGTAAAGAAGGGTGGGAAAGCGCAGAAACATATACAGTACATGCACCTCTGGCCAATTCAGGCTCAGTCAGAGGACATCATGCTTGCCCATTTAAAGCACTTCCTGTAGAAAGCTTCCTGCTATTAAGGCAGAAGAAACAAGAAGAGAACTGGGCAGTCACTGACAGGGAATATTTTACACTTTTACACTACAGAATTCTACACTTTGTTTTTTACTTTTGAGCATGGAATTGGAGCGGTGGGCAAAAAGACAAACTGGTTTAATATTTACTTGGTCTGGGATTGCAGAGATGACACAATGAGATTAACAAACACAATCAAAACATGTAAAAAGACAACCGTTTTCAAGGTCCATGAAAGTCTGCATGATTTTGGCAGACTTCTACACGTCAGTAAAGAAATATTTTTTGACTTATTAAGTTAAATATTGAGTTATTGCTTTTTGATCTAGCATAATATCTGATATTGTGTCATCAATTCCTAATTATTTTTTAAAACGTTTTATTTATTGATGAAACGGTTTACAAGTTAAATATATATATATATTTCATGTTTTCTTTTAGTTTCAAATCGCACATTTTAGAGCTACATTGTCCCAGCAAAGATGGGGAGTTAAATACAGAAATATATTTACTTTGTCAAATCCATATTGTTAATTAAAGGAAAATAAAAAGTAGTCTAGACAGAAATATTACTTCACTTCAATCTGGTCTTAATGGGGACATGCATTTTATCCAGGTTTACCAGTATTTGTTAACCCTCCTGGCTAATTTAAAAGAGAATTGTATATTTTTGTATATTTTTGGATCTACATCTTATTTGCAATATCAATCCGCTGTTCAGATGTTGTAATTAAATTATTCCAATACTAATTATTCTTTTCTCAGAGTATGTCAAGACGCTGTGCTATGCCATTACATTTTTGCATACCTATTAGTAAATATAATCCTGCCGCCTGCTATTAAAAACACTACAGGTGTGTGCACTGCCATTGCTTGTCCAAGTTAACTCCTCTGCAAGGCCCTACGACGCACTGTCTGCAACACTACTCGCTGTGACGGGAGAGGGACTTTACAGGAAGAGTGGCCACTGGGGAAGCTTTTTCTGCCCTCCATCACAGTTTCAGCATCGCCACTGCAGCGCATCTCTGGGTTCATCTGTCCGTCTGGGAAGCAGCGGTAGAAAAAGTCCGGCCGCGGTCTGAAGAGCAAGCAAGAATAAAACAAAAAGGTTTCTCATCAAAAACATGAGAATAGACCTTCCAGAATGCTGGCATATATGCACACATGCGAGGGGGTTGATCTAACTCATCTGGGCTTTAATAATCACTCCTTCACAATGCCCAGTATCCTCCCCACTTCTATTTAATCACTCTCCTTTCCAACAATGAATATTACAGATATTAGTGTCTGCCCCCTTTGCTTTCCTACTATATACCAAACACTTATTATAACTGAACAAGTAATAGGTTTATTCCATGCTGAAAAGAGAAGAAAAGAGACACAACGTTTTGGCTGCGGAGACTTCTTCTTCTTCACACAAGCGAGTCACACACCAATCTCTTTTCTTCTCTTTTCAGCATGGAATAAACCTTTAGTTGATCCTTCACAGCCTACGCCTGCTACTTAAACTACTTATTATAATTGTGCAATTCTGTTGTCTCTTATTGTGTGCTTTTTTCTTACTGTTTTTCTGTCTCTTACTTGCTATATAAAATAAATTTTATTACTATTATATACAGTCGTCCATCATTATTATTGCCCTATTAACATACATGAAGGCAGACAAACAATCTAGACTAGAAAGTGTTCTCTTTCTTCTTTTTTTCAGCATGGAATAAACCTATTACTTGTTCCTTTGCAGCCTATGCATGCTGACGCAGCTACCCACCTGAACTACTACAATCTAGACTAGTGTCTTCTGCACAGGAAGCTGTCCTGTAGAATCTAGAGTTTGGGCACAGAGGGTAAACCTCAGCACAAGCACTCACCTTCCCACAATTAATTTCACTGTGTTGGTGCACACTCCGTTCAGCACTAGAGCCAGGGTCACAGCTATAGAGGAAGGAAAAGAGGAACAGCTGCAGTTACCTCCAACATCACACAAGATCAATGCTGCTTGAGTTTGTCAGACCTGGTAGCTGAGCCAGCTACCAGCTCCGCTCTGATTCCAAATGAGCAGGTCTTACCAAGCTCATAAACTTCACAGGGCAGAGATCAACCTGCAGGAATTATATCTGTACTCTCAAGAGGCAGTGCAGCCAGTGGCAAAGTATTAATGGCAAATAGGCTTAGGTCAAATCTCATTTCAGTACTCTTGTAGACTCAATGCATAGTGCTGAATCACTAAAAGCTACTGACGACGCATCATCTTAACACGGTATACAATCTATTTACACTTTCTCGACCTATCGTCAGGTACCATGGGGTGACCCTGGAGTTTATCCCCCAACTCCTTCACCTCTGGAAGCACAGATTCAGATTTCCAGAGACTCACACAGACATTGGTTCTGGGGTTCAGTGGTCACATCACCATGCTTCGGCAGTAAAACAAACTTCTGAATTGTGACTGATTCGCTATGGCAGGGCTTACCTCATGCACACAAGGCATTGTTTTTTAATAATTGCAACCCTTGGGAGTCTCTTCTCACGTACAGCTGTAATGTAGAAGTACACTAAGTGTGAGACGTAGAAGAACCGATACCTAAAGACGCTTCCCTGATGTCTCCCTTTTCGGTCTTCTTAGAACAGCTGAATAATAATATGACTATCAGTGGGGTGATACAGGCAATGGTCTGCAAGACAGAAGAAGGTATAAAAAGGGAAACTTGCATTAACACAAGGGGACAACCACTGAAAGGTAATCACACCCATAGGGTTTCGAATGCGCTACTTACAAACATGAGAAAGGTGGGAACATGGTCCATCTCCACATGATGGTACTTATACAGCCAGAGCTCTTCAGGCTGAATTTCCCTATTGAATGGAGGTAGTTGCTCTGTAATGCTGAAGACAAACAATGCAGACAGCAAGGCAATCAATGACTCGTGTAACTGAGGACACACTGTGAACTTCAGCTTGAGAATGTAAACCATAAATGAACTGTGGCCTTCAGTAATGCTATTTGCATAACCGAAGGCCAAAGTTCATTTCTGGTTTACAATTACATGCCTCTACAATCCAAATTTACATAACCCGTTCACTCCTAAACTATCAGAATCAAATCTTCTTGCTGTACCTGTGCACCAATTTGACTGTTGTGTATCTCCAACCCATTGTTTCTAATTAGTCTTAACAAACAAGCTCTCCTTGGCACACTATTCTTTCAGTTTCAACAAGCAGTATTTTTGCTTGAACAGGCTATGTATAATCACTATGGCAGGTAATCAATTGCCAACCAACATTCATGTAAGAATATTAGCTAAATTAACAAGAGAATTAAGAGGCCTCTATAGACATTGGCCAGTAACCTCTCTGGATTATTATTACTATTTGCAGTGGCTGATGCTTTATCCAATGTGCACCCATTTGCATACATTACAGACACTGCACCAAATTTGCATACAGCCGGTCCATTTAATGTAGCAATTTGGTTAAAATAACCCCCCCAGGAACTGAACACACAACCTTCCTGATACAAGTCCAGAACCTTTACCACTTCTCCACACTGCTGCTCACGGCCAGCCCATTAAAAGAAAGAGATCATTCAAAAGACAGGGCTTTATAATCTCAGTTAGTTGCTTTCAACACATGCACACAGAGATACACACCTTCCCCCTCCTAGACACTGTTCTAAATCCGCATAGGCATTGCGTTAGATATTTCTAACCCTACTCCCTCACATTTAAGACGCACGCATTAGGTTTGAATATGCAATATAAGATCAGTACTTACAGAAAAACTATAAGGAGAAGCAGTCGAATGCCAGCTTCAGAGATGAAGCCATGTGCAAATTGTTTCCTCATCTTTCAAGTGGGTTTTTGGGTCATCCAGAAAATCTATTTAAGCAAATCCATTTGTATCCTGTATACAGAGAAAAAGACAAAGACAAAATAACTACACTAAGTGTAACTAAATGCTCTCACAACCCATAAAATGTGTTAAAAAAAGCATACCCTAATACTAAGGTTTTAAAGACATCCGTGCACATTTTCACAATTCCAAAATCTGCACAAAAGACATTGTGAAACACAAGCAGAATCTTTCCCCAGCCCACTTTCACCAAGTCATACATTTGTTCTGTTTCAGTCTTTGAACTAGGTGTCTGCCTAGGATGAGTGTAAATCATTGTAAGTTTAGTGTCACTGCCAGCACTGATCACCAACAGCCTTCAGTATGGTCTTCAGCCGATTGTAGACCACTACAATAGCACATGCAGAAAGCAAGTCATTGAACTTCATTGAATACAGGCAAGGATACAGATTCAGAGTTTTTCCAGAGTCACACACACAATTCCAACTACGCTTGTCCTTATGGTGAGGATAAAGTGGATGCGTCCAACTCTAATAAAAGCACACACCATGTCGCAAATTGTCAGCCACCAACAAAATACACGGAAGTGCACCTCACATACTGTAACTATCACGTAGTTGACCAAGAACTAGTTACTACAGGGTGTACAGTAGTACTGTATACAACATGCATTTGGATACAAAAATAGACCATTTTAAACAAACGTTTTAGGATAGAGCATTTAACATTCTGGCGAAGAAAAATAATGTAACAACTACACAGATATCTCTAATGCGGAGTTTGTTAATGTTCATCCACTGGGGCCAGTCGATTCAGTTTCATCAAAATAATCTAAACACCTAATTGAGAAAGCCGAAGCGCACAGCACACCTGTGGTTTGGAAAGCAGGATGGACACAGTGCGCCCTATTTTAGCTTGCCATCCCTACAGTACTTCGCCTTCAGCGGCCGGGAGGGACATCTGCAATAACTGAGTTGTTGTTTCACGATTTCAACTACATGACGACTGCAGCGTTTCACTGCTAGATGTTATCAGTTAATCTTTTAAAACACGGCACGACTGCTACACCCTAGCACGATGTGGACAGACCGATAGAAGACCGTTTGTTACTCAGAACCAACACAAGACGAGAAGCATCCCTTTCTGTCTTGTCCTGGAGCAGCAGACATAATGCACCAACATTTCTCAAATAACGTAATTTCCGGGCTCCCGACCACAACCTCCTTGTCCTTAGCTTTGTACAAGTCGACTCTGATTAAACAGCGTTTTTATTAAAATTGTGCACATACCTTCTGTTTTGTTTTCGCCTCTATGATCGTTTCGGTCGGCCGTCGGAAGAAGCGCTGACCTATGACTCGCGCAAGACGTGGCATCTGCTCAGCGGCAAAGCTCTGAATGGGAAACGTCTGTCCGCAGTTCAACAAAACCCGAGGTATTCGGAATAGATCTTACAGGAAGACAAAAAAAGTGCATCATTTTGCACGGCGACATCTATAGGACACTGAAGAGATAACATTATCACTGTGTGATATTCATTCGGGTATATTAATTAAGCCAAGCAGTAAAAAAGACATTTATTAAAATTGTTTGCTACATGTTTTTTTTTTGCACAGGTCATATCTTTTATCACTTAACATGCTCCTCCTTACCAATGAGGTAATATTTCTTCTCATTTCCAGTTTCCAGCATTTCAAAGTTCTAAAAAGAATTTTCTTTACATATTTTACAGAATTTTGTGGAGAAATCCTGGCATTATCCAGAATTTATAACAGGCGCGATTCTCACACTTTCTTAGCCCACGTCTACCTAAATTACAAGATTTAAAATTTTAATATTCATAAGTTTTCTACCAAATTCTTCTTCCAATTCATGGTCACGGAGGAGCTGGAGCCTATCCCAACAAACGACAGGCGCAAGGCAGGGTACATCCTGTCCGTCCGTCACAGGGCAGACGGACATTAAGCCAACACGTACTGTACTGTACGTCTGTGAACTTCTCAGATCAAGATCAAGAGTAGTAAGTCTTTGAACTGGGGGAGATAACACACCTCAACACAGAGAGAACATACTCCACGCAGAAAGCATCAGGTCTTTGAGGCAGCAATGCTAATCATTATTCCAACCATAACTTACTGTTATTTTTAAAAAATCTATTAGTATAGTAAAGCTTCTTAGCATTGACCTGGTTACTTCAATCTGAAATACCAAGTTCTCCAGGCTACAGAGGTAGAATTTAGCATGCAAAACTGACAAGAGTTCTGCATTCTTTTAAGTGAACTATAATATGTATAGTTTCTGTCACACAAAATACAAAAGGACTGTTCATATCAGTTTGTAAGGCCATCGCTTATGTACTTTACAATGTATATGTGACAGCTCTTTTTAATTGTCTGAGCATTGTGCTTTCTCCATAAAATCAGTGAATCAGACAAGGTGCTTTTTCACAGTGCAAGTAATGAAAAAAATACTGTATATAAGAGCAGTGGACCTACTAGAGATCCCTGCTCCACTAATAACATCACCCCAGTTTCAGGATTCACCCCTTATTTGTACACATTGCCTTCTATAACAACCAGTTCTTAGCACACACTCAAATTTTCCTGAATGCCTACTGCCTGCAATTTGAGAATTTTTATTTCTGAAAATTTGAGAACTTCATCAAAACCCTTCTAAAAATCATAATATACTGCGCCATATCATATACCCATTCTGTATACGATCCCAGTGCTATGTGTTTGAAAACCTCTTAACAAATTGGTTAGGCAAGACCTACCTTTTCTAAATCCATGCCGACTCACTAGGGTATGATGTCCCTCTAGTTAGGTGATCCCCTAGTTTAGACCTTATAATAGTTTCCATTACCTTATATGTAGTAGACTTATTGGTCTATACTTTTCAAAACCTTTTTATGGACACTACATTAGTAATTCTTCAGTCCTGTTGAAAGAGTTGTGTAAACGACTTCTGCTCTACATCTCTTATTTTCTTGAGTACAATCGGTAAGATATTATTATCCCCAGGTAGTCATCCGTCTTAAGCCTATTTTAACTTCCAGGACTAGATGATATTGGGCACATTCAAGATAGTACGGCCAGAGAGCACTCAGTTACGTTTTTATAAATCATCTCATGCAAGCTAAATTTCTTTACATCTCAAGGAATGGAATGCATTGGAAATGGTTTGCCATATACCCTGTATTCAGGTATACCATACAATATCTAATATACAAGTCTATACAAATAACTTATTACAGTATATTCAAAATAATACTAAATCATTCTTTATGATTTTGCAGAAAACAAGACTTACCTGCAAAAAAACTGCAATACATCTAATTATAATACTGATCTGAAAAACAAATTCATTAAGCATTTCTGCTAGAGTAGAATGTAAGGTTATAGAATACAAAAAATAAAGTATGGACACTCAAAAGATTTATGCAACATTTCACAACTTTTAATGTGTCATTTTCTTCTTTGGAATAAACTAAGTGGTGAGAATGAATAAACTACATATTAGATTACATATTATATAAGATAGGGATCCCACAAAGGCACTGGAACTGAAAGACAAGACTCATGCCTCAGACTGTAACATTCAGAACAGTTTTATTGAAGTCAAACCTCAAGCAAAGTCTGAAACTGATAAATCTGTGGAATGTCATTAAAAACCTTTCAGAATGAATTCTGGCAGAAGCAAAACACATCTGAATTCCAAAATATTTCAAATAAAAAAAGGACATCTCAGTCAATATAATGTACAAAAAATTATACGTTCCTACAGTCACACACATTCAGAAGCTAAATATTACAGGCAGTCTAAATACACTACAACTAATGACAATTGTTTTTGCTAACTATATACAGGATTAGACAAGCATCATTCTTTTACACTATGCAATAACATAGGCTGAACAACAAAATGAAAATAATTGGTGTTTTAATTCTAAACAGCAACATCAATTAATACAATTACAAACCCCCCAGCTGAAATCTTAGGGAGGTATCACTACTGTAGTGTTTTGAAGATGAATTATCATTCTAGCCAAGCCGTAACAGTTTTTCAAATATTCAGAGTGTATACTTCATTTTATGTCATGATGGATAGTCAACAATTACAATCAACATTTCACAAAACCAACAAATTTAAAAGTAAAGTTCACGTGGAAATGAGTCTATTTGCAAGATTGAGAACAGGATCCCTTTAAAATTACATGTTTTTCTTTTTCTAAAAAAATTGTTTATGTTGTTGTACATCTCAAATTATACAGGAGTTACACTCATCTTAAGACTTTCTTTAAAAATAAGCAACAGACAGTCCATAATACACTCTCTGAAGCATAAGCAGTACATGATATGTATATAAATATGTTAATTTCTTCCTTTTTCAAGAATATACATCTGTGGTTTATGGAATACTGACTGGCCATGACAGAATTCAAACATAAAAATTAGAATGCACCATTTTATACAATGAGACCCTCTCTACCCTTTGTGTGCGTGTGTGTGGGGGGTAAGCACATATTAAGCATTATCAGTATAGTAATACTTCTGGCTTCAAACTTAATCTGAAATAAGAACAATGTGTTAGTCCTGAGGTGTAAACCAAGTCTAATTTAGGCTAGGTTGACTATGTGCAATCTCATTGCCAGCAAGAGTCTGAAAAATAAAGCAGTAGAATAGTGAATAATTGTTAAGAAGTCACAGTAAAGCAGTTTTTAAGATAAACAAAATCCTGATATGCACCCTAAAAGAGGCATGCATGTAGCTATACGTATGCAGCCCTTTGGTGACAATGCCTCAAGCAGCTATATGAGATAGAACTTCTATAAAGAAAAATATTTTTAAAAATTTTTGTCTTAGCCCCATGAGTAAGAGTAAACACTATCAAAAGAGGCACCAGTCCAGCAGATTTAGGGGGGATAGCATCACATAGACTGCACACCGTTTGCTTCTAAATGAATTACAGGACCCCCTTTCAATGAAGTTCTGCCACATGGCTCTCCAGTGAGGGCTCTAGTCTTGCTTCAGGAAAACATAAAAGAGCTGTGAAGAACTGATTTAGTGACAAAGCAAGACTGAGGCTAACACACTTTAAGGAAAAAAAAGGATGATTCGCCATTTAAACACAAAAAGTGTAGAAGAGTGTTGAGCAGTTATTTGGAGATAAACAAAGGTTGGTTAGTAGCAAAGCTTAAAAAATATTCGTGAGTGTAAACACCTGCAGTCATGACTTTACTCATGCCTTTATTACATTTAACGTGATTTACAACTATCTACCTGTGAGAGCTCTAGAAGTGGCAAAGGTGTGGGGTAAACACTATTGTTACTCGTCATAGAAAACCGTGGCTTGGAAATGAAGTCTTCTCAAATTCTGCTTCTTTTGCCCTCATTTACAATCGCCCCCCCCAATATAAAATCATTAAAACTGCATCTAATCTACTAACTATTACATTTAAGTATAAAACAATTATAAATAAAATGGAAGCAACATAAAAAACATTCAAGTAAACTCTGTGGAACGTTAGGAAAAAAAAGGCAGATTTATATATAAATAAAGTGACTCTTCATGTGCCAGTGGTGCAGCTATTTCATTATTTGGTGGCTAATTTGTGTTAAAGTTCTAACAGAGCTGAGAGGCTTTCACTGAAGGGAAAGTTACCATTGTGGGTAATTAATTTCTTTGTTTTCCCTCACAACCCGCAGAGACCCAACTTGTGTGAAACATTAAACCAGTAATGAGTTACTGAGGAGATAAATTACATAAACTACAGGAGCTTTCTAAAGTTCATATTAAGATGATGGTATACACTAATCAAGACTTTCATTTTCATTGCATGACTCCAGAAAAAAGAATTTCAGGCATCATTGGCCCATTCTTTTCATTTCCAATTCTATTCTGATCTTCATTATGAAGTTTGAAGTGAGTGAAATTAGACAAAAATGTATTTGTACAGTTCCTCTTTCAAAAACAAAATGAAATGTATTTTTTAAATGTTTTGGAAGGTTTTGCTCAGTTTTATGTACATACACAGGTAAAAAAAGGGTGCCAATAGTGTTTCTATAATTATGCATGTAATTACATTTGTAATATTTTGTGTTTTTGTTGTCAGTGATGTTTCAAAGTACCTATAATAAAAACTGCTAATTGCTTGCAGTTAAACTAAGGAATGAATGATGTCATTAGAAATAACAGGAAGGATCTGGGAAGAGTTCAGAAAGACATCAGAAATACCATTAAAAAAAACAATAAATAAAAACAAAAGACAAGATACAGTTACAATTATATGGCCAATACTGAATGTATCTGACACCTTTTACAGAGGCAATGTCTACATGTAAACTCCTCAAATTCTGATTAATACGAATAAAAACAGACATCACAAAAGATCAGCATTTCATATTTTAGAACAATTTCTACTCTGGTTTTGAAGGTTGACAGCATCACAAAATGCAAAAAACCCTAAAGTGTAGTAAGACTGCAATTAATTCCAAGCATTTATCTGATGGTAGTGATGTGAGTTGGTAGGCAGTGCTCTAGCTAGTATGAAGGACAGAATTATTCCAACATAATGGACAGTACAGTGCTTAAGGTAGTTAGGCTCTCAAAAAGGTTTTTGGATTAACTCAGTTGAGAGATACAGTACGCTCGTTCCTGGTAACCACACATTTTCAAAGTGTATAAAGAAAAATGCCCTTTCTTCAAAGATTAACAATATTAAAACACTTTATGACTTAATTTTAAAATAACACATGGTAAAACAATCCTGGTAAAAGCACATTTCCACCACACATATGTTCAAGAATGGTCTATGCATGTTACCAGACTTTCTGTTATTTCTGTTATTTAAAGACATCTACTCTCAAAGCACCCTTTGAAGAAAAAATAAAGCAATATGCCTTTAAGTCTTAAAATTCTCAATATGGATTTTTAAAGTTATTTTTTACTAATACTTTAAATAAAGGAATACATTCTTTGAATATTTACAGATATAATCTCTTCAAAACATTGTTATTCTATGAAAATAGAGACCATTAAAAAAACAAGTCATTCACAATGTAGGTGATATAATGATTAGTGCTTTAGAGAAAAAAAAACCCAACAACAAACAAAACCAAAAAAGCACTTACATGCACCATTTCAAATTGATACACATTATTATTTACCACTGAAGTGAAAATAAGATAATTTAGATCAAGCATTACGTTTTTTTTTTTAATTACCTGCTGGGCTTCCTGCAAACTGTTAATGCCATAACTTCAAACTTTCACTACAAAATTCAAGCTGTGCAACACTATTAGGATATTAACGTAATTGTCTGTATGCATGAGAAGTTGGCTTTTCCCAAACCAACTCTTTGAACGTGCAGTATTCATGACCGCGAGTTGAATGTGATGACACATACTAACATGGAGCTACGTGCAAATTTCAGACACGCAACGCCCAGTCACAATAACTGTGCACTCAGTGTGGATGCAATGGCTTTAAGTTCCTTAAAAATGGGAAAAAAACACCTCAATAGATGGGAGTCTCTAAAAACATAACGAAAAGGCATTCCTAATTTCCATTTTTGACACTTGTGAAATGTGAAATTTTGCCTAGTTCATCAAAATAGGGAAAAGAATCTGTGAACTTCACTGTACAGAAACATGTTTTCTTTGTGCCCCAAAGTAAAAAGTCAGGGGAGTTTTAAAAGACAAAAGAGTTAAATGTTTTAAATCCCACTTCCAACCTTGGTCAATACACAGCTTTATTACTCCCTCACTGCCCCCTCTTGAGTTAAAACAAGTTTTTCTTAACTTTGAAATCTTCTACATCACTTGAAGTACCTGTATAAGAACACGTTGGGATGAGGAGATGACAAGTTTGAAGTACACTACACCACATACTATGACAAAGGTTTTTCAGAAATCTCAAATAAGCACTCGGACATATGCAGGATATTAAAAGAGAAAATGGTGAACTAAAAATTCCTTTCCTGCTCTCCTGAATTTTGCCTGTTTGCAATGTCATTAACAAAACATGATCACAGTGGATTTTACTAACAATGCTAAATACACGATTAAGAAAATGTATTAAGATCATTAGATTTCATGAGAGAAGGTGAACAGAAAAGTGACTAAAGAGTTAAATAATTTTAACATCTCTTAGTCTGAAACTGAAATTTAGTTAATTGATTGCATGTACAGAAATGGCAGTTTCAAGACACCGATCAGTGCAGAAGCATTCATTCACAGATTGCCTTCAGCTCCTTTTCGTTGCCCAATTCTGACATTCACATTACCCATCAATGATGAAAAGGGTGGAAAGGTTACATGAACTAGCAGCTTCTTTAACATTAAACACATTAACAGTTTCATAAGCAGCAAAAAATAGATTAAAATCACTTTGACATAAGTCACACCAATAACCTTAAAGAATTCCTTTGAGAACCTGACAGAATGACATCCAAACACTTACTGAACTATTTCAAAGTCAAGAATGTAAATTTGGAGGAAGAAGTACAAAAATACTACACAAGGTGAAGGAAGGGTTTAAAACCTTAATCACTGTCTTTAAAAGAAGGATTTAAAATGAAGTTCCCTAGTAAAAGACATACATAATTAGTAAATGTCCAGAAAAGTAGTGTGTTCCTGTTAAAATTGCACAAAAAAGAGGTTTTACAAGAGGTACATAAAAACAATATTCATATTTTTGGAGTGACCTACGAGCTGGCAGAATGTGGTTTTGCTGTTTTATGTCCCTGTACAGACAGCAAGACGTGTTATAAATGGTGCAAAACTGGAAAAACAAAAGGCCTCCAGGCAACCACATCTCACAGGAGTTTCAAAGACAAACAAAGACACAGCAGGGCAGAGAACCATTGGACCTCCACCAGTGATAAGATTATGTCATTTAAAAAGTGCCAATTATTCAATACTGTCATATTTGGTTCACCTCTGGAAAAAAGTTCAGTTCATCAATCTCTCTGAAAAGTCAGCCTCATCTGGACTACTTCTCAATACCTGCTGCTCCTACCTGCTGTAAACTGGAATGGACTGTAATGAGAACAACACTTTCAGTCTTTAAATGTGTGCATGATATATAAGAGTATCAACTACGGTTGCCTGAAAAGCAACAAGCCCACTTCCTCTACTTACGCTATGAACTCGAGTCTTTTACCATTTCATTGGACACCCCCTTTAAAACTGCACTCAGGGTGCCTCATTCTCCCATTGCATCAGGAGGGTCCAGGGGCTCCAGTTTGACTTTAACCTTGTTGAGAGACTCGGGTGTCAGTGGGTTTTTAGGGTTGTGGCTGGAACAGCAGAGGCGGCCCTCGAGGGCAGAGGGCACCAGAGCCCCCTTCTCGTGGTCTTTGCAGAAGGAGCTGGGGCAGAACTCGCAGAAGGATATGGAGGAGCGCCCACACACACTGCATTGATGCCAGGGGCATTCCCACCTCCCTGCACACAGAACACAGGACAGTAGGGCAGTCAGAAAACACCTCTTCCGTTTTCTAAACCTGTCCAGAACACAGCTGAGGTTTCGTCTTGTGCGCATGTGTTTGTCGGTTAGTCCATTTAAGTATAAAAGCCACATAAGTATTTTGTTTTTAGAAATCAAACTTTTAAAAATGGAACACTCTACAGTAATAAGTCCAGTAAAAGAAACAGTAACAGGGAAATAGCAATAGTAGAATGAACCACTGATATAATCATATAATCATATCTCCAGATCAAATTCAACCAGTAGTTTTTCAGGGAAACTCAACTACTTTTATGAACTGCAGAACTTTGAATTATCAAAAGATTCACTACTTTAAAACATATTATCACATTATGAAAGACATACACTTTCTGTGATGTCAAAAGAAGTCAAATGTGTCCTCCAGACAGCCTAGTGCAAAAAGGGTCAGTCTTTGCATTCAACGAGTGGGGAGACGTACCATACGGTGGCTTCGTCAAGTTAAGGCATAAGAGGTGGTATGCTTTTGGGCAGTCTTTCTTGTCACACATCACCAGCTCCCCCCCTTCACCGCAGCAGAAGCAGAAATACTCGTGGTTCTGCTTCGCCTCGGGCTTGATCTTGCGCTTCTTTGCTTTGAGTTTGGCATTCTTCGCCTTCTCCTCTTTTTCTATAACAACTGCACTCTGCGCAAGGAAAAACAGATGTAAACAAAACAAAAAGTACGGTTCATGCAATCCATTGAGTCCAAGGACATTCAAAATTCAAATTAAACGAAAAAATGGTTAAAGGCAGTAGTTTTGAAATAAAGTGCCACAGTAACACCTTAATATGAATGCATTTCAGAGTGGCTTGTAGACTAAACAGTTTTCTCACTGGGAAAATAAAATAGGGTTTCTCTTACCTTCGGTCGCACGCCCAGAAACCCACTGCAGTTTTCAGCTCCACAGTGACAAGTTGTCCTTCCATTTCCCAGACAGTCCAGGTTATAATTGAACGTCAGCTCAGTTTCTACAACAAAACACCAGGGGGAAATATTGATCGATTATACTTCCAACATATTTTCCTCCAGAGACAAGATAGAGAACTACTGAATTGACACAGAATCATTATTTTGACTTCTGCAATACTGATTTCAAGATTAATTCTCTACGTTTTAGGTTCAAGCACACTTGATATTGTTAACACACTGACTAAATTAGATTACCAATTTATCCAGAAATAATAATATTTAGTTTATATAGCATCTTTAAAGGTGGCTTCTCAAAGCGCTTTACAGGACGAAGACAATAATAAAAAATACACTATCTAGATATATATAATAGATATGCACAATGAGAGGAGACAGTAAATGGGGTACTGAATACAGTAAGAGTAGTGTGGTAAATAATAGAACCAGTTAAGTAAAGGCCCTTCTAAAGAAGGTTTTGAGAATAGATTTGAAGGGGTTTAGGGAAGGTGACTTTCTGATATCCCTAGGGACAGAGTTCCAGAGTTCTGGGGTCATAACAGGAGAAGGCCCTGTCACCCACAGAGTGTAAGTTTGGGGGACAGATAGGAGGCCAGAATTAGAAGAGCAGAAGTTGAGAGGTGGGGAGTGGGACTATAGTAGTTCAGACAGGTACTGAGGTGCCAAGCCATGCAGAGCCTTGTAGTTTGTTGTAGCCATGTAGTTCTTTATGCATTTATGTAGTATTTTCCATCCCAAAGGATTCCAAAGTGCTGTATACAAATGGAGAGTGACCAAATCATTCATCACAAGTAATAGGAGTGCAGCTTTTACTATGCACCACAAAAGAGTATTTCAGGCTCTTCAAAAAATACTTCACTGAATAATTTAAAGCGGAGCCTTCGAGGAGGCCAGATTGTTTAAACCCTGACTGGAATTTATTAACAACACTGGCATTAACACCTCAATGCTTCTCAAAGCTGCCATGGGATCATTAACCATCAAGTGGTCAAGACCACGGTTTAACATTTCATACAAGACACTTCGTATGACACAGTGCCATGGTCACCGAACACTACACTGGGGCATCGGTTTCTGGTAATTCTGGTCCACCAACACCACTTGCAGAAGCAGCTTTCCTTGGAGGGTCCCATCCCACTGCTGACCAGATATTTGAAGCCATTCAGGTTTTTCTAGCTGCAGGCTCTTGCATACAGCTAGATCACCAGGCGCTGGATTGTCTGTGACCATATTTTGATTTAAATCACACAAACACTGGAGAAGTGAAAACATTTTTTTTATAAAGTAAAAACAGCACCTTTTTAATTACTGTGCAAGAACTTTCCGTTAGTAAATCTTGATCAAACTGGTGCACTAATGGAATATTGTAAATTTCCCTGTTTTCTTTATAAATCTTATTAATTGTAAAGTAAACCTATGTCCTCAAACATTATGACATATATTACAGTCAATACAAGGGGGCTACAAATGCTGTTTATGTGACCTAAAATCATTGAGAAAGGTAACCTCTATCTCACCAGTCTCGATGTCGCAGAGAGCAAACAGGCCCACTCGGACATCCCCATTCACCGTCCACTTCTGGGTCTCACAGTTCGGGCTGCAGCTGTGGTTCATGAACCGGGAGTAGTTTCCTTTCGGCCCAGCATCAATGACCCGATCCTGCAAAAGAAAAACTTTGACTTCCATTTGAAGAATTTACAGGTATGTTATTATTCAAGAAAATATCTGAATAGTGAACATAATCATTTTTTTATTAAAAAAAACTCAACCTCTGCTCTGCACTCAAGCCAACATCAAACAAGATGGTTTGTCTTTATTAGTACCGTTTTAACAGGTCTCTGAATTTTCTCTTGCTAAGCCAGAAATCTGTTAAGTCCTGGCCCTAAAGAACTGTTTTATTCTCACTGTGATGTTAATTAACTGAATCAATTGCAATGGCTTTGGCAGTTCAGATACCTGCGTTTTCTGTCACTGTCATCGTCAAACATCATAGTACAAAGACTAAGACTTCTAAAGGACAGGTTCTAAGGACCACGGCTCTGAGCTGTCAGGACTAACTTTGTGTTTCAATTGACAGACCAAAAATGAAAGGGCAGCATACATGAAAAAGGTCTCTGATCTGATGAAAAATGAGAAAAGAAGAGCCATACCTTAGTGAGAGTCAGCATGTAGAAGTTGGTAACATGGTTCTCGTGAGCATGTTTGATGCGTTGCCTGCATTCTTCTGAGTCAATCAGCTCTCCAACATACTCAGTCACAAACTCCCCCTGTGGGGTTAAAGCAATCGCGCACCTCAAACAAGGTAAACCTCCCCTGTCAAGACCTAACAGAACACTATACAAATAGGTACCTCCAGTGCAACAGCTAAGGCAACAGAACTAAGCTTATAACACAAGGATACACCTGTATCAGAGCACTGTGCTTACCTTTTTCAGGCTCTTCTTTGTTTTGAGACCCCAGCCACGGCCCTCTGTTTTGATGACCTCTGTCTCAGGGTAGAGGCGTTTGGTGAAGCACTGGTTTTGGCAGTTTTCCCCAGCCGGGCACACCTGAGGGTGGCACTCGTACTGCAGCATCCTGTTCAGGCACTCCGAGTCCAGGCTGCAGGGGTTCTCATCGGTGGGCTTGCAGTTACAGCGAGGGATCTCAGACAGGTCCGCCACATGGATCTGGACTTTCCCAACTGGCTTGTTGGACTGGGGACAAAAACACACACACAGGTGTTATGCTGGTACTATAAGAGGAGCATTCACACCTACGCAAAGAAAAGAATGATTCCTCAAGTTCCTGTTCTGTCTGAATCTGTCTGAACACCCTTGGCCTCTCCCAACTCAGAAATCAGGGGAGAAGTGTGATCTTAATAATACCTTCTTCTCCCTGCTTCCTCCCAAAGCTGTAGCTACATACAGTATATGTAATTTACAGTGAGCTGTACTGTACAACGAATAGTTAGACTTTCAGGCTGAAAATGCAGGATGGTGATGAGAACACACAAAAAGTGTCTTCTGCAGGAGCCTTACTCTTCATTATTCATGTGCTTCAACCACTTAAACACAGAGGCCCAGTGTGACTAACGATTAAAAAAACAAAAACTGTTGTATTTCCCTAATCATGAGTTTGAACATTCATGTTAGTGATTGGCTAATAGACTGGGATTGGGATTGTGTCGTAGGCTTGTACAGTTATTAATTTTGCATTACCCTTCGTATTGAAACGTTCACGTGCTGGGGTGAAATTGTACTAATTGCACTGCCACTTATCTGCTCTTATTGTTTAATCTTATTGTAAATGTTATCTATTGACTTTGAATAACTTTTCATGCACACTCCTTTGCGAAGGATGCTTTCCTTGCAGGTGCTATTTAACATACAGTCTGACTGACTGATGCTTTCACATTCTGCTTCTAGAGCACACTTGCCTTGATAAATTTGTATGGGGGTGGTTTCCGTGAGCTGCGCTCCTGCTCCAATGCCTCCTTGCTCTCTCTTTGTGCCTTTAGCTCCTGGAACCTCTTAGCAGCCTCTTCAAGTGCTGGGAACAGAGGAAATCATCATTCACAATCACTTGACCTATTGTCAATCTGTCTCTTGAAATACATGCAGAATACAGTGTCCAGTGCTTTGTGTAGTTTGTAAGTATGCAGTTTTTCTATCATTCTAGAGACCTCATGGAGACCATTAGAATCCTTGTTGCTATGGAATATTTACCTTAGCCTTGAACGAGAGGCTGAGTGAGGCCTAATCTTTATAAATACACTGTTTCCACAAATTTAACCATGACCAGCTCCTTTTGTACAGTTCTTCTGAAATGCTGTTGCTTTGAACCACTAAAGAATGAAAGTGTGCATTAAATTTCCTCAGACAACAAATGTATCATAAATGAACTAAGCCTGTAAAAAATCTTAATTTACATAGCATTCTCAGTCACAATGAGGAAGGATAGGTATGGCACAGAGATGTTCACTGTCAGAAGCAGATGATTCAGTTTAATCAAGTTATTAAAGCAACACAACTTCTGCCTTACCTTTTTTAAAGGTCTTGTTTATTCCAATTTGGCCATCAGCAAAGTTCTTGTCACCTTCAACATAGGGGAAGACTCTACCTTGATTGATCCAGTAGTAATCATGAGACCCAAAGAAGAACACGGGGAAGTCTCCAATATCATGCTTCAGAGTCTGTATGTTGAAAGGAACAAGTCTAGGGTTGCAGATCTCTGCAGGCCACCACCTGTACAGAAAAGAAATGCAGCAATTTATAAACCCCCCAAAACAGATTTCACATTCTGGATAGGGTAAAGTCACGTTATTAGGCTACGTTATTGTTAGGTTAGGTTATTATTAGGTTAAATTATTTGCCAAAATGTGAAACGTCTAATACCAAAATACTTCTGATATATAAGTTAAAACTTGTATTCAAGATAAAATACCAAAGCACACCTCTTTCTAATAACCCAGGAAATAATAGTTCGAGTCGATGAAAGAAAAATGGTGAAGAAACAAAATGTAAAGGGATAAATTGTGAGGCTTTGTAGTTAACATGCTCTGCATTTATAAAGTCAATGTTTTGTGTGTCCATCAAATGATCTGCTAAAACATACATTACAGAAGACCACACTGCCTCACAATAATTGACACCCTGTCATTAGGAAGTCCTCTTCTTAATTGTACATACTGTATGCCATTTGCCTGGGTTCAGTCAGAAGGAAAAGATTGATAGAACAATCACTTGTATCTGATCCAGTATCTCACCTGTAGTTTCCCAGCTTGACCCAGACTATCTGCTTGTAATGAGGCTTCTTCCCTATTCGGCACTCATTACAGAACCAGATCCCATCCGGCATCTCAATGTTCAAGCATTCAGGATGGAAAGAGGCAGGGCAGGATTCACAGCACAACAATCTTCCACCTTCACACAGAGAAATGGTGCGGTTTAAGGCTTGCATTCATTAAAGCAAACAAGGGGCCCCTTCCTCAAAGCTTTTTGCAAAAGCATTTAATTTACCCCTGGTTTAAAGTATGTCACAAAGAGCTATAGGATTGTACTCAGATTATTTTAAGGTACTGTACATCTGAATATTACAATAAATGATCTCAAGAAAGACTTGAAAATAATATTAGTAACTGGGTGTAAATTAAAGACTTGAGGAAAAACTTTGAAAACAAAGCAATACACAGGAATGCTTGCATGCATCAAAGTTTTACTTTGATTTGGAGCATGACAGTTGTTTTGTATAATTCTCGAACACTACATTTCAAAAACAGGCACATGGAAAAAAAGCAACAAAGTGACATGCATGCATGATATCCCATTACATTCTTGTCTGTGAACGTGACAAGTTGTGCATTTGGTAGGTTGCGCCTCTTCCTTTTTACCAGTGAAAGGTTGTGTCCATTTTAGTATCAAAAGTACAGTTGTTTCAACATCAGAAAAAATTCACACTTTTTTCTCCTAAACGATCACAAAAACCTTTATGGTGCTATTTTTGAAGGAAATGTCTTACTTTTGAACTTCAAGATGTGCAGAAATGTTCTCATCTTTAAATGCAATCTGGCTAGCTTAACTTTAAAGATAACGTTTTGAGAAGATTAGGCAATAAATAACTCTTTTTGGGCTGTGTTTGCAAAAGCATGCTTCTTAGATCATGAAACATACTTGGATCATATATTTAGACAGAACTGGTCAATCAAATCAAATGTCAGCAGACGGAATGGACATTTTAATCAAGTTTCCATATTTCCTTTTAAAAAAATATCATAGAACTTTGATTCACAACACTATAAGACACTTTAGCAACAGAATACAAAACATACATAAACAATTAGCTCATTTTGCAGTCGTGCAATGATTTAAAAACGTACCAAACATGCCAACAAATGCTTCGTGTGACATTAATCAGAGGAATAAAAACCCCATTCTATTGATCAGCGTAAAAACAAATATAAGCAGGAAGCAAAAAACCATCTTAAATCAAAAATGAGCTGGAAAGCTAAGCAGAAAAGGTCCTTTGCAGCAGCACACTTTGCTTAAAGCCAAGCACCTTCAGGGCTCAAAATAACCAAGTACATAATCCCGATACCTGTTCCATAGGTCTGTTGCTTTTGTGAATTTATAAATTGTCAAGAACTACAAAATGGCCAAATAATAGCAAACTAGCAAAAATAACATTGTTTTATTTAGGTTTCTAGTTCTATAAAATATACTTGGAATATATATTTCATTTTAAGAATCAAAAAGCTTTATGAAAATGGCCTGTTTATTTAAAACAAATTTTAATGTATTTATCTACAGTTTGTGTGTATGGACGGTCAGGGCACTGTACAAATACATTTTTGTGCAAAATAAAGTGGTCAACATCTGAAGACAACAATTCTTACATTTAGGTTAAGAATACTTCAGGCATATTTTCCCAGATTCTCATCAATTTTTTAAGTGCCAACCCTAAAAAAGCTAGTGTCTATAGAGCTAGTTCAAAATGTATTCATACCCTTGTTGCAATGTAACAAAGTTGTTTTCAGCAAAAACATCATGTGTACATTACTTACTCCATCAATAAATGAAAACACAAACAATTGTAAGACTGTGAGTATTGGATGAATCAAAATAATAACCAGAATAATTAAATAGTTACATAAATACAAAGTGTTCAAATTTATTCACATTAATTAATAATGTGCGTAATGCAAGACGTTTTCGGAGGGGAAAATCATGAGTACTTTACTTATTACATCAATAAATGAAAATATTAATATTAATATTTTAAGAATACTAGTATTGGATTAGTCAAAATAATTGCATATTTACCTAATGATCAAATTTCTTCACATCCTGTTAATAATTTGAAAATAGATTCCTAATCTGATGTTTTTAATCATCTTTTAGTTTGACAAAGCACTTTGGGGGCTTAAAATAAAGCTTTTGGAAGTCATCTTGGTTGGCACTGGGTACTGAGGGTGGGAAAACACTACGAACACTTAGGATCACTTCAGAAAGAGGAAGTTAAAACACGGCCTGAAGATTGAAGGTAAAAGACTACTGACCTCGACAACTTAAGTGATGACTAAACAATAATCCATACAGATCTCAATTACTCCAGTAACAGCTATAACAAAGTCCAAAAGGCATTCCTGTTTCAGCTGTGGTATTCGTCACCAAGAACTGCAATGAGATGGTTGCTACTCCATCAGAAACAGGAGATAAAACAGTTTTACCCACATTTGCAGTTCAAAAAGTGGAATGGGAATCTAACTCACACCCCAGGAAGTGAAGATAGTACAGTCTTTTGTGCATTTTCCACAAAGGAGTTTCATCATCAGGAGTCAATGTCTACAGAATTACAATTGGAGGCTGACTTCATGAATCTGGGGTTCGTGTTAGAAATGGCAGCACTGAAAGAAAATAAATTCACTTGCCAAACAGCAACTAATGGAATCCCCAAGTCAAATGGGAACACATGCTGTAGCTGGATACAACTCAAATGGAGTTTATGAAGTCACACCAGGAACATTAGAAAGCTCACACAGAAGCTACCTAGAACAGGCCACTTTTCCAAACCAAATATCCAGGCAAACGTGTTAGGGATGCAACTTTGAAAGATCTGTAAAGGTCTATGTCTGAAGTGGGAATCACCATTGATTTATCAATAATGTCCTGATCTCTACACAAAGCTAGCCTATATGGTGAGTGGTCTTTACTGGAAAAGACTCATTATAAATCTTATATAAGATACACTGCATACTGGTCACTGTTGCACCATAGCTGGTTGCACTGTTGTGCAACACTGTGCTGGAATGACAGGCAGAAATCTAACTGCAGGAGTTAGGTTGACTCAGGAGGCTACAGAAGTCTGAAGAGTGTGAAAAACAGAGCCAGATGATGCATGCAGACAGACAGGGAAGGCTGGAGCAGTATGGCTCACTGGGAAGCCTGGAGCAGTGAAGCCGACTGGGAAGTCTGGAGCAGTGAGGCTGACTGGGACGCCTGGCGCAGTGAGGCTCAATAGGAATCTCGGAGAAACAAAGCTGACAGAAAAGGCACATTGCTGGAATCAGGCTGATTGTGGGCGGAGATTAGGAAGTCAAGGAAAGCGGCTTTTCTGAGATCCTGCAAATGCAGGTATCTCAGGCAGGCTGGGAATTGCACTACTCCAGGTAGTGCAAAGGCGGGCTCAATGTCAGAGTACTGATTCAGGGACTTAAATGAGGTGCCTCGTTTAAATGGAGGATTGATTAGAAGTTTGGATCTCTGATTGAAAGGGAGACTGACACACAGACAGGTGGCCTGACCTGGTCCTCACTGGCTCAGGTGAAATGCGAGCACTCCTGGGAATGCTGCAGTTACTTGTGGCAAGCGTAGGCTGTGAGCAGCTCCAAGCCCGGACATGACACAGACAAGACAAACATTTAGCTTTGTAGTCTTACTGTTAAGCATTATGTCCGATGTAGACAGCTCAGGCTTAAGCTTGGTGGTGGCTGTAACATGTTATGGGAATTCGTCTCAACGGCAGGGACTGGGACATTTGTCACGATTGAGGGAAAAATGGATGGTGCAAAATACAGGCGGAACTGAGTGGAAACCTGCTTGAGTCACCCAAGAATCTAAGACTGGGTTGAAAAAAAAAATTTTAGCAGGAAAACGACATGAAGCACAAGACTTGAGTCATACTGAAGTGGTCTAATAAGAAAAGATCTAACTTAAGTCCAAAATAAAATTGAATACGAGACTTAGGATTGTATTCCATCAACGATTCAGTGTCAGAACTGGAGCAGTTTTGCCAGGAGTGAACAAAAGAACATATAACAGGGTTCAGTCTGATTATCACAGTTTTAAAAAAACAAAGTTGGTCTGAAAAAAGAGTTTTATTTATAATTAATCAGGTTGACTGAAAATATATTTTCAAAACTGATTATGAAGCTATGAAGCTATTTCTAAATCTATCACCAAATGGTTAAGGGAACATAATAATTTACAGTACCATTAGATATTACAATCCCTAGACCTAAGGCTAACAGAACATTCATGATAAGAACTAAAGAAAGTAGATAAGAAGCAGAATGAGCTGGAGCAAATCTGGATGAACACTTGAACCTGTTAAAGGTGTACAGGATGCATCTTCTCTATGTCAAAATCAAGGGAGGACTGTTGAAATACTGATTGCTGGGGTGTGAAAAAGAACACTATTTTAAAAAAATCTTCCATTATTTTAGATATATTTCTTATTTGTATCCAATACTGATGGTCCTGATGCTTATTCTTGTTTTCATTTATTTATGCAAGAAATACTGAATGTACCCTTGCATCTAATTTTTTTGCATCTACTGGGGATCTTAAGTTACACTGCAACAAGGGCAAGAGTCATTTTAATATATCCATTCAACCCAAAGTAACTGGGCCTAAAACCTTACACTGTGCGTGACAGAACAGGACCCCCCCTGAAAATGTTCTTTTTCTAGTTTGCCAGCTCATATCATGTGGCAACTTTACTTCCAGCACTTCACAAGACAGCAGAAGTCCCTGTTGAACCTCCAATCAGATGTTATTTTAAGCCCTGTTTTTAGTTTTTGCATTTTGCATAAACAGCAGGCACGATTTTAAAAAAAGTATTTATACAAAAGCAACAGGTTTGCTAGCCACAAAGCATTAAAGAGTAGAGGAAGATAGCCAAGAGAGAGAGACACACAAACACAGAAATAAAAAACAAAGAAACAGTTTCTGTTACCTTTCCCACAATTCTTTTTGGTAGCTGACGAAGAGGAAGGAATCATAGGTAATTTCATCAACTCAGCACGATTTGACTCAGTCAGAAGGTAGTGCGACTTATAGGCATATGAACTGAATATGTTGTCAGAATTGTCCTGCACTAATAGCCCTATACATAAAACAAACAGGAAAAATGATGAGTTGCAATGAAACTACCCATGATTCCAGAAAACAAAACAACAACAAAAAAGACAAACTATTAAACATATGTAAATGTGAGAAAACAGAAGAATAAACTGACAGTTGTCTAAAAAGAAAGGGAGTTTGTCTTTAAAAAAAATCAAATTCCCAATTAAAAACCAATAGAGTACAGTAACATATGTTCTGTAACTATAACTATGTTGAACAGCTATAAAGTATAAAAAGGCAATATAAAAGTCTTATTCAAATAAACTGAAGAAAATTGTTTAAAAAAATACAATTTTAGAATCAATATCTCTTGATCTGTGCTGTGTATATTATAAAATGACCTAGAATTTTAATTCATCTGTAATTCAGTATAGATTTCATGTTTAAAGAATAATACATTTCCTTAGTTGCATACAAATAGGACCTATGGAGTTCTAAAAATGTCAACTTCAACATGCAAAGATGAAGAAGCACATCAGGTGACACGAAATACATTTAAAACCCAGTATGACATATGTTCACATCAGTCTTTAAAGCAGTGTGCTACATCGCCCAGGATTTTTTTAAATTTCGTTAGAATTTTAAAACATGTCCTCAAGCCAACAGTGTGTTTTTACTGAAGCACGGCACTAGAAACGAAGACATATTATTTATAGAAGACACAGAAGAAACTAAGATATATTATTCAAGATATTTTCACACACTGTGTGGATTGATTCAGCTGCACACCTTCTCGTAAGGTTTACAAATACAGTTAATCAATTTGTCAATATCAGTCTAAAAACACTACATTTTCATACAATCTGTTTAGAAAGTTTTCATTAGAAAAGGGGAAATAAACTTGGAAGCTCTAGAAACTTTTTGTCAAAAAAATATGGAGGTCAAACCTGCTTTTTGGATTTCTTACACGAAACACTTTACTGTTGGATCTATACCAGCCATAGAAAACAACGATGTCGGTAAAAGGGACTAACATTTAAATTTCACTTGGAAATTTATAAACACTCGAAGGACATCATTTGCAAAAAACTGAAAATAGCTAAGTTCTTTGAGTACTCCTGTCCATTTCTTATTTTAGAACAGGTTTAAGGCAGATGTGCAATCATGCAAAACAGTTCTCAGCTAGTCAACCACCCAAGATCTACGCTGAACTTTTAATTTCAGCACAATTAATTCAATTATGTTGAGATTGTTCTTATGAACTACTGTTTTACTGCACAATCTTGGAATACAAATACTGTATGTGGTTTGAGGCAAACCTCAGATGAAACATGCTTTAGAAGGGAAGAATGCACTTTTTGGGGGCTTTTACAAACTCCGGTATTAGTGCAAAGCACATAAAAAAAACACCATTTCTGCACTACATGCATTTTTCAGTTATTTATAATGCTCTAGTTCAAGTTGATTTAACACAATGTTAGTGATTCTGACTTCTGAAGTTCAAAGACAGTTAACACTCCTACAACACATTAATTCATGACACTATTCAATGTATAAACCACAAGTATGCTTAAATAAACATAAGCATCTTGTTAAACACTTGATCACAAATAAAGACTAAGGATGTATGTCTGAAGTCTGGTTTGCAAAGGATAAAGTAATTTATTTTGTCATTTTTTTTGCTTTTTGCATTGCATTTTTCATCTCGGAGACCCCTAACTGCAGCTATATGCATACAAACAGGCAGAAGTAGCTCAATGACAGGTGTCGATGAGGACACGTCATGACAAGCCATTAGTGATGGTGCAAGCGGAGGCTTTGTTTTAGCCTCCTCCTGCTAGAGAGTAAATTGGACACACATGCCCTGACTAACTGATTTGCCTCCTGTGGAACAAAATTACACAGGCGGTAAAGGGTTCATCTGATTGGCCATGTGGATAACAGAACATTCCTCAAGAGCAGCAGTCAGAGTACTGTACAGTATATGTGAAGTCAGGTGCAGAGGCATGGGGCTAAGCTGTGTCTAAGCCCCTGCAGTTCAGGGAGGGAGTTAGTAGTAATATGAACTGTAGGAAGTTAGATATTGTTGTAAAAAAGTGATTTTTCTCCTGTGCTTCAGAAGTCAGCCAGCAGCCCTAAACCCAGTTTTAATTCTTAGAGTTAGTTAATACAAAACTTGAAAGGATTTTGATCTGGGTTAGATTTACTAACAAAGATACTTCCAGAGTGAATTTATCATTTTATATAAATCTGTAATCCTGGATTAATTTTAATTCTCCAGAGGCACTGAAGTGCAGTAGATTAGGTGCTGTTTATAATTGGAAACTGGGTGTCAGAGGTTAAATTGGGAGAGGCCCACCAGTAGGTTCCTGATGAGACAGGAACCAAGTGTCTTCCAGTGAAGGAAGACTAGCTGTGGAAGGGAGAGCCCAGTGTGCCAGAGGTTTCAGTAAAAGAAAGTGAAGAGTATATACTTTGTAAGGAAGAGAAATGGTGAACTAAGAGGAGTTACCTGTTCCTGCCCTCCTGACAACTATATTGAAAATCGAGGGTGATGAGAGGAATTGGATTAACTTTGCTATAAAAACCTTTGAGTGATTAACTTTTTTTTTTTTGGAATGAGCAGGCTTCTCCAAAAGGGGACTACCTGTACATCATAAGAACCCTTGAAGGGTTCCACAACCTCAACAGTGATAGACCACCCAAACAGACCCCCATAACAAACTGGCTCTCGGCTGTTTCACCACACCACTAGAACGCACACTGCAGGCAGACCCCAGTTCCTTGACACTGTCTCCAAATGAGCCGGTAGTTGTGACACGAGCAACTGCCGATTGGCCTTTACAAAGTGACACGGACACCACTGATGATGTATGCTAAACTTTATTAAAACTGCACTTCAATATAGAATCTGAACTTTTCTTTCGATGTTTTATTTGGGGAAAAAGTCCCTACTGTCTAAATGCTTTTTTTTTTGTCTTTGACCACTGCTCAAGTTACTTTATGAAAAAACTAAAAAAAGTAACAAGTTCTTCTGAAAGGCTGCTCAAAGGTGAACAAGAGGGCATAACCTAGGGAAGCAAGTTCATGTCACCAGGTGTATCTCAAAATGATTAACTTAAGTCTATTCTGGAGCTATACGTCCTGAAAAGGGTGGTAAATTAAACTAACTATATCCAGAAAATAACAACAGATACTAAATACATGTAGAGGGGATATACACCAAACAAGATCACAAGTAATGGGAGACTGTGTAAATATACCATTTTAAAACTAGGTTTTCAGTCCTGAATGAGACATTTGATCTCCAGAAAAATCCTGTTTGCATGACTAACTTTAAAAAACAGAAATCCTAAGACCAGTACTAGGGTGACTTTTCAAGCAATAAAGGAGTCAGACCAAGCTTACCTCGGGCACAGACGAAACACCAGCCTACGTTTACAGGTGAGGTTATGTGTCCATTCTTTTTGGAACTTGAATGGTTGCTACATATGATAATATGTGGAGTGATTACTACACTGCCAGCTGCAACGCAGCTATCCCCTGTGTGATAGGCAGTGGGGCACCGGATACATCTCATCATGCGACCTGTAAGAAGCAGAACAGGGCACCGTGGAGGAGTTGTACAAAGCTTTTGACATTCCATGTAACAAGAATACCAGATTCTGTGTCAGGCCACCTGACCCTTAATCTTGGGATCCCCGTGTCTTCTCAACTTTACCCCAAGTGGGGAAATGACTCAATCTAAATATATTTGAGGAGTTTTTAAGGAGTTCCAAAGAAAACTATTTAAAACAAAATTAATAGCTCAAACCACCTAAAACTGGAAGTTTAACAGTAGAGAGTTTGGGTAAGTACCCCAGGTCCCTGCCTGAAAAAAAAGACAAAGGTCACAAAGTGCCACAGCAGGGAAAATAAGAATATTATCTAAAGCACAACAGAATTTGGACCACCTGTTCTAGTTTGATTTTGGATTAACCATGGTCTGCGAGCACTCAGGTGATCCACCAAAAACCTCTAACAAGTAGTAAAAGAAAACTCCTGAAATCAATGGCTGGACAGGCCAGCCTCTTTCTGGGCAGGTGAGTGGTGACTTACAGGGAGTCTCAGAAAGGGGATATATCTACAGTATGCTAATTCTCAAGGAAGCATCCAGGTTCTTCTTAAAGACTCCAAGGGTCTCTTATCTTATTCCTTATGATCTCCCAGCAAGAAAATGAGATCGACGTACAATTCTCCTTCCATCTTCTTTAATGCAGACGTAGCACTTCAATGAACATTACTAGTATTAACCATTTAACCTATTAGCAAGTATAAAGAAACTTAAGTTTGACCATGACATCACTTTCTTTACCTCTTACTTGCTCCATACCATTTTTCCCCATAGCCAGCCTAATGCTGTTGTAAAATTAGTTTAGAATATCATCACTCTAAAGTAATGTCTTGCAATAAATGCAGCACTAGAGCTGTGCTAGCTGGAAGTCAATTAGTAGCACAGAAAGCTGGAAATTGCATTGGTAGGAACTGAGCCCTCCAGCTGGTAAAACCTTAATATCCTACCTCACTTTCTTCATCTTCATTTAAAGTACATTTTGTCTTCCGCTTAATTCACCAATACTCACCCACCCTCAGCGTACATGGTTTAGTAATACACTTCAAGAAATCTACTGTCATTAGATGTCAAGATATTTTATAAACAAACTTGATCAATGATGTTCTATAAATAAGCCAAGATGCGCACACCCGACACTTAGGCCACCATGAAATTTAAGAAACGCATAAATGATTAAAAAAAATCTCTCTGTGGATAATAAAAAGAGAAGTCTTTAGAAATAAGAAATGGCTTTCTTCCTGGGACAGATATTGAGAAAGCAGCAGGGAGTACCTTTGGATGCCTTGTGCATGTCTCGCTCGAGAGCACAGGTGGCGCAGCTGTGCTGGGGGCAGCGGAACCCCTTGGACTCAAAGGTGGCATTGGCGTGCTTGCGCACACACGACTCGTGGTAGAACCGGCCACAGCCGCTGACCGAGCAGCGCTTCACGTCGCTGCCCGACGCCTTGCAGGAGAAGCAGGAGTGAGCACCTGGAAGAACACAGAACAGGACTGAGGCCACCCTGCACGCCGAGATCTGTGACAATTAATGCTCTGCCGGCACGTGTAAGCGGTGTACACCCATGCAGCCTGCGCCAGCCCTCAACAAGTGCCCACGATCAACAAGAAAAAGACTGAAAAGAAGAAAAAGGGAGTTTAAAAAAGTTGAACCCCATTTTAAGGTTATCTGAAATTCTTGAACAGATTCTGCAGGTGCTTTAGAGATTTGACTTTTAACATTTTGCTAGGGACTGACCTTTCATTTGAAGTTAATGTGTGGGCTTGTTGGCAATCATGTTTTAATTAAACTGTATAAGTGGTACGCAATTCTGGGCTTTAAGGCCTGTTCAAGATCTAGCAGGAATCATATCCTAAAGGTCATATCAGCAGTGTGTCTTTCTTTACAAGCAAATGTCAGATTTCACAGGAAGCTTCCAATGATTCACTTGCATCTATCAGTGGGAGCCAGCGGAAAGCATTTGGTAAGCGACACTTCTCAATACTATGAGTCACTCGACAAAGCTAGAGTGAATGAAAACCAAGCAAATCCATAGAAGAGATATGTCACTTGAGGATGGAAGGACAATTTTAGTACAAACAATGTCAATTGATAATGCTTCTTGACATCAGTTTTCAGAATTTACACTAATACTTATTATGCACTTTCAATATAACAACTATGAAATGCTGCAAAGGGCATGCAAATCACAGAAAAGAAAGCATAAAGTCTACTGAAAGAATACAACTTACAGAAGATTTGAAGCTTCTTCTGTTAATCCTAAATCTGATTTTATTAACAAAATGTTGGCCTTAATGCAAAGTAGTGTTGGAACCATCATGTTCAAATGAGAACGTTTTGACTTTAGTTTTCAGTGCCCAGATGTTCCTCCAATGGCTATCTAAGCATTTACTGAAATATATAAGAGCCTTAAAGGAAGAGTTAGGGATTTTAGACTCTTTCCTATTGAAGCTATGAAGACGTGCATCAACACTGTGCTCTCTGTTACAGCATTTCCTTTCCTATAGAAACGAATGTACCCTGCAGTGTGTGCTGTTGGAACCAGCCAGGTGACTTACCATTTTTACACTCCATGCATGTGAACTTTCCTTCCAACAAGGAAGTCAGTCCTAAACACTCTAAATGGAACAGTCTGCTGCAGTCTCCTTCACAGGAAACAAGTGTGTCACCAAAGTTTTCACAGATCTGATAAGGGGGAGAAATGTTAATGGTAATCTGCATAAATGACTGAACTCTTTCAAGCTTCATTTATTAAAAATCATCCCTTCAAGAGCTGGATAAAAGCAAAATTGTCCTTGCCAGTTCTTTCCAGCACTTAGACAGATTTAATTCTTGAAAACCCTTTTTCCTAACTGAGTTACACAGCTAATATAAGCTTAATCGCACTTCAGGTAAAAAAGCCAAAAAGCCCTTCTTCACATGTGCTTTTACTGTACTAGAATTACCCGATCCAGTAGGTTTTACCTCTGAACACTAACCATTGCTATTATTAATATTATTGATAATCACAACTTTTCCAAGAGAAGCACTGTAAGAAACAGAGTAAAACTGCACTCACCTGACAAACGGTGTCTTTCTTAGTGGTGCTTGTCCCTTGCCGTGACAGACTGGAGTCCACAGACTGGGCATCTGAGGCATCAGCGTCTGCAGCTGTGGGACTGTCTGATCGCTTCCCAAACCCCACCTGCAGGTCAAACGTCACTGACACTAACGCAACACAAGAGGAGCACACGTCCCTGAAACTAACAAACCTGAATGCAGAATAATATAATGTGTTAACGCTCATTTGGATATGTCCCACAACATTCTTTCCTTCACGTTTGTTGTTTCCTGAAATGCCAGCCTGGAATGGGGTTAAGTTAAGACCTGAGCAGATAAGCTGTATATTAAAATCAACTTTTCAATGAAAGCCAATCACCGATTATAGGTTACATACCTGGCAACTCAATGTCTGCATTTTATTTGCCAGAGTGTATGTGTTACTTCCTATGGTAACCTGGCATTAAATATTGGGTTTATAATTCATTTTTGGTGGGAGGGAAAAAGTTTTGGTTTTAAAGTGGGTCTTAGTTTTTATTACATTTTGTACGTGTTCTGAGCCTCATAACCATGCACCTTATCAGACTCTGGATCTGTGTTTGTACTGTATTTGCTTTCCTACAATAGTAACTGGCAGTTAGAGTGCCAGACTCTGACATGGAGGCTGTGGGTTCAAAGGTGAGACAAAGAAGATATACCTTTGAGCAAGGTGTGACACCAGAAACTACCCCAGTAAAATACCCAGCTGAATGAATGGGAACAAATTTAAGTCACTCTGATTAAACATTTCTGCCAAAAAAAATATTTAATGTGATCAACAGAACATGAAATGAAGAGACACTACAAAACAAAAAATATCTTCAACCAGGCTGACAGCTTGTACCACTGCAGATGAAACTGCACCCAAAAACTTTGTCACAACTACTAAAACTACTAGTGTCTTGCATAATTAAATCTCATCTACCTCAATTCATAAACTGGGCTGAAATAGGATGCTTAATCAGCATTGCAAATTCCTCTAGTCGCCAATGTTAACTTTTCCATTTATGTTTTTCAAAACAGTTACCGTAACAGATGAAAATAGTAAGGCCTTACTGCTGAGAATCATCTTCTCTCTTTCCTACCTGAGAGTCATTCAGACCCCTAGAATCAGAGTCTGATGTGTCACGGTACTGGTAGCTGGCCATCTCCACGTCAGTTGATGCGCGACTCCGTTTCTTCAGAGGTTTACAAGAATCTGAAATCTCACTAGCACCTATAAGAAATGAAACAACCTGTAAGAAACCTAAAGCTGTATCACAGATAAGACACATAAGGAAATAAAGCAACTTGCAAGTTTCAAAAGCACTATGGGATAGAGAACAGTTTTCTCACAGACTGAAATCAGATGGATGCCAATAAAAAGTTCTCCATTTAAAGGAGCACATTACTTCCCCAGAGCAGGAGAACTACATCCATTACTAGACAGTATAAAGAATTAATGCATTATATTTAGACATCTTTCATTAACTGAATATTAGAAGTATTTGAAACACTTTTAACTAGAGCAATTTAAAATGTGCAGTAACTGCTGTTAAAAATTGTGTCCATAAGCTTCAAAAAAGGAAAATATTTCAAAAGAAGACATACATGCATTTCTGTATGATTTCATACATAAGAGCCAATTTAAAGATATGAGGTTTAAAAGTTCTATCTTATCTCTGAAGTCCTAAAATAAAAAATATATGATAGAATAAATAATAAAAAATACCCTTTTGTGATCCTGTCTTCAAAGCTGCCTGTGGGACCATTTCTGTCTGCAATGAAAAAATATCTCAGCTTTAGGAAAGGGTAACTACAGTGTAGCTGAAAATTTGGTGCAGTTGATACTCGAAAGATTGTTGGAACAGCCTAGACCTGAGGCCCGTGCAACTTCAGCCAGTTTAGTGGTTCAGAATTCTTAGACACGCCAACAAATTGTTGACAGTCATTCATTTGTGACACATTTCCCTTACAAGTACTCTGTAGTCGTAGGTGAATACTTGATAGCACTGTTCCAAAGCTTGAATGTTGGTTATATTTAGTTTTGACTTCCAGCTTAACAATCAGAGCATAAAAGACCAGTGCTGGATAATTTTTTCAGTTTTGGATAAATCCTGAAAAATGTTTTACCTGTTCTTTTTTCATCTTTTTCTTTGGCACCGGGTCTGTGCCTTTCTCCGACTCTGACCGACTTCGTACAGACCTCCTCTGTTGTTTTCTTTCCAACAAACCTGGGGAAAAACATCAGATGTAATACAAGAATTCCCCTTCTCAGTGCAATTAAACCTACATTTAATGTTTTTTTATTTATTATGCACATCATGCTCTCCTTTGCAACATTGGAAACTCAGTACATTGTCACTTGAGTGAGGATAACTCAAAAAATGTCCTCTTATGGTATTTAGTGTTTTATCATGCAAAGCATCTTAGGATGCATACTAAAAAAATCATTTGAGCCAATCTAGGCTGAAGAGAACTTTGTGGTTTATGGAACCACTGATTAATTTTCTCTCCCCCTTTGGACTTTTGAATCAGATCAGATTTACCGGGGTCTGCCACTTTTCATGCAACAAGTCCCAAAAGAGGGTCAGTGTCAACTGGTAACACAGCTCTCGACGATCAGGAAGGTTCAGCAAACTGATGATGCCCTGGTGAACTCAAGCCCGCTTAATCCGAGCAAGCTTGCGCATTTGTGTGCTGCTGCTTATAGAAACCATCACAGTGGCTAATGATACATCCTAGATTTCAACTGGAAAACTCCAGGCCATGAGGCTCAATCTCCAATCTAAACAAGCACTCATTGACTGAACCACTCAGGGGGCTCCAGGATTCAAATCTTTTAGCTCTCTAAAGCAAACGTACGACAGGAACTTTAAACAGAGCATTGGGAGACAGGCCTAGATCAGATTTGATACAACAGTAACCGTCTTTTTGGATCTTTGGACAAGAAAATACACCCATTTTAATGTACATCCATTTCCTCAGAAGCTGAGATGATACATTAACAGCCTTCCTATGAAATCCCAAAGAGAATGCTATATATTGAATGGAAAGACTACACTGCTGATGCTTAGTCAGCTTCTCAAAACATATGTATGCAGCTTGAAACAGAAAAACAACTGAAGGAATGCAAGGTAGTATGGGTTTCTAAAACGCTTAAGAAATCTGTTTTATACACTTGGGGATCCCAAGTTGTAGCAACATTCAACAGATGTTGTGGTTTTCAATATAACTAAAAAAAAGCTTTTATAAAAAGAACAAGGATGCTTCACCCATAAGTGAATGATGAAAAAGGACTCTAATGAAAAACAGGCCATTTCCAGTCAAGAGGAATGGAAGTCTTCAGAAACAGCAAAGACAGAGGAAAATGTGACAACAAACCACAGGAAATTTTGAAAAACATTTCCAAGGCAGATAGGTTTTACAAAACAAAATTTCAGGGCAGATCTAAACTCATTCCATCTTGTGGGCAAACCTGTATTAGGGAAAATCAAAGGAGGAACGTCTTCCTTATAAAACAAGCACTGAAAAGCAAATAATTACAAACACCCTTTCAAAACATTGTTAAGTTTATTAGAAATAAGAATGGATTTCCAACTTCCACTGGATTACACATTTGTAGGATGTGATGAAATGAAAAGATGATGATCAATAACACAAAGCTGTCACATCTTGGAGGTACCTGAAGACACCTCTGCAGTGGAAGAGTGCTGTACCATTCCTGGGTCACTCCTACGTCCAACAGGTGACACAAGCCTCTCCTGCTCCTTGGAGCTCATCTCAGGTTTGCTACTTGCTCCCTGCAGAAAGAGAAACACAAATAGAGAGGTTGTCTGGTTTAACACAACGCTTCTGTCATAGAGCAGATGGCATAACATGCATGCTTAAAAAAAGACATCTCACAACAATCACTCTAAATTCAAAACTTTATTTTAATCACAATAAACCAAAGCAAAGTCTGACATTTACTCCAATATACTCGTCCTTCATCAGAAGTAAAAGCTGGGGCCTTCTCCACTCTTAAACTACAATCAATAGTTCAGATGACAAACATGACAATTAATTATTAATCGTCACATTCAATTAGGCGTAAAAAATAAAAGTTAAACAGACAAGAGAAACATACAAGATTCACACTATAAAGACTTTCTATACAAAGTTCATTATGAATTTAAATGTAAATTTGAGAGGAAACTCTAAATTGAATAGGCCTAGATTGGATTAAGATAAACCTAGCGAAGAATAGCATATTTATACACTACTTTCTTAGTAGAGCTAAGAATTTGAAGAATTAGATAAAAACAGATCTGTCACATAATGAACAGAAAACCAACACTTTCATTACTGCTTTCTGGTAAATACCAATGTAGAAAATGCAATCAACATTGTTATCCCAAGAAAACTTAAGTGCTTTTTTATCCCAGGTCAGGATTGCGATTTGAAGGGTGATTAATTGTAATTCTTTGCAATAATATCTACTGTCTCTGCAAATGATAAAAATCTGTGAATGTAGGAATGCAAAGAACGTAAAGTTTGGACTACTCTTACTTCAGAATGTGATGCAAAGATGGCACAACATTACAGGTCTATTTTATTTTGGAACTGAAAAGATAAAACAGTTTAGATGAGGGAATTTTCTTAAGAGAAACACATTGGATTTATCATCTAAAAACATTAACACCTTGGGGATTTCAATGTAAGATTGATAAGAGTGTTGATCTTTAACATTTTTTCTGTGAACCTTGCCGTTTCTACTTCTTTACACTTATTCAAACGGATAATTCCATGTAATACAGTACTAGGTTTTTCTATATCCAATCCAGGCTGACTGGATCATATATACAAGTTTGAAGTGTTTCCTTAGAAGATATAAAAAATGGCAAATTCAAGATGAACCTTATATTTGGTAATGTGAACCTTGCATCTTATTCCAATTATTCTTAATCAAATGCTTAGACAGATTATAAATTAGTACTTATTCAACTGTATTGTCATTGTAAGAATCAAGCTAACCTCTACAAGCTACACATCAATGTTGTTGAAGCCTATACGCTGGATTAAATGAAGAAATGGCAGGACAAGATCCTTAGATCAATTGGCTAGTAGCAAACAAAAGAGCTATATGAGACAAATGGCAGCCTCTAGTTTGTAACCTTGAGGTCCTATCTGAGAGAACACCTGCTTTTATCTCCAATGAAGGTCAGCTATTTTCAGCCAAAATTGATCCCTATTTGGTGGCCACATCTTGATTCCATTGCTACTGGTTGAGCTCCTTCATGCCTTTTGCTGTAACACCTGCTTGATGGACTACCAAGTGCACAAGTTACTCCTTTACTTGTTGATTAAGTGTAATGTACTAATTACCAGTAATATGAATTTTAAACTCATATGAACGTCCAAAGGTAATGGCTTGTGGGAGTACCGGCCTGCAAGGACCACATTTCCCAGGATCCTCTGCCACAATGAGCTGCAGGAAGCAAACTGGCCAGGTGACTGTTTAAAAAGCAGGAAGAGGAAGCTTCCAGTATTAGTCTGTTTGTGTGAGTGGATGGCTACTATCTGAGGGGTTTGAGGGTAGAACGCCACTCACCAGAGGGATAAGGACTTACCTGTAGATGTGGGCTAAAAGATTTGCAAGTTTCTGGTAAAGGAGTAGTGAGTTCTGAACTTTAGGAAACTTTATGAAAGATTTTAGAAAGAGACTGTTCTGAGAATTTTGTTTTCATGTCTGGTAAGCAATTTGGTTCATGGTTGTGCTGTTCCTATCACTGGTGTTTCCAACCTTACAGCTCTGTGTTTGGGGTGTCTGTTGGCCTAGAGCAGCCCATTTTAAAGATCCTGTTATGACACGCCCCACATTATGTCACACAGTATTTTAAATTGTGAAAAACTTTCAAGACGAAACTGCCGAATTTTGACAAAAAGAAACAAAGAGCTTGTACCCTGGGGGGGCAGACCGGCTGATCGCTGGGCTTGTCCTCTCCTTCAGATTCCTGCGGAGAGGGAGTCCTGTCCCTTGGCAGAGGCCAGTCGCACTTCTGGATCTCCACGTTCAGCTTCTTCATGGTTATGGAGAGCGGGAGGAGCTTTCTGGCAGCGGCTGTCTTCCAGGCTGTTTTAACTGGGGGCTGCTGAGCCCCCTGGTCTTTGGGCTCCTCCGACGGCTGGTTTTGGGGTACAGGGCAGCGCGGCTGCTGCTCGTCTTGCTCCGGTTGTGCCGGCTGCGGAGGCTCCTCGGAGTTCGTCATGCTGCACTGCCTTCTGGGCTGCTGCCGGCGTGGCGGGAGGCCGGGCCTGGCGGAGCTCACCTCCCCCGAGGGGTCAGGTCGCGGGCTGGAAACGGCACTGCGAGTTCGCCGGGCTCTCCTGTTGTCAGCCTTGGAGGTGGGTTTTTCTGCGGGGGGCGGAGATGTTTCTGGTTCTTTGTCCACGTAGATGAAGGTGTAGTTCTCTATCCTCTCCTCCCGGGTCATCTGGAAGGCATCCTCCGCGTGGCCGATCCCTACCTCCCACTGAGCACGCTCCCTCTGGGGAATCGGTTTGAGGAGCTGGGGAGAGGAAACAAATGTATCCCCGTCACACGTCTGTAACTTGAGGAAATGGGGGGCTTGGGGGCGATAGAGAAAGGTTTTGCTTTTTTATAATCTGCCTTCCTTATGCTACCTCCTAAATTCTAGTGTCCTAAATTCAGACAAAAAGGTCAAAAAAGAGGAAAAGATTACTCAGTGTATACATTCAATACAAATTCAATGCCCCAGTATAGTGACGGGGACACTATACTTTCAAAAAGGTGCTGTCCTTCGGATGAGATGAGAAACCGAGGTCCTGACTCTCCATGGTCATTAAAAATCCCCGGGAATTTCTTGAAAAGAAAGGGGTGTTAACCTGGCATCCTGGCCAACTTTCCCATTGGCCTTTACCAGTCATGGCCTCCTAATAATCCCCATCTCTGAATTGGCTTCATCACTCTGTTCTCCTCCCCACTGATATCTCATGTGTGGTGAGTGTTCTGGTGCACTATGGCTGCCGTCGCCTCATAACAAGGTTATGTGTACACATAACCCCAGGTGGGGCTACACATTGGTGGAGGGGATCCCCGTTACCTGTAAAAGCACTTTGAGTGGAGTGTCCAGAAAAGTGCAAGGAATTATAATTATATAACACTTATATAGATATATTTATACCTATATATAGGAAGATATCTTAAACTTTCAAGATATAATATATGAACTTCTGTTTTGTGAATTTGACCACTTTCACATTAAGGCCGCAACCTTTCACTCACAAAACAAAAATTTAAGCTAAAGACCTACAGCATACTTCGAGAACAATGCCTTGGTATGTCAAGCTGCGTCTTGAGTACCTTGTGTCTTTCTGCAGGATTTGAGGCTCGCCGGAGGGTGTCTGCCTGCAGCTGCTCAAACTGGTGTCGCCCTTGATATACAACTACCCTCTTCTCGTGGATCCACGCCCTTTCAGGAACACTCCCAAAAAACTGCACATGATACTCCCTGTGACCTGCGCACAAACCAGAAAGGTAGGCTAGTGCACATTTGGAGAAAGGCTATAATGCAATTAAACATCATTTTACATCTGTACTGCCCTTCATAGCAGTGAGATAAATAAGATTCCCATTCTGGTGCCATTTTAGGTTTTACAAGCTACAGAAAATCAAATTAAAAGTTTTAAGATTTTTACCATTTATCATCTATGCAAAACTAATAAAACAGCATGAAATATTACACATCTAGCATCTGCCTATAAACAAGAACCTGCATCTCATAACATCTGGCTTTGCTCAGTCTGTTGTTGAACAGGAGCTATCCCTGTAAACTTTCAAAGTAATTCACAGAGAGAACCAGAAAGCTATTCTGCATTTACATACAGAACATGCTAATGTTACAACGGAATTGAACAGGACAAGAGCAGACCATCATAAAATTAATTAAGATGGAAATGTAGATGTGTAACATATAAGAAAACATCCCTTCATTAAATAAACATATAAATGTTTAAATTACAGAAACAACTGCAATTTTCATATTTTGTATTACAATCAATAAGGTAACTGAGCCTCAGCACAGCCCTCAATATTTATAGTACTTTCTAGCACAATATCAAATCTGTGTGATCACACTTTTACTGCAGAACAGGAGTGTCTGAAATAAATCTTGAATCTGCTAAATTATTGCTGCCCGAAAAATTTGATCAAGACCTAGAAAATCTAGACTTTGTGGGATTCTGTATGTTACCTCTAGTGTTTATCCTGGTATGAACATCTGACTGTGGATCACAAGATACCATGCAAGGCCACCAAGGGTACGTCCCAACCTTTGCCCAGACCAAATCACCGACTTCATGGTCCTTACAACAACCAGTACCTGTTATAACTGTAGGAAAGTGCTTCTGAATCTGCCAAGAAACAGAAAGTTAAACACAGTTCTTGTTACCACCTTTGGACCTGAGAAGAGACCAACACAGCAGTGCATTTTAAAAACCCACAGGAACAGGCACACCATTCTCCATAAAACTATCTGGAGATTAAAAATATTCATAAATCACATCTGGAGAATCACAGATATACCACTTTTTCAGAAGAAAAATGACTTATTGCAAGAAAGACAAGTTCATTCCATCCTTTTTTTTCCACTTCTTTCTAAGCACATTTCCTATCTAAGCAAGTTGCTGGATTGTAGATTATATTATACAGCATTCCTTTTAAATCTAAGGTGAAGCAGATTAGAGCATGATAATGTTTTATTTATCCACCTGCACACAGAATGAGAACACCAGATGTGCAGCAGGAGAACATGATGATCTAATTCAGGACATTGTAATTTTCTGGGGCTTCACAAGTTCATAATCTATGCAAGTTATTTATTCAGGTAAATATAAGAGATGGAAGATGACAACCCCCCAAAAATTTAATAACTATATAATGACATTTGCAACCTATTCTCTCATAAGGCTCGTCTAATTTAATTTTCCATTATTTATGTACCAGTATATAAGTTTTTCATGTGATGAAATGTAATTGAAATACTTTACATAACCATATCTCCATTGGTAATTAAGAGCAAGATCATGTCTTGACTTACTCCTAGGAAGGTCCCTTTTAGAGACTGTCACTAAGAAGTACTTTGTAAAGTCTTATTTTGGATAGCATGTCTCATTTAATTTGATATATTTCTTTAAAAAAAATAACGAAACAAAAAAAATATTTCTTAAATATTACACTTATGTAAACAATACTACTGCTCAGTTCTACCCTATTCACACAAGCAAACTTTAAACACACACAAGCCATATTACAAAAGGGTATTTTAACATTGAAGCAATTGTTTCCCATTATTATTAAAATCAATTCTGAGGTGGAGCCTTGCTAATGTGCAGATCATTCATCTGTATTCTAGGGAAAATAATCAAATGAGCAGCTTAGATTAGGCAGAGAAAGGCTCGGCGCTCACTTTGTGTTCCTTAGGTTCTGCTTCGGGACATGTACGGTTCCTGGGTGAAAACTCGAGCTTGGGCCTGTGCACATCCAATGGCTCACAAAGCGGCTCTGGAACTGGCTCAGGAGCTGGCTCCGGAACACACAACTCGTGCTGCTGTTGCTGGTCCTCCGGGTCCCTGTGCAAACTGTGCCTGCTGCTCTTTTTCCTCTTCTCCTTCTTCCTCTCGTGCCTCCTGCGGGACGCTTCGCTGGCCTGGAACTCGTGCAGCAGGTCCCCGCACAGCGAGGACTCGAAGAGCTCTCTGCCGTTCTGGTAGGTCTTGATGATCTTCAGCTTGATCTCGGGAGAGCTGGTTTTCTTGGGCGTGGCGGGCGGCTGTGGATGGGGTGGGGAGGTGATGATGGTGGCTAAGGAGGGAGGAGGCGAGGAGGGGAGAAGCAGCGGTGGAGGAGGGGGCAGTACGGACGGGTTCATGTGAGGTGGAGGAGGGTGAGGGTGAGGGTGATGGTGGTGGTGGTGGTGTTGCTGCTGCTGCTGCTGTGGCTGATGATGAGGGTGATGATGATGTGTAGCGGAAGGGGAAGAAGGGGAAGGGGGTTTCTCCTGCACAACAGGGGCTCTCAACACAGTGTTCTCTCCTTGCAGCAGGCAATGATCGCTGTAGCTGCGAATGGCACTGTAGCCGTTTGCAGAGCCATTGGGGAACTGAGAATACATGGCGTACTTGGCCTGCGGCTCATAGAGGCTGACATTGGGCGGGTAGCCATTGGTGACAACAGGCAGGTCTTCTGCAGCTGAGGGGGGATAAGAGAAACCCGACTCCAGGGCAGTTTCGTAGGCAGACGGCCCCCCGTCTTCCCCATTGTCACTCCCGGCATCATACACGTCCTCCTGGCGGATGTTAGCCGAGTCAATGAGTTGAGGTGGTTGCTGAATTGTGTTTCCCATGATCCCTTGCATGAAAGAGAAGGAGAAATCCATTGTTCTGCTCCAGCATCCTTAACTTTCCCTTTCTCTTACAGGGCCTGCAAGAAACACAAATGAAGATGACAAAAAAAAACAAAGGAAACATTTCAACATGCTTGTCAATCAGAGAGTGGGTTTGAGTTAATAATTCAAGCCTTAATTTGGATTTATAAGAAAATAACATTTCATAATGGAAAAAAACAAACAGCAACCACAGTAGGTTGGAAGGAATAAAATAATGCCTTTCCTTTTTATATAAAAAACAATGATGCATAAAAGCAATATAATTTCACGTGACAAAAATTATAGCAAAGACGATTACAGTATATGGCAAAGTACTGTATTTATTCATGTCTTGTTTCAAGGTGATACTGATATCAACTGATAGCTCTTTGTAGTACACATTATATGTTTGTTTGTTTATAAAGAAAAATACAACAGTTAAGCACTCTGTAGCCAGACAGGTTTTATGAACTTAAGGTCACATTACTCCTGTTCAGGACCAGGCAGTCCTGGTCCTGAAAGGCCAGTGTGTCTACAGTTTTCATTTTGACTCATTCTCTCTTATTGACATAAACAAGATCATTATTGATCTACTGGCCCAATACATTACATCACTGGTAATTACATGATTGGTAATTGGTCACTTAAATACATCTCCCAGGTCATCAGATGCTGCTGCATTGAGAGCTAGCAAATCAGCACGTACACATGCCCCCCAAGACCAGGACTGCCCTTTCCTGGTTTACTTACTTACACTTGAGCAGAAACTAATATTAAAGTACTCAATTAAATGTCCTATTAAATTAAATTTCCTATATCTATTTTTCTTAATTTTGTATATGCTACATATTGTAATTTTATATCATTTGCATTTGAAAACTGTCAAACTATCATGGAGGATTTTAAAATGCAGTACTGATATGCTTTCATTTCCCCCCCCCCCACATTTAGCTGCAACTGCAGACAGGAACAAGTCGTTAGCTCCACAACACATTAAATATAAAGGGCATTTCTGCAGGTACTGATACTAAGAAACATAAACATCAGCCTTATTTGAATAGTTATCGCCTTCAAAACACTAAAGTAAAAAGCAAAGTGTGCCGGTAGCCATATCACCCTGCAACTCACAACTGGCAACCCAGTTGGTCAGTACCTGGATGGGAGACCTCCTGGGAAAAACCAAGGCTGCAGCTGGAAGAGGTGTTAGTGGGGCCAGCAGGGGAGTGCTCACCCTGCAGACCATCTGGGTCCTAATGCCCCAGTATAGTGACGATCCTTTGGATGAGATGTAAAACCAAGGTCCTGACTCTCTGTGGTCATTAAAAATCCCATGGTGTTTCTTAAAAAGAGTAGGGATGTAACCCCGGCGTCCTGGCCTAATTTCCCATTGGCCCTTACCAATCATGGCTTCCTAACAGTCCCCTTCTATGAACTGGCTTCATTACTCTGCTCTCCTCCCCACTGATAGCTGATGTGTGGTGAGTGTTCTGGTGCACTATGGCTGGTGGGATCACACCATCCAGGGAGTCCCCATTACCTGTAAAGTGCTTTGAGTGGAGTGTCCAGAAAAGCGCTATATAAGTGTAAGTTATTATTATTATTATTATTATTATTATTATTATTATTATTATTAAACACCACTTCTTCCAAAGAATCACTGCCAATATTCAAGAATCAAGAGAGGAGACATACTTCCCTATCCACGAATGTTTTCTGCCACACTGTGTACACCCATTTTCCCTTTTTAAATGCAATACCACGATTAACTTTCAAGTGTCAACCAATCAGAGCAGGACCGTCTAAATGAGTGCCCATAGGCACTGTGATTTTTTTTTTTTTGCTGCTGTATCATTGTAAGATGGTATATTTGCATCACGATTAGATGGAAAATGCTTTATGAAAACAGGCCAAAATGCACTGAACTAATTAAACGCAAACCTCCAATGAACAGTAGTGTTGTGAGGGGCAAAGCTGTGCTGTATGAGATTATTAAACACTTACTGCAAAACACCAACAGCTCAGTTACAACAATTTCAAGCAGCTCAAGCAGTGTTTTCCGGATGGTTATTTGCAAAAGAGTAGACTTCTTAAAGGGCATAATGTTTAAAAAGTGCTTCACGTGGCTATACATGCCTGATAACGGCAGTTGATGTTGCTTATCTCTTGCAAAATCATGTGTGTTTAGTGTATGAAATTGCCATTGCAGATAAAGAACAATTGCACTTAACAGGTTTTAAAATACCACATGGTGACATTTGACCAGACATGAAAGGCTTGGGTAAAACTAAAAACACCTTTGTACTTTGTGGTGGGAAGAGTCTTACTCATATAGTTTCTTACAAGAAGGAAATGCTTGAAACTCTAAGGAAGTCACTGCGACCTCAGACAGAAAGAGAGAAGGAGAAACTCTCAACTTGTTTTTTCTCCCAAAGTAATTTTTCAACCTACTTAAATGGCAGCTGAATTTATCATAACATAACTATGTTTGTCAGTGTAATGTAACAAAATGATTGCATATAAATTTGAAGGTACTGTATCACTGAAATAACCAATGTAATCATGTCATGAAATACATCTGCAATTCCAACAACTTAATTTACCTATTGATACATTAGGTCAACCAAAGAACACTAATGTTATATCAGAAGGAATGCTATGAAAAGCACTTCTGATTTCATTGCTTACATAAGGAAAAACACCCCACAACCACAGCTGCCTTGTACAAAATGAAGAATTTCTTGTGCAAGAAGTTCAGTGGTTCATGATCAGCACAAGCTTGCTATCCAAAAAACGGATGCAGTGGCAGCCACAACTTTGAAGTACTTCAAGTGCCACTTTCCTGGAGATGTTATCACCAGCTTGAATGAACAGAACACCACTACAATGTACAAATGCACAAGGTTTAGTTTACCAAACGTAACAGTAATAGGGTTGGGGGCTTTTCTGTAGTCTGCACAGCGAATTCTACATTTTACAGAGATTTGATTCATTTCAGATCTGACAAGATGCTGGCTCTTCTGTAAGGGTTTCAGGTGCTGAGACGCAAATGTCTTATGTTGTTTGAAGTCCACAACTCTCTACAAAATGACACAACATCAGAGGACCAGAACAAAATCTTCAGCACCAGATGTACAAGAGATAGTGGTGAGAAAAACCTGAAATGGATTTGCCTGCTCTATAACTGGAGAGCCATACCATCTGCAATCAACTGCCTGTTTACCTCAACCCTTTTGATTTTCATGAACATTTCTATAAATGTCTCTATGTTTACCAACGGGAGAAATGGCTAGACTGTGATTTCTAGATCAGAATGACTAGTATTAGGGAGACAGGGGTAGTCAAAGGTGACCCATTTTGGACCCCTCACACTACCAAAGATATCCGTATCCTCATTACACATAAACCATAAAGGGTAATTTTGACATAATTTTAAAACTATTTTATCATTTCTGTGTAGGCAATTTTTTTTGACAGGGTAGCCTCTGCTTTTCCCATTCTTCCATATATTGTTGTTTAGATCCCTGTTCTTTTTCTTTCTCCTGAGGGTTCCGAGTTGTGCCATACTGGTTGAGGAATAGCAGACACTGACAACCAGGGTGTTAAGTCGGGTGAAAACTTGTGACTGCGAGGCTCACAGTGCCAGGTTGGTTGAGTTCGTATGGAATGGACCAGAGCCTTATTTTAAAACTTCTTCACCGAGAAGCTGTTGACACATACACAAAAGAAAAACAAAAACAAATAAAAACAAATGATCAATGCTTGCACGGTAATTCCAAATTACTCTTTGATTTGATCTCAGCTTTATTTATTTTTTTATCAGCTAGGTCCACTGCTGTTATTAGCTTCAATAAAAGCACTGTGTGACAAAGCATGACAGAGGTGTCCTTATACAGCCTATCTTCTTTGTGTGCTTGTTTAGAGACTCACACCCTTACTGATCTATGCTCGTTCTTCACAAAAAAAAGACCCTGAAAAAATGTGATCTCAGTTCCCAAATTCAACCCTCCATGTAAAAAGGCACAGCTTTGATGTGTGATTTCTGCCGTGTTTACGGCAGCATGCAGGTTCTACAATCCACGAGGAGGGTACATCTGGCTTGTTTTTCTCCCCCATGACAAATCAGAATCTTTACTTCACGCGTACGGTAGCTGTGTAATGAAGTCAAACTGATAACCAGTAAACCCACAGATTTCAGACAACAACCAACCAGCCAGGATCTCAGCAAGTGCCTCATCATCTAAGGTAATTATGTGCTGAAAAGGAAAGAGAAAGAAGAAAAAACATGACACAATAGCAGTGGAGCCTTCCTCAGGTGTGTGGAAGAAAGACGGTGCATCTTTTTCTCTCTATTTGCATTTCGGCATGGAATTAACCTTCACCCATTCCTCCGCAGCTTCCCTTTCAAAAGGCATTTTATTCACTAGACCAGCTGGACACTAAAATAGCTCCCTAAAACTGACATGATCTGTATGTTCAGAAAAAGACAACTTGCACAAAGATGAACTACACTTCATGTCCTGTGTTAAACAGAAAAACAAAGACTCCCAGTGCACGGCACTTGAATCCATTTCAGGTTTTACCAGCTGCCTGCCATTATTCAGCATCTTTTTTTAATTATTCCTTTTTAAATGACGTCAATAGTGGAAATTTTCAATCATATGAGGTATGCACTTAGCTCGATGGGAATAACTTGTTCAAGAGTTCAACAACAGAAACTCGTGGGTTCACCCTGTAACGGCTCTTTAAAGAAAGTAATCAGTCTTCAGCTGAATTTAATACAATCATTTCACATCTTTGTGCTGCTAAAGGGGAAAATGCAATACTGAGAAGGCTGTCAGCCCTGCCCCTATAGCTAAAGAGGTCTGGCAGTCACATTCACACACTCAACACTAATGCTTTCATTTCACAAGCATGTATCGGAATAAAAAATGTTTAAGCGGAAGAAACAAAAAAAAACATTTCTCCAACACGTCAGAGAAAAACAGCACCTCTGTATAAGCAGACCTGTTAAACTTTTATCACACAATCAAACACTGAACTGGAACTATGAAACTACTTGCTATACTAATAGCAGGCATACCTAAAATTTTTCAAATGTAAGAATTCTGCTAAGAAGGGCTAAATGGGGGGCGGTCGACAGATAGATCTGTGCTTTGATTAATTTAGGTTCGTTAGGATGCGAAGCAGCCCCTCAGTCAAATCCCAACTGCTGAGATCTAAAGGGGTAGTGTTTAGTTTGAGGTAAATGCCAAATCCCATTGATGAGTATCTCCAAACTGAGGAACTCATTCATTACTTGGAATACTAAGAAAAACTGTGTGTGTTGGGGAGGGGTAAAATAAATCTTTTTACGATTTTTGGGGAGGTCTAAAAATCACAATTTCTTGATAGAGGAAAGATCACTTTACAATTCCTATTTTAATTTTGTGCACTACATTTAGTCCCACAGTATGGATGTTCTTGTGTTGGAAAACATTACTGAAGATTGTTTCCCTATTTCCTAAGTACCTAATAACTGAATAATCATAGTAATGCAGAAAATATAGACAAAGTTGCTTTTTCTGACTTCACACTGTGGTATAACATATTCAGTTCAGATATAACACCTGGTATGTGAAGGTATTAAGGATTGTTATCCTGTTAAATATCTGATATAGCAATATATATGTACAATCAAAACTACACACTAAATAATGATAAAGAGGGCAAATTGATACTTGTTCTCATAATCTATATTAAAAAAAATGAGATATGCATGTCTCCATTTTAATATTTACAATCTCTAATATCTACATTTCTTATGCAATAAAGATTATGCAATTTAATTTCTTATTTTATGGTTTCGAAACATCTTTTTCTTGTTTTTCCTTCCTATCGGTGTATGTCACACAAATCCAACAAACAAAAAAACTTCTGAAAACAGTTCTCAAAAGTTGGTTGCTGGGAAGTGTATCGGAAAAGAAAACGACGATACGACAAAATCCAGAGAACTTGAGGCACAAAAGTTCGAACAGGATATGCTTAGAATAATCAGCAATGTATTTCTTCTTATTATTATTAGACGACTTAGAGGACAAAGAGAGCATCGCTGTTGGTGATGTTACCCGTCCTGTTCCTACAGGCCTCACGATAAATCCACTGGGTTTCTGTCCCGAGATACATTAAATGCTTCGACCTTAAACGTGTTAGAAAGCATCGGACCTTGCAGAGCAAATGAAAACTGCACGCACAGGCTGTTTCTGATACGATCAAAGCCAACAGAGAAAATCCAGCCACACGATAATAAGATATTGATATTATTTTTTTTAAATGCGTTATTTTGTGGGTACAAAGTATTCATTTCATCCAACAGCTTAAATTACAAAAGGAGCCATTCATCTTTAGAAACACAGGTAAACCTCAGCCATCACAAATGATCAACATATATTTGGTGCTTTCCATACTTTTTGAATAAAATCTAGCCATAAAGATGTCCAGTAAAGTGACGAGTGTGTCAAGTTCGTCGAATATCCTTTAATCGGGGAAAAGGGGGGAATCGTTTATCTCTACCTGTACTTAAGAATCTCATTGGAATAGAGTAAAAACTCAATGTAATGAACTAAACTTAAGATCGATCTGGATAAGGAGATTTCAGCACACTGCCGTACATTAAAGGTCGCAAACCAACCAATAGTTAAAATACCAAAATCAAAACACACAGGAAAAAAAAAGCTGGTTAAAAAATTCGACACAGACATGCATCATGTCAAACTTGATGTGCCATTTATCACACAGTGGACAGTACCCATGCTCCTGCCCACATTTTACTGGTGTTAATTAACAAAAACAGCAACGACGTTCACACGCGCGGACACGGCAACAAAAAAAAAAATCAAATGCCCCCCTCTTAACGTTTAAATCCCAGCAAAGAAACGCAAAAATGCGGAAGGCAGAAAATACTAAACAGCGGAGGCAGAAACCAATATGGCTGCCGTTGCCCCTTTAAATCAAATTGGCCAGATTACACCTCCATCACTCGCTACAGCAGAAAAAAAAATCAACCCATCACTTAAAAAAGGCAGCCTTAAATGCGGAGATGCGAGAGCGCTACTGAAAAAAAAAGAGAGAGAAGGATGATAATTAGAAGAAAAATGCCAGTACCTTCAGCGTGTTCCATTCTAAACAAATACACCCAATATTTGAGCTTCCTGGTGCAATATAAAAAAAAACAGATACAACAAAAGATTGGAGAATACTAAAGTACAGGCCTCTTCGCTTGCTAACTCAATGTATTGATAAAATTGGGGGCAATTTTCAGTCACTTCGCGGTTCCATGGCTGAATTGGTGGCCGTAGACTTGTTAGAGGGTCGCTTTTTTTGCGGGATGTTGGAGCGGAATTTGGCTAAATCTGGTTCCTATGTATTTTTAATATTACTGTCTCCCTCTCTCCCTCTAGCTGTAACAAAAGCTCCCTGCTTCAGGCCCTGTCTCCTTGCTCAGCGCCAAAATCAGCGCCGCCCGATTGGCCGCTTCGGCCGGGCTAACAGCATGCCGGGTAATGTAGTCTTATTGAAGCAGAACAGAAACTTACAATCTATGCGTTGAAGGAAATGTCGATTTATACTGTATGAAGGGGAGTCTGGTTCCACTGAAGAGAAAGCTTCAAATACGTGAACCAGTATTACATTCTGGAGTTGCAGGTGTCAACTGCCAGTAATTGCAGGTGTCGTTTTATAACTTGAGAAAGTTAGCAAAAATGCTTATGTGATCTGAATCAGTAACTCAACCTAATTGCAAAGATTCGTTTATTTCTATACGTTCGTGTTATGTTAAAGTGTATGTATTGCATTATTAAAGATCGTTTTATCAAGAAGACAAGGGGGTTGGACAAGGGACACGATGTAAAGCAAGTTCAGAAAGACAACTCAGAATTATAATTATAAATATCACTGTAAATCCTTTTCAAGGGTATTGGTGTACATAATCTTTTATTATAGTGATAAGTAATTTGTAACAGAATATTATATAATTTACGAAAAGCTTTGATATTTAAGGCTCTGAATTATAGTAGTGGGTTTCTGCCCTCTAGAGGAAAAAGGGTAAAATACGAAATTATTTTCGGTACTGAGGTTAATCTGACGTTCGTGTTTTTAACATTTTTAACCCCTGTTTCATACACCCCAGCTAAATACGTCAAACAGAACACATGATCGTGAATAGGCGCACCATATACTAGGGTCGAAGGTCGTTTTTCCATTTTTATGTTCTTTAACCCCTATTAATTATTCTATACAGTATATGCACTGGTGGAGACTGTGAAAATATGAATATGTGGAAATATGAAAATAGAAAAATACATTTTTTTCTATGGCTAAGGACATTGAAATAACGAAAACAATGAATGTTATGAGTAGCTACCGATACTGGACTAAAGATGTGTATATCTCAAGCGCTGACGCCAATTTCACTTTGTAGTTTAAGAAACAAATAAGAAAAACTCTTATTAAATCTTCTTATTTAGTCTTTTCATTTGTTACAGGGTTGTAATAAGAATAATTACGAGTTTGCTTACACCTAATTCACCTCTGAAGTAAAAAAAAACGTATAGCCTATCCACAAACGAATATAAGCGGTCCAAGCTTTTACTGTAAAAGAAAATAGGAGTAATTCTTAGACGATTATTGGATTATCCTTCTAAAATTGCCGAAAGACCCGCATATCTGTAAATTAAAACGGTATGGTGGTCCAGCAGAATTATCTTTGGAGTAAGGGACTCACATCATGACTAATACTGCGTTCTGATGCAGAAGCCGATCTGTATTTATTATGGGTTTTATGGGACTGCATGGCTGTTGGTGTTTCAGGATAAGAGAAGACCCTGGGGTTTGTCCTAACACAGCTCATTGGCTTGGTGTCACGGATTGCATCGGCCTGCTTCTGCAGCAGCCATTGGCGTAGAGAGGCGTTTCTCAACGCGCTCCCTCCTCGCCTGATCAGAGCGTCAGTGGGGCTTGTTTGACCTGCAGTAACCTCCCGAAAATGCTTGGGCCCTGCTGCTGCTGCTGCGGTTAGCGGCTGGAAAGCGTTTGGATTAGGTCCTGAGAGACCGGTCGTCAATTGGTTTGGATTTATTCTTGCCATCTCTCTCTTGTCGTCTCTTCCTCCGTCGTTGCCGGCCGAGCGATCCCCTTGAATGGAGTCGCGTTCCTGTCCCCTTCACAAGCCCCCGACAAAACCGAAAGACGAAAGTTGACGCCGCTGTGCCAGGGCGTCTGAGTTCACCTAAATCCTACTCGTCCGTCCGATGTGCCGGCCGAAGAAAATAACTTCTCCGTGGCAGTGGAAAGTTTTGGGAGTGTTTCCTCGCATATAACCAACCGCTGTGTGCTCAGAGTATCATTTTCCCTGTATAAGTAAGTGGAAAAGCTTGGCTGGTAGTTTGAACCTGTCGGTCAAGCCTGGTCTGCTCGACTGGGGATTTACTGGACTTACCGGCTTTAACGAGTGAAAAATATCGCTGCTGGAAAAGAATTGTCGACTGAGCTGCAGTTTGCAACAATAGTGCCTAACGACGGGTAAGTTCTTATTTATGGAGACAGGCCGCGTTCCTTTCTCAAAAGTTTCGGGCTCGTTTTAGCACTGCAAAAGTGTAGCCGCCAGGGTTACTGAAGATGACAGCTCGCTACAAAATAAGCACCGCTTTTGAAAGACCTGCAAGGTACCAGGCGCCCGTTGCGCTGTGACCGAGCAGGAGTTCGTGGGATTACTGTAATTAAAATCGAAACTCTTGTTGTGGGGGTCCAGTTCTAGGGTTGCAGTCCTTAGTAACGCCGGTAACTTTGTAACAAAACATCTACCTTTGTAACAAAATTTGTGCCCATTCTGGGCAGCAAAGTGTGATGATAAAAACGTAAACAATTGGGCGATTATATAAGCAAAACGCCAGTTAATGTAGCTGTGATGTTATACGTCTGTGCATTATCGTTTTCTTAGATACATGTTTTTTCGTTTTGTAAACTAAACAGATTTAGCATCCAACTAATCCCTACCTATCAGGGATATAGTGTGAAAGTTGTTTTTTTTTTCATCTGGCATCTTTCAGAAATATCAGTTATTCCTCTTGTATAATGTTTTCCTTTGAACTTTTTGAGTCATGTAAGTCTCTCATATACAGTATGTAGTAAACCTGTAGTGTTGTGAAACGCAAGGCATTTGAAAACAGTCTTTTGAAGAGGAGAGAGTAATGTAATGTCATTTTTTTTTTAGTTTAGCCATCTGGACCCTGAACAAATCATGGCTGCTTATGGCTCCCAGGCTCTTTTCAATGTGGCCAGATCAAGGTGAGTTGTTACCCGGAGGCTACAGAATGCTAAATTAAAAATGTATTTACAACAAGTTCACAGGTATTCTGTAATGTGACTAAAGGAGAATGTGAAAAATGTATGGGACAATCATAATGTTGTATTTGGATAAAAGCTACTTTGTACCTAACAGTTGTATGTACACATATGTTTTGACAAGGACTGACATCAAACATTGGAATAGCTGAATAATTGCAGGTGTTGGCTACTTCCAGTACATGGGCCAGGCATGGCCATTTGAACTTTCATGTCCAGCCATTTTCTAACAGCTTCATCCAGTTCAGGGTTGCAGGGGTGCCGAAGCCTATCCCAGCAAGCAGCAGGCACAAGGCAGGGCACAGCCTGGATGGGATACCAGTCAATCGCAGACAGACAAAAATACAGACACGTGCGCACTCACACCAGGGACAATTTTCCCCGAAGCTACTTACCCTACTAGTATGTCTTTGGACTGTGGGACGAAACTGTAGCAACCAGAGGAAACGCACACGAACACAGCGCCATCTTCCCACCCACTTCTGACATCATTTTTTAAAATTATGGCAGAACATCTCATCACAGAACGGCAGCCTCTAAAGAAGAGCAACTATTATGGACGCTATTCTAAAAGCGGACAGCAGGCAGGACGTTCAAGGCCTTTGTCAGCAAGTGCTCGGATACAGCTGAACCACTTTGAACCACATGTGTATGCATGTGGACCGTAAACGTGTTGCCTGATTGGTATTGCAGTAAAGCCTAGTAATACACTGGAAGAGCAGTCAAAAATGTCTTGACGTTCTGCAGCGCCCAATAAATGTCTGACATAAACGGGCAACTACAAAGAATATGTCTGGAAGGACTTCCGTCCAGTTTCAGCAATTCGAGACCCAGGTTAATGGGATCCTTGTTTTTTTTTTACACAAAAATTAAAACGCATTGCTTTACACATTTACAAAATTCCATTCTGCAACAGTGTCTGGAAGCAGATACAATGAGAAAGTAATAATGTAGAAAGCCAGCTTGCAGCAGTAAAAATAAAATGGCATCAAGTTTCATTACTGACTGTTGGGCATGAGTGACAGTGGATGCGTACATTACTGCATACTACCTAACGGAATCGCGGCAGGTGATGTCAGGAGTGCTGTAGGCTGCACTCAGGCTTGAATGGCACATTTAACAGCTGAAGAATGCTGTTCAGGAGTGACATGTTTTTGTTTGGCTCACGAGAAAGCCAGAAATATGAAGAGATAGATACTTTATTGACTAGAGCATGATGCGAATCCTTGTTGCTTTTCATTAGTGGTAAGCGATGATCACCTCAGCTCAGGGTCATTTGCACCCTATAGAGGAAAGACAAGTCATCAAGATACTCAAGTGATCATTGGAACAGGGCTCTGTAATCTGTACTGATTTTAGAAATGAATGCCAGGGCATTAACCTGTGCTCTCCGCTTGCAGGGGATCCTACCTGCTCGCGCAAAGACCCAGCTGCCATCCCCTGCCTCCCACAGCCTGTCTCCACTACCACCTGGAGCACGGGAGCAGGTCGTTCCTGTCCAGAAGGCCCGTCGAATGGGGGTATATTTGCTGGGCTCTGCCTCCCGTGAGGTCTGCTTGCTTGCCCTCTCGCTCTCTGCACGGCTCGCACCGCTGGCTTCAGGGCACGCAAGCAGGGCCGGGGGGGGACGGCGCCGACCCGGTGGCACAGGACCCGAAGCCCGCCGCCGGCCCCGTCTCGCCCTCCCCTGCCGGCAGAGAGAAAGCAGTGGCGAGGAAGTCCCTGCGGCAGAGGGTGCTGGACGAGCTCAGACATTACTATAACGGCTTCCGGCTTTTGGGGATCGACACGAAGATTGCGGGCAGGATGGTGTGGAGGCTACTGCACGGGCAGCTGCTCACCAGGAGAGAGAGGAGAAGGGTAAGGCGGCCACGTGCTAAAAAATGGAACAAAGCCTGGCCTGCCGACAGGGTGGCACCGTGTTTTAGCATTGCTGCCTGGGTTCAATTCCTGGGGTGCTGTCTGCATGGGGTTGTGTGTTTTCCTTGTGTTAGTGGGGGTTTCCTCTGGGTGCTCTGGCGTCCTCCCACAGTCCAAAGACATACTGGTAGGTGAAGTGGCTGCTGGGAAAATTGGCTAGCGTGTTTGTGTCTGTGTGTGCCCTGAGATGGACTGGTGTCCTGTCCAGGGTGTATCCTGTCTTGCAAATGTTGCTTGTAGCAGTAGGCTCTGAATTCCCTGTGACCCTGTATTAGATAAAGCATTAGGAGATGGCTGGGTGGGTAGGTGGTGGGCCTGCCAATTTTAATTCAGTTTTAATGAAGTCCACTGAAAAATTGAACCTTAATGCTGCACTTTCAGGCCAAAGTTTCACAGGCTGTTACTGCTAAGAAGATTGTAGAATTTTGTCCTGAAGAAGCTATTATAGTTAAGCTTTTACAGTGAGGGATTCTCAGAATTTCCTAATAGATGTAATTACATCTGCAACTTGAAATAGTATGTTCAGCTTTTGAAGCCAGGTTCTAGCCTAATATTTGGTTTGGTAGAAGTTCAGCAGCTCTCTGTCTTGGGGCAGAAGTGTGCAATGCAGTCAGGTGTTTGAATGTCATGGCACAGTCATGTGTGGTGACAAATTTGATTTTCCTGCAGTGGAGGAAGTGACCACTTCTCTCATGGGTGCTCAAGTATTGATTACCCATATTTTCTGGTGTGGTGTAAACCTGTTGTCTGGGGTTCTTGTTCCTGTCTTAGTACTCCTAACAAGTCCCCAACAGCAGGATATTTAGCAGGTGGTGTCCCTCCTAGAATATCTCAATGGCTGATTGGGTGGATGGACGTTGCGCAATATGGAACCTCCAATTGTCCTGGTCTCCATGCTGTTGGGTCAAGGTTGTGTTCTGTCATGATAAGTGTGGACAACAGTTTCTCCACAGTAGACAATGTCACATCCCCATCATTGGCCTTGTCAGTCACTTTCAGGCTCATGGAAGATGATAGCCAGTGACGTGCGAGGCTACTTCCATCGAGCCTCACTGCTGAATCAGTGACATTTACTTTGTCCTCCAGAGGCTTTCCTTGCTGACTTTATTTGAGGTTGTGGTTGAAGGTGTAAAGTGCAGGTGTGTCCATACATGTTCTTAGAGCAATTATCCCTTAAAAGAAACAAAGCTTTTAGAAACCCTGTCAAAAAAAGCTAAAATTAAATGCTAAAACAGCCTGAACCATTAGCCTGTTACCATTATTCTTATACCTGCACACTATGTCGCAGGATAGAATAAATTTAAATGTATTAACAGTGTTTGAAGAGAGAGACCGAGGCCCAATTTTGAGACTTTACTCATGATGGTTACTCAAGATGAAGCTGAAGTCTTCAGCTAGAACAGGAGCTCCCAACGACAGATGTCAGGGTCCTGAATTGAGTGTCTCTCTGAATCCCCAGCAGCTTAAGGCTGTGAAGCAGGAATAAATTGGTCTAGTTAAATCTTAATCGGATCAATTAAACTCTTCTCCTGGGCGCAAATCTGTTTACAGCTTACAGTGAACCTGCTACATTCTGAACCCTGCAAACAAATGTTGGTGACTCCCGCACTAGAATGTTACAGGAATTTTAAAACCTGTTGTTTTGTCATTCTTAGAATAAAAAGTGGTTTTGTTGTATAAAGGGTTTTGTGCGTCACTCAGCTGGGTGGTGCACTTCAGTGGTGGATGAAGTGTTTCCCCTCCTAAAGAGTATGTGTAAAAGTGTTTTGGGAAAACTTTGGGATAAAAAGTGCTATATAAATAATATGATGATGATGAAACCACCTGTGCACAATAGAGTAAAGCTGTTTAACTTTCAATAGGTATTTCACCATGAGACATTGAGACATGTAAAATATAATTTATACAACTAAAGAAAGACCCAAGACATGCAAAGAAACTGTCAGACTGTCCAAGACCACTGTACTGACGTTGTTAATGTCCTCTGTGCGTTCAGCTGATGAGGACGTGCGCTGACCTCTTCCGGCTCGTGCCCTTCATCGTGTTCATCATCGTGCCCTTCATGGAGTTCCTGCTGCCCGTGTTTCTCAAGCTCTTCCCCGAGATGCTGCCCTCCACCTTTGAGACTGAGTCCAAGAAGGTATTTGAATTGAAAAAAGGAGAACAAAAGCAATCAAAAGTCACAGTTGGGGAAAGTCCCATTTCAAAAACTAAAAGCAAATTCCTGCATAGCCTTGCGTCCTGTTGTTTTTGGTCCAGTTTGCATATTACACAACAAACCGAATTTTCTTAATTGGATACAATAAGATTTTTCTTATTTTTGGGGAAAAAAATGCACCGCAATAAGTACAGCTACCTATAAAACACGTTTGAGCCTGCTTAGAAGTATTAACATTGGTGCTGCTAATTAAATAATTAGACCAGCGATGTAGCTGAAAGCTCGAGTAGAACACGAACCAGAAAACACTGGAGTTTGATATACCTGGCCAGGAATATATGGCTTTGTGTACTCGGACAAATGTTTAATCTGCAACTGATCTGATAAACACAACTAAAAAGATTAAGTTAAGATTAAGGAGCTTTGACAGCCAAGGATTTAAGTATTTAATTTGTGATGTAAGTCACAATCCCAGTAAGTAATTTTACACCTGCAATGAAAGACCTGGAGTTGTTTTTGTCTTGTATAAGGTAACGGCAGAAAAAACAAACAGTTGTGAGAACTGGGTTGCTAATTCTTGAAACAGTCACCTGTAACAGTATATGATCTCAAAACCTAATGAAACAGGTTGTAGCCTGCATTCTTAGGGAGTTAAGCATGTCATGTGACCATGTAACATTAGAAATAAAATACACTCAATAGGTACCCCAGGCCTCTATCATTCGACTGCTGACCCAGATCTCCAAAACAATAGATGTATTCCGTGGTTGTTAGCAAGCATGGTTTATTGCGTGGAATTTAGCATGCAATTTCAGTGTTGTGTATCCTCTCAATACAGCATACATGTACTAAACTACTTAATGAAAATGATAAAGTCAGATTCTCTGAAAGAAACGGGTAAGCTGCTGATGGTAAATGACAAGTCAGTGGTTCCAGTTATTGCTGTCATAACATTTAAAATGACCTTATGCTTTAATGATATTGTGCTCTGTGTCTTGCTGTAGCAAGGTCCTGCTCTATCCTGTGTATCTGAGGTTTAAGAGACTGCTGTTCTCTTCTCAGGAGGAGAAACAGAAGAAGGGACTGGCTGCCAAGCTGGAGTTGGCCAAGTTCCTCCAGGAGACCATTGCAGAGATGGCCAGAAGGAACAAGGCCCAGACTGCGGACGAAACGGAGAAATTCTCGTCCTATGTGCAGAAGGTACGTTAACAAAACGGGAAGCAACGCATCTGTGATTGAAAAGATTTCCAGATGTATTGACGCCCGGTTCAAGGGGAACGATTTTTTGCTAATATGCAGGATTGCCAGTTGTTTGAAATTGGCCAGGTGTGTGTTTGCACAGCCACAGCTGCAGCTCACACCAGAGTGACGAAGAAGTGCACTCGGACTCCTCCCACCTGCCCACCTTCGAGCCACCTGCCTCTTAATACATCACAGGTGATGCAGCCCTGCACACGGGCCTCAGGGGGCTCCAGGCCCACCCTGCCCCCAGCAGTGCTTAGTCAGTTGGGAACCGCTGGTTGGGGAATCCCACAGCTGGCTAGTGGCGTGGCTCAGGCTCAAACCTGTGACACGAGGCTCAGTCTGCACCCATGTGAGTCACTCAGATGGCTCTACAAGGGAACTTTTTATGGAATGTGATGACCCTTAAATCAATTAGATATTTGCAACCAAACAAGGTAATGGTCATTGACAAGGAATGATATGCCATCTAATACAAGAAAAATATAATTTACGACTCAATAGTGTAGTGCATACCAATTTCTTTTATATAAATAGCACTGTGATGTTGTGCTATTTAATAACACTGGGGAACACAATTAACACAATAACACAATTAACAATGAGGAACTTGACTGTAACTGAAATGGTTCAGGTGTGTTGTTTTAAGTTGTTAACCTGAGATAAGGTCTAAGTGGGGCACAAGAATACAAATGCCCTGATTTCGACTGAAATTCGGTGAAAATATAACTAACCAATCCCAGACTCGGCGAGCTCTGTCTCCGAGGTGTGGCGGTGAAAAGCTATGTAGGCGTTTGTCCCTGGCTCACAGGGCTGTGTGTGTATGCGCAGGTGCGTCACACAGGGGAGCAGCCCTCCACCAAAGACATCGTGAGGTTCTCGAAGCTGTTTGAGGACGAGCTGACCCTGGAGCACCTGGAGCGCCCCCAGCTGGTGGCCCTGTGCAAACTGCTGGAGCTGCAGCCCATCGGCACCAACAACCTGCTGCGCTTCCAGCTGCTGCTCAAGCTGCGCTCTGTCAAGGCTGACGACGAAGTAAGAGGGCGCGCGCTGGCCTGGCCAACACGTCGGCCTCAAGGGGTCTCTAGAGTGTATCTGTAGTGTATCCCCATCTGTACTATAGGGGGAACAAAAAACAGACCGGTGCCTTACTCTTGCCTCTAGTCCGAACTCAGCTGTTTCTACCTACAGTTGAAGAGGGAGGATTCAAGGAACAAAAACGACCTTCCTCAATCTTTTTTTTGGTCAAACGAAAGCTGTTCTCAGTGAGTTGGGCAATAACTGACCTTTAATCTAATTGCAGTTTTGAAACCAAACATTGGATGCTTTAACCATTGAGAAAATTGGAGGCTTTATTTAATTTTGGAGGGATTTTTTGAGAATATGGTTGTTGCTGTTAGGGTATTTTTTCAGTTTATTATAGCAGATATACTTCAGATTCTTATTATAATACTGCCAACATTTTTTTTTACTCTGTCTTTCCTGTTTTAAATACTGCATTATAATTTGTCTGACGTCATGTGCCGATTTGGAGGGATATCTGTTTTTTCTGTTCGGACAGATTTTACTGAAGCGTTTTCAGAACAAAGCCCAAAACCTGTGTGATAGTGCCTGCTAGTACTTGCAGAAGCACAAATAGCCTCACGCCTAGCTCTCAGTCCTTTGTGGTGCATTGCGAGGTCTGGTCTTTCCACAACCTTTTTTTGTCTTGTGTAAAGCCTGTCGTGAGCCCTGGCCAGCAGGAATGTTGTGTAATCCCCGTGTTTCACCGTGTGTGTAGATGATTGTGAAAGAGGGCGTGGCGGCCATGAGCGTGTCGGAGCTGCAGGCCGCCTGCCGGAGTCGGGGCATGAGGTCACTGGGCCTGACCGAGGATCAGCTGCGACAACAGCTGCAACAGGTACCTCCTTCGCCACCCCTGTGTCTGTACAAAGGAATCCCAGTCGTTGCCTTTTAAGGTCCAAGTCCTCCCCTTATTCGTGTGGTGTTTGGACAGCAGGTTTTTACTAAAGGAAGACAGTAAAGGCTAAAGGTTGAATTTTCAACTAGTACCTTACCTTAACTTCTGTGATCTCATTCCCATCAGAAGAACGCTTTTCTATAATTATAGACGATTCCTACAAAGGGACATTAAACGAGTAAAAATGATGCGTTCTATTGGTACTAAAAATCTATAAACGGATGCTGTGAGGAGAATGAGTAATGTAGATCTCTGTAGTTGTTTTATGCCCTCCATATTAGCCAAATGGTATTGAATATTAAATAGCTATTTCCTAATCTACATTGGTGTAAATAGTATACAAAGCAACACGGAACAGTGTCATATTGATATGAAATTTATGCTTCCAAAGAATGGAGGTTTGGTCAGGTTCACCATTGTCATTGAATTGTTACGTAAAAAGACTACAACAGGTGAGAGGAGGGCCTTTCAGGCCATTTGAAAAGAGGTAGGCTATTGGCTTCAACATCACACCTGGGCAGCAGTGGAAAGTGGTTTTCTGCAGTCGTTTTCTGTCCCCAATGCAGTGGCTGGACTTGCACCTTCAGGAGAATGTTCCTCCCTCCCTGCTGCTGCTGTCTCGTGCCATGTACCTGACCGACGTCATGCCAAAACCGCCCATCATCCCACCGGTGCCAAAGCTGGAGGTGAGAGTCCTCACCAACTTAACGTGCGCTCTTTGAAGCCTGTGGGAGAATATCAAGCTTGAAAGCAGGGTTACAAGAGACTGAATGCCTTTCTCCCACCTGGTTACCAGTTTTCCAGCCCCTCGTTGGCACTGATGGACACTCCTGTTATCATCATGTGACCAGAGTGCTGGAGGAATGTTTCAGCAAGTACGCCCATACCTCTTTTTACGAACATAATCCGTTCCAGAAATTCTTTCGTATAGCGAAAATTCGTAAAAAGAGAAACCTATTTCCATTATTTCTTATGGGGAAAACAAATGGATTCATTCCGGACCCCAAAAAGTCACCCCTAATTTTACTAAAAAATGAAAAAAGAAACAGTAATAACTAACATTCATACTGCAGTTTGTGTTTTAATAAACCACTGTTAACCTAGTAAGACATAATTAAACATACGTACTGTAAGTACAGTACTGTATAGTAACTACCTCATTTGCTTTTTGAGTAATTGGATACACTCACAATTTTCATTTCCTTAACACCTTTAGAGTCCATGAAAAAGTCCAAACTGCAAAGTTAAGAATGCACACAATAGTGAACGATGCACAAAGCAAGAGAAATCTTGAAACGCTGGTAAATGCTGTTTTCTAGCGAAGTTTGTTTCAAGCAGAAGACTAAATGCTCTCTTACAGACAGTAAGCCCTCCCCTCACTGAGAGCACTGAACCCCCAGTGAACGAGAAACCAGCAGCCCCCTCTTTGGAAGTACTGGTCGACCCAGCTCCTGTCATTCAGGGAGTAAAGGTAAGAAAACAGTAGTTACCTTGTATCAACTGGAGCTGCAAGTAATGATTGACTTGGCCAGTGCAAGCTTACAGTATGTTTTTTGCAATGATGTATATTTGGTATAATTGCGTGTTGCTAATTTGGGAGTATAATTTGTCCCTGTGAAATCCGTATATTACTAGGTTTAAAATAGTACATTTCTATGCATGTATTCTCACTTCAGCACTACATGACATGCTCCCTAAAAAACAAATTAGTGAGACAAAGTTTCCTTTTTCATGTTGTCACAGATCCCATAGGTGACTACAGGAGCTCTGTCTGCGTACTTCCCTTTCTGTTGAGAAATATTTTGCAAGTTTACTTCTCGGCAAAGCTGATAGAAGAGACACTTCTTTATGCTCTGTGATTGAAAACGAACAGATGGCTTCTGTTTTATTAATGGCGTGTTGTAGGCCTAGACTGCAGTAAGTCACAGTAATTATATGTGAGAGGTCATGAGCATTGGATGAGGCGTGCATTTCCACAGCAGTGTATAAGCAGATGTCTTAACTCGTGTTTTCAGGGTGAAGAGATCTTGGATAAACCTGCTAAGGCCATTTCAGAGCCACGTACCCAAATCGCACAAGTAGCATCAGTAAGTTCTATGATGTTTAATTTAAGGTGAATTGCTTAAAATGAGAATTACATAGTTTATTGTGTAGTTGTGAAGAAGGGTAAGCCACATTGTCTCAGAATATAAACCTTTTTTCCTTCATGAATACTAAGTCATTAATGAGCAGAAACCTTTTTCTTGGGTTTTCCTAACAATCGCCGGAGAGAGTTATGGTTTGGATGTCCACGTGATATAAAATGAGGATATCAGAGCTTATTTGTAGATTTAAAGGTATTTGTATGACTCTTCAGTGATCTATGGAATACTCATAGTTTGTCATTTCGCCGTGACCAGTCTAAGGGTTCCGAGGAAACGCCGAAAACAAAAGTCAGTGCCAATGGGATGGGAAGCCTCTGAGGAACGTGATGGAAGATTCCGAGAGGGATTCAGATGGATTAGATCTGGGCAGAAAAAGAGATGAAGATGGAATGGACTTCGCCAGTTTGCTGCTATGGGAAGAACAAGGAAATGGCATATTTCTATGTACTCCAAAAACATATTCAAGAACCCCTGAGAAAATGGGTTGTATTTAAAACCTAACTTAAATTACTTTGAAAAGATTGGAGTACAGCTCCGAGGAAACAGGTAATTTGGTTTCACGCCGTCCACTCCAAAGAGCTGTCTTGTTAAAACCAGGAGGATCGTGGTCTTGCTGCATTTTCTTTAAGTTGCCATACTGTCTGAGGAGCAGAGCTTTTTCAGTTGTGTTCACGTCTGAAGCTCACTGCTCCTGTCTCGGTAAAGATGTTTCCAAGAACTCTGTTTGACGGTAAACATGCCATCCCAAGGTTCTCATGTGGTGTGATTATACAGCTACACTTATTTTAAATAGAATTCTTTGTTCCACATTTTTTGGCTACTGCAGCCTTTCAGTCACTTTCCAGTAAAGACTTGAGTCTTAATGTTTACACTGGTTTTATCAAAACCATATTTACAGTGATGTAGCAGTTTCAGGACAGGAACTCATGTTTGTTAAATGAATATCTTTTATATAAAAAGCCCTGAACTTCTGACAGGTTGGTTAACTTCAGTAAATGTCAAGAATGACCTTACTACTGGCTACAGCTTTGCTCTCGGTAAAATGTGTAAATATTGTATATTTGTTTGCAGTTTTTGAAATATTAGTGAGCCACAAAACTGCATTCTGTGGTGGTGACTAAATACCTTCCCACTAGTGAACCTAAGAGGACTGTAATTGGTAACTCTTCTCTCTTCTCTCACCATGGAAAGTCAGTATTCCACCTTGTCATCCACATCCTGCTAGGATGCAGCTGACAGCTGCTTTTTTTAATGGTACTTCATCATCCCTGCTGAATTTAAGGTCCCATCTTAATTCTCAAAGACGGGATATACAGAACTGTTAAAAATAGCAAGGTTACTTGGCCTGCTTTCGGCTTTATCCTAAGCATCACTAATGTGTTTATATATATATACCTTTTTAAATATTTATATTGTTTACATACTGTGAGAGATATGCATTATTTGGGAATATGAATTTGAAGTTATACATCATATATATTTTTAAATTGGTGCAACTTGTATTACATAAGTTCTTCATACTAGTTGTTTGACTTTTTGTGTCTTATACTTTATCAAATAGGTATTAATGTCTAAATGAAGACTGTAAGCGCTCTGATATATTGGAGTTTTAATTCTGTTGCACATTTTTTCTTTGATGACTAACATGCAAAATGACGGCACATAAACCACAAGTCAGACACTTTTCTTGTGTGGCTCCATCTTTACAAAAATAAGGGATTTTAAGTATAAGATGGATGATTGACATTTTACATATGAACTGGTGCTGCCTTTATTCTTTTTCCCTAGTGAAAAGTATGAATTTAAAGTTTTGGGAAGTATTACATTGAGTTTTAACGTTTACCTCAGTCTAAAGCACAGCCCTTCCAGCACCCCGCTGGCCCTGACCTCAGTAACGGTCAGGGCTTGGGGTGGGTTGGCAGATGGGATTGCTTCTGGATTCGCTTTATTGTGAATGAACCGTTGCTGGAAGAAGCCATGAAAAAGGTGGTTTTATTTTGCTTTTTTCATTTTTAATCACTACGAGCAAAGGAGATGAAACTGTAAACCCAAGTTCCCCAGATGCAGCAGATTTCGAAATGAGTTGAATTTTATACGATTTTTTAAATAAATTAAATTAAAGGGCAAACAGGTGTCTCAGAAAAGAAGTGAACAGGACCATTAGAAACGCTTAACATTTCCTATGAAACTTTCTCTTGCCAAGATCAGCAAAACCCCAAACAAAATTCAAAAGGCATCCATTTTTTTCCAGCACATGGTATACTTCAAAGTTTGCTTTGTCTTGTTCTGCATGATTGCACTTTTTCAGTCTGACCTGCCCACCAGCTAAGGCTTTTTCTCCTATGATGCGTATCCAAACCTTAGAAGGTGGTGGCACAGCCTACAACTGAGATGTTCGGCATTGCTTCAATCCTTCAGTGGGATGCTTGCTTGATTACTCTCCTGTCCTGTTAATATTCTTGCAGTGTCCTCCGGGTTCAGAGGTATGCTATGTAAACATACAAACATTTGTAATTATGTAACTACTGTTATTTTTCAAGTATTCTCTCTCTTTTCTTATGTAATGTTTGGGACAACAATTTTCCATTTCTAAAACCTGTAAAATGTCAGAACTGTACTCCATATGCAAAGTAGTCAGTTATTAGAGACCTTAAATGTTCTGAATAACATGAAAAAATAGGATAGCCTTCAGTTACCTTATGCTGTAGAGAACTCTGGTACTGTTACTGTAAATTAAGCCCGACAAACGTAATTCTTAACTATATTGCTTTGGGTTGTATGTAAAGTATCGCCAAGTATGCATACATGTATCTGTTGCTCCCTTGGAAATGTCCACTGTATCAGATAAGCAGGTTTTGGAGAGAAAATGTTATGTTTGACAATTAAAGTTTGAAGACCTTCAACTTGTAATTTAGCTTTTTAATGACATTTGTTGTTGTGGAGTTATTAAAAATTCTATTATGTTGTCTTTATAAGTCAATTGATCCATCTTATTACCATCTTGAGAACCCCTATTCAATCAATTTTCATCAAAAGGTAAAACCACTTGCTATTGATATAAAAGACTGCAGTTAGTGAAATAATGTAATGCTAGTATTAATAAAGCTCAGAATATTATATCAACATTATATTTAATAAAGAACATCCAATAGATAGGAGGGGGCAAGCTTCATTTGGCATTATGTTGATTGTAACTGAAAGCTTTGCATTAAATATTTAAGAAATGTGGTCACTGTACTAATTCTGGGGCTCTGTAGCTTTTGTTGTAGGACATATTCATCATATTGAAGAGAATAATGCAATTAAGTTTTCAGTTCACTCTGAACTGAAAAATATTTCCTGCACACTGTAACTTATCTAAGTGCACTTTGATGAAGTTCCCAGAACCTGGTAAGTAGTCATATCTATAAGTGACTAATACATTTACAATGTAACCTACCATACACCGTATGTGTAAATTACCTGTATAGTTTTCATCCAATCAACCAATTAAAACTGAACAACAAAATCGTAGCTCCACAATTGTTTTCATCTTAGAATGAAGATTTTGGCTTTAAGAGATCCTGCTACTCCCCTTGCATGAAGCAGTATTTACTGTACCTTTTTATTAAGATGCATAAAAAGCTCCATGACAGATGTACTCTATTTAACCACGGAAGAAATGGCAACTGTTTAATCTGGCAACAAGACCCAACACCCCCTGAGGAGAAATACCTAAATTCAACAGGTTGTCCATACAGTCCGTCCATCCTTCAGTGTTTGTGAAGGGCTGAGTGGCATCGTGATATATAATACCAGAATGTGTATTTTCAGTTTAGTGCTGCAAATAAAACCCTAAGCTTGTCATGCCCCAGTAGGAAATATAAAATATAAAAAAAATGTCCAAAAGTGTGGTGCCAGATTCATTTAAATTCCTAGGTGAACACTACACGAATACTTTACCATGATGTGAACAAAAATATATTAGAAAATTATGGTTTTGAAACAAATAAGAGATGTAATTTAGAGAAGAATGTAGGAGTTATATTACTTCAACTACACAAAGAAAATTAGCTTAAATTCTTTTTAGCATCCATCTTACTGTTGAAAATTTTAGATGAGCCCTTGGTGATATTCAGTTTTAATGCCAAGATTATTTTGCTATAGCATCCATCCAGGATCACAGGGGAGCTGAAGCTTCTTTCGGCAAGCAACAGGCACAAGGCAGGATACACTCGGGACAAGACGAATATCCATCACAGGCCACACAAACGCAAACATGCACACACTCACACCAGGGCCAGTTTTTCCCAGAGGCAAATAACCTACCAGCATGTCTCTGGACTGCAGGAGGAAAGCCATGCAGACGTGGGAAGAGCATACAAACTCCATGCAGACAGCACCCTAGCAATTGAATCCAGGGACCCAGAACTGCCAGGTGGCAACGTTAACCACAACGCCACCACCCTGCTATAAGAAGATGAATTTAAAACTTTTTAAAACTCCTATTCATATTAACTAGAAATAACATGTAGAAATACTCAATGTTCTTTATATAGTTAATACCATTATAAATAGGGTGCCAATATACTATTCCAAACTCAGAAAAAAGTTCCCAAACTTATCTGTAATTTACAATTTTGTTAGATTAAAGCATATTTACACTTAATCTTTCTGATTAAATGTACATTAAATTAATTTTAAGTCACAGATGTACGTATAATTTAGTGATGTTATGAGAACATAGTATAGATATGTTTAGGTGTAATATGCCTAACTGTGAAGTCACACCTGGGTGAAATGATCCTTTTTGATTAAGGTACCTAAGCATCCTGTATCACAAAGTATGGTTAAAAATCAAAACATGGAAATAAAAAAATCCAATAGTAAATTCTACATACAGTTTTAGTGTTTATACAAGTACAAACCACCCAGCCTTCAAAATCTCCATTTGTGACATCTGAACTTAATTTTGAGGATATATTTCTGCAGCACTTAAAGACATCTAATTGTACTTCATATTGATATTATGAGCACATGGTACATCTGTTCCAGTTCTTGCCACACGTGTCAGGAGAAGGAGTGACTGAATTGTATGGCTGAAATACTTCAGTTCGTCTTTGATGGTTTGCTTCTTTGAAAAAAAAAGGTGCTGTACACGCCAACCCCAAATGCCGCAGAAAAGTGAAGACAAAATGCAAGTCTGCATCATCACCGCAGATCCATTACTGTCACACTCCCATCAGCGATGGTTATGTGACCACATGCCTGAAGAAAGAGACAAGCAACTGTCAAAATTGAAGAGCACTCCACTGCTTCTTCATTACGGATGTATATTTGGCTGGATAAACAGTTTGATTATGGTTGAACACTTTATTGGATGCGAAAGGTACAGATACATAAGATAAGATAAGATCACTTTATTAGCCATATACAATTTCTTGCATTAGGAATTAGTCTTTTCGCATACCCCAGCTTGCTCTCCATGAGACACACAGACAACAGATAGGGAGAGAGCCTGGGGTCAGAGTGCAGGGTCAGCCATTGTACAGCACCCCTGGAGCAGTTGGGGTTAAGGGCCTTGCTCAGGGCCCAACGGAGTAGGATTCCTTGGCCGGCCACGGGATTCGAACCGGCAACCTTCCAGCCACAGGCGCAGATCCTTAGCCACAGAGCCACCGCTCCGCCTCTGGATTAATGAGTTATACCGTACACCAGTCCCATTAAGACTTGTGCCCCACGCATGAAAATGTGGAGCCAGGCCTGGCTATTCATTGTGTTCCAGCACTCAGACACAAGTCATCTGCACTATTTGGCACAAGACCACAAATTCGTTTTAAAATAGTCAAAGCAATACCAACATTGCCTACAAGGAAATGTACATACTGAGCCCAGATCCGAATTTAAAACCTGGGCTTGCTGTAAAGGGATCATTATGTGTACCAGCAAAAGCACCGGAGCAACAACAAAAAATCTTGCAAACAACAAATTCTTGTCAGATAACTTGTATGGAGAAAATAAAAGGCTGTGGCACAAACTTTTAACTGATCCTCAAACTCAGTCCGCCAACCACAGAAAGAAGCCCTATGCATATATTTAAATCTGCACAAGCAAACTGCTGAACATGGCATGACCAGAACTGGACACTCCACGGCCACGGAGTTCTTCTACAACTACTTTTTAAAATAACACGATAAACAACCTCCTGGAAGTGATCAACTTCAGAGTCCGGTGCAGACCATGCAGAACTTCATAAATGGATCACAAGCAGAAACGACAAATACATGAGAATTTGATTTAATTTCACGTGAAAAGGCAGAGAGGTGTAACTCACAGTGAAGAGGGGGGGTTCCTTTGGATGGGGGTGAAAGCCTTTCTGTTTGCAGGACGAGATCTCATCCATTCCGTAGTCTGTCAGTCTGAAGTACCCTGTCCTACAAAACAGACACTCCCTCAGCCTGGCACAATGGCACCTGAGAAGCTCCCGAACTACTTTTGCACCTTGGTGTCAAGGAAGTACCCTCCTTTATCAAGCTAGCTTCAACAGAACTTCTTTCTTAACCCCCCTCCAATGAATCAGCCTTGCTCTGTGACAATTACAAATTTTAAAAGGAGCAAGATCACACAACAAAGTCTGAATGTTCTTCTTTGTAATGTTCAAATTCTTTAAATGTATTAGAACTACACTACTTTGATAACAAAACTGCAATAATAACCGTATTGGCACCATTTTTTTCTGACAGTCTTAATTTCAAGTTGATTTTCAACTGCTAGATTTGCAAAAGATGTAATTTTAAAATCAGGAGGTAATAAAGCAGATGACTGCCTCACCTCTAAAGATATTCTGTTATGGTTTTCTTATTTATTAAAAGACAGTGTATACCCCAGCATTAAACTGTAAGAGGTCCAGTTTAACAGTGCAGGTAGATGGTTGTTTTATATTGCAAATCAGTTTTGGGAGAATCAATTTCTCCAAGGGAAAAACGAAACTCAACCCATTTACTTTATTCTTACAGTGAACACCAACCACCTCACATTTCTGTCCTCTTCTTTTTCCATCTCTTGTACTCACTCATTGAACTTGGGTGAGCAGACAATGGCTATGGATTCTGGCAACATTATCTGGTAGGAGCAGTGAGTGTGCAGATCCACACTGGACAAGAAGGCTGTTTGTGTGGGGTGTGTCTGCAGATAGACAGAAGGTAAATCATTTTTATGATACAAGAATAGCATAATGGCAATGATATTAAACTATTAATGGTACAAAGCTATAAAGCACATTTCTATTTTCTGGGATTTGTTTTCTCTAATTTGTTAGAATTTGTTGAATAATTCAATGTCACAAACTATTCTCCATCAGAGAAGGTATGGAACAATAAGTCATTCCTATGTGATGAATGGAGATCCTCTTGTGTAAAATGAAGTTTAGTCAAGGAAGGTTTGGGATTGAAGGTGATGTATTAATTATATAAAGTCTCCTCTGTGAATCAGAAAACTCAGCCTTCTGAAAGTGATCAACTTCCAGAATCAACTTCCAGATTTTACCAACTTCGAAAGGTACAATGAGAGGTGTTCATGGCAAAATAAAAGCCTTATTTTGTGCTCATATTGAATTGCTGCTGAAATATTTTGAGGGTGGATTTTTCTCAGACACTGAAAGAGAAGGATTGGTTACGACTGAAAGTGTTTCAACTGTGCCTCACATGGATCCAGCCTAGTGTAATAAGGTCATATTGATCCTGGACCAGAAAGAGCTCTTCCTCATTCTCTGTGTCACAGTAATCTGGTCCTCCACACTGCTTGGGCACAATGACATGGGTCACCGTGAATGCATTGCGCATCTGAAACACAAGCAAATACCTACAGGTGAAATTCACACAGACAGCGACTGCTTGACACATTAAATGTCCACATTACAGCACTGCAAGTCCCACAGAGATACAAGCATTGACATAAATCTCTATAAATCATATATTTAAATATAGATGAAATCTGCTATCAAGATTCTCAATAAACTACTGAATTTACCTTAATCAAACCTTCTTTCTTAAATTGCATCTAGAAATTCATTTTTGATCCAAAGAAACATTTTTCTTGTAGGATTATATTGTAACTGTATGAACCGCATAAATGTCTATTGTTGACCATACTAACTGGTTAATCTTCTTGTACTGATATCCTAAATACAACAATCTACAAGAGCAGATTTTCAAAGGAATCTATACTAAAATAGTTAATTTCAATAAACAATTTAAAGTTGAAAAGGACTCGTCTGTCTTTCTACATGTTTTAATTACTGGTATTACATATATATATACACTCCAGCACACAGTGTAATTCTTAAGAGTGTAACAAGTTCAGTAGTTAAGCTTTATATTAGATATCTAACTAATTACTAGGCAAGGTTCAGTAAATAGCTAGTAAATAATGGTATCAAAATTACAACATGGGCAAATCTCTACTTCAATTAGCACAGCACAAAGCAGTTCATTAAATAAAGTTACATATACACTATACAGCAGAAAACTCTTGTTTCTGCATCCAGGCTTCTCCACTTTACAGCTGACAGAAAATTACTGGCTACACTAACAACCAAATCATTAATTATGCCTTTCATATTGTTCAGACGGGCCCCATACCAGTTTGCCACAGAGGATACCACAGGTCTCCACAGCTCGTGCTGTGTTGGCCTCTGCGAGCTTCAGGAACTTGTGGCACAGCTCTGCTGGTACTGCCACCTGACGGAGTCTGTCCACCGCCACACCTGGATAGAGAGAAACTCGTCACCAGTGCTGCCAGCAACACAGCTCTCCACCACCTCCAGTGTAACAGGTCGAGCTCTTACACCTAACAAGCAGAGTAGTAAAGCTTTATGTTAGATATATAACTACCTAATTATTAGGCAACTTTCAGCAAAACTCCAGTAGATACAATGCTGAGTACTCATGCTATTCTTTTAGGTTGCTTCAAGTGAAGTTACTTGATTTATATTTTAAGGTTTCAGCCTGAAAACCAGAATAGTCAGGTACTTCACAGGTCTTACACAAGGCATTTTACTAAGAAATTCATACCATATGAATGTCCAAGTTATTGTGTATAGTTAATTCTTGCAATGTCTGGTTCTGTATGTTGGTCAATGGCACCTCGTTGCTTCCTTTACCAGATAGCTAATCAGGCTAAAACAGATCTTTTGAAAATGGTCAACCTACAATATACTGAATAAAAGAGATGAAGCATTCTGCGATCTGCCTGCACATTCAGGCAAGCAAGAACAGAGGCAAGCAAGAACAGAATTTGCTTACTATTTCCTGGGGCAACCAGTGCCCCAGGTTTGAGCGAGCGGTCAAAGGTGGGAGCTGAGGCTGGTGCAGATGGAGAGACATGAGCGCAGGTCCCCTTCGGACTCTGCGGGGGGGTAGGGGTAGTCATGACGACAGGCTGGGGGGGTTCTTGGACGCCTGGGACAAGGGGAGCGTCAGGAGGAGGGGCGCTGGGGCTGCTGTACTCCTGAAGGATCCGCTGCCTTTCCTTCTCCAGCTCCTGGCGGCGGATCATCTGCTCAAAGGCGCTAAACTGCTCCTGCTCCTGCTGCCTGCGTCGCTGCTCCGCAACGCGCTGTCTCTCTGCCTCCAGCTCTTTCTGCTTGGCCAGCTCGCGAGCCAGGGTTGCTTCCTCAGCTTTCTGACGGCAGGAAAAGACCGTTAAAGCCAAGAAACGGCACCAGACAAGAGTCCGTTGAGCTCCTCGTGATGCTGGAGCAATGTTAATAACTGTTTTAAACAGAGATCTTGTTTCAAAGATCTAGTAATGGAAAGAATAGTTTTCGATTTATCAAGCTTAAAAGCACACAATAAAGAAAGAATGGAAAAGAATGATGCAATATTTGACAGCAAACAAAAATATTACAGAAAACAATACAGGAAAAAGATCCGATGAAATAAATTGCTTTACATGTATAAAAATGTACATTTGCAATTGCGTCAGACAGTCTGGTTCTCAGACTCATTTAAATTATCCCTCTGTGTCAGCTACATACTTTTCTCTCCAGATATTCCTCATATTCCTTCTCATACTTCTTCAGGAGTTCTTTCTTCAGCTCTTCAGCTTGAGGAAAAGCAATCTCTTTCAATTTCTGTCTCACAAAAGAAGGCATTTATATTACAATTGCCTATTGAACCTATTGAACAAAGTTATGGCTAGAACAAATCAAAACAAAACCTCCATCCTGAACGTAGAATAATACAGCACTACAGTTTAAAACCTAAGAACATTTAAAAGACGCTTGCAAAGATTTTTTACTTGCTTGCAAAGTCAGAAAGTCTTAAAAAGTCAGATGTTGCTAAGGTTTAACATAGTTGTCTAAATCTTTACTGGCATTACCTCACAACACAAGAATCAAGCATCAGAAATAAATCTTTGATCTGCAGAGACCAGAGAAGAGTTGATCATTCTACCTTCATAGTTTCCTTCTTTTCTGGAATGTTGGCTGTCTTGTAATCGCGATGTCTGGGAAGCTTCTCAATGAACAGCCTAAGGAAGAAAAGATGATAAAGAGCACTTGAAATGCAACACGCTTCAGTGGAGAGACAAAAAGGTGAACGTTCTCAACTCAGGATATTAGTGGACTCTACAACGTAACAGCCGCATGGATCGCAAAAGCCAAGTTTCTTTTTCAAGTTTATATTGCTAGAGATGACTATTATAACTTTTAAACCCCCAAACATAGCAAAACAAATACCTCTCCATTTATCAACTCTCTTCTGTGTTGCCTCAAACACTAACAAAAAAACTGCTTATAAAAACCATTTAATAAAGAAAAGCACTGCTATAACGCGCATATTTCATATTATCTTACTATGTAGGCTACAATGCGAAAGCATGACCCCATTTAAAGTACTACAAAAGAGAAAGTAAGCAACAATTGCCCCCATCTTTTTCATTTTCTAAGCTACACTGAACACCAGTACTGTGTTAATGTGAAAAAAATATTTTAGGTATTATTCTGATTTTTGTGCTGCATTGCACGTCTTATTCAAGCTTGGCTTGCAGCTCAAGCCGCTCAGTGCATTGCCTGTAGGCCACCATCCATGCAGCTGACACATGCAGCTCAATACAGAGACCAGCAGAAAGCTGCATGAAATGGTTCTGCAGGCCACACTGTTCATGATTCCACGCTATGGGAGCCCCAATCCACCCCCTTCAGCCCCAGGAGAGCAGAGATCAAGCCCCTTTAATGTGTTTAGGAGTCTGGGTTAACCACACAGCCTGGGCCACTGTGCAGAATGCAGTCGAGGGATACACAGCCCGGGACTCCCTTACGTGATGTACTTGTTGTAGAGGATGAAAGCGCGCTCCGCGTTGCCCTCCTCCGCGTACACGCAGGCCATGCGGATCATCTCCATGCCCGACCGGAAGTAGCGGCGCGGGGGCACGTCCTCGTTCACGTCCACGGAGCTCCCCATCTTCGTGAGGGCGCGCACGCGCTCCTCGGGCGTCAGGTGTGCATCGCTGTGCTCTGGCATGGCGGCGCCAGCTTTCCCAGGTCTCCACCTACAACACACCACACCTGGTGCCATCAGCACCCAGTCACCCGTCCAGCGTCACCCAGAGCCCAAGACTCCAGCCCTCCCGGAGCAGCAGAGTATCCCTGCTTCCACTCAAGCCTAAGACCTCACTTGTTCAGCTCATCTAATCTCTTGCCTGATTGTACATCTTTTATCTTTCAGCTTGCCATTTCCAAAACCTACTTTATTCTGGGTAGAGTATCCAGAAAACACTCTAGAAGTCTAGATACAAAATTTGAATTTGTCCATTTTGCTAAATAATCCACACTGTCTATGGAATTTACAGCATTCGGAATAAGAATTTCGAAACTGAAAGCAAACATCATGATACATCTGTGGTCCACTAGGAACAGAGCTGAAAACTCCTGACTTTCTTGTGCATTTTGAGGCATGGGGGACTAATTTAATTAAGAATGCTGATAGCAAAAAACAATTAAACTGATAGTCAGAATAATCTCGATTACTTATTGATGTATGTAGTCCACACACATCCTGGCCAATTACAATCAATCAATGGTGCTCCAGTACCAATGGGTAAACGTGATGGTTTAATTGCTATTTTAGTATTATCATAATTTGGAGGAAAACCTGATCACTTAAAGATGTACTTCAAATAAAATGAAATAAACAGAAGGATTGGCTAGCTGGGGTCTAGAGTTTCACAGCAAGATCTGGGAGTCCCCAGCCTTTAGTTCTCCAGAAGCCAAACGAAGATTTGGGCAGCGTGTACAATCAGAGCCTTCCGAAAGTTAAGACCTGTTCTGGAAATGGAACTTAAATCTTGAAATACATTTCACATGAAAGTTGTCTTTAACCCCTCTTACTTCAAATTAGCTAGAAAGTATTAAAAATACACCGCACAAATTGATACGGTTCGGCTGAAATCTAAGTGAGAAAGTGCTATAAAACGAGGCAATGAGGATTAAGTCACATAAATCAAAAAACTATTTTGCTTTCATGCACTCGTTAGCATTCATGAAGTGTTTCTGTGCTACTACACATATTTTAATTAGTATTTAATGCGTCTAACGTCGCAATGACAAAAAGAAAGTATTGTGTTGATCTTCTGGTGGCATTTTTTTCATTAAATAACTATTTTTTGCTTTGCAAATCATAACCGAAAACTTTTGCCGGACCGGGCTCGGAGATAACTGTACTTCAACCACAGTCCTGATTCCAAGGTGAAAGACAGGCCTTTTAAAAGTGCTTGCAACTATCTTTCATTTCTACTACCTGTTTAAACGAAATGAAAAACACAGATACAGCCTATATAGTTATATAAATAAGTTTTCATTGACTGACGTCAATCCAGGATAAAAAACCCACATTACCAATTTAACTTCAATTTCACATGAAGTAAAACGTCAAAATTCCAGTTCTTTATATTAAAATCTATGAAAGAATTAGTAATAGGAGCAAAACGTTCAGATTACACCGACAAAAACCAAGGCAATCCAATAAGATCAAGCTTTTAGGTCTATATTAATTATAATACGATAATAAAATAACTACGGTCATTATAAAAACAAACAGGTAAATCGGTTTACATGGAGAAACAACCACCACCAAAAATTACTTTCTATCACCAGCCACATCTTACCTATCTATATAATCCCCAGTGCCTTAAATTCGACTATAAATATTCTGATTAAGACTCTTGATTTTTTTTTTGTGCAGCTTTCACAATGAAAAAAGCAAGCGTACGCCTGTCACATTACTACTTCCTGCTAGCCGGGAGCAGTTCCTGTTCCTGTTTCGCAGCCCGTGTCTCAGCCACTCACGATCAGCTGGGAATGAGGTCATCATCGCCGAGTTGCGGCCGCAGGACCGCGTTATTGAAATGCTACTCAAGAGTACCGAGTATCGAATTCTGAGAGAGAAAATGGTTTCAATAGTTCTACTCTGACTGAATCTTTGAACGTCGCCGAAAGGAAGATATATCCCCCAAGTCATGAAAATAATGTTTTAGAAACCAAGTGTCTTCCCTTAATCCCACTGAATTTTCTAAATAACCTGCCCTTGAACACATTTTGAAGATGGCTTACGTTCTTTTTAAAACAGACCCCTAATCCCGATCATCCCCGGTTGAAGAATATGAAACTTGAATGTAGTAACCGCGTTTCTCACAAAAACACAATCTGTACTTTCTTAGGTATTGCATCTCGGGAAATTTCCACATACACCTAAAGCTCCAAGAGGAAGTCACATACAAATCGTGACTGGGAATGCGACCTGAGGTGCCCAAGGGCTTAACATCACCTTTCCCTTTTCTAACTCCTTTACCCAATAGTCACAGGGGAGCTGCAGCCTTTCCCAGAGAGCAATGGGCACAAGCTGGGATACACCCTGAATAGGACACCAGTCCTCTGCAGTTCACACACAGCAGTAACTAGTGTGTTTTAGGACTGTGGGGGGGAACCCATGCAAACATGGGAATAACAAACAAATTCCATGCAGATGGAAACACAGGGCCCCAGCACTGCTAGGCAACAATGTTAACCACTCCCCTGCAACCCTGTAGGAGATAAAGAGGTTCGGAAAAGGATGGATACCTGTAGGCGTTACAAGTGGAAGTGCAGTTTTTTTCCCCACAGGTGAATGTACATTTCTTTGCAAATGCAACACATTTTGCGTATCTCTTTTGTGGTGAATAAAGTGTGTTCCCTCCTATACAGGATGTACAATACTTTGGAACCAGTGGGATGAAAAGTGCAGTATAAATGCAGGGAATTATTTTAACATGCATACATTTCCAAAGAAAAATACTAAAATTCCATTGTATCCAAATAGCCTGCTAGACTGTTCAAAAGTGCCCTGTGGCACTCTTGCAAACCACTGCACAGTGTCATCATTCAAACATTAAGGCGAAACGTGCGTTATTCAACAAAAGCCCTTTATTCATCATGTTCATTAATAGAAATGGCACTTTTGGAAACTGGTCAAAGTACAGAAACACTAATGAATAAGGTGTTAAAATATACACTGAATCTGAAAGAGCACCTCAGAATTTTAAGTTAAAACCATTAAAATCAAATACAATATAAAACCAAAGGTCAAATGTAAATGATATTGAATCATACAGTCTAGACAAATAGGTTCTGGTGTTTGTGCTCCTGGAGTTTATACTACCAACTGGTGCAATTTTAAGTCCTTCAGGAGACACTACAAAAAAACTGAATTTTATAATGCATTTTTTTCTCTTCTAAAAAGAAATAGAAATAAGCAGAGTGAAAAGCCATTCCCATTAACAAAGCTGCGGTTAAATATTGTCTAATGTTTTCATCTTAAACCTTGATGTTCCTTCTTCATTTTGATTGATGCATCAATAATTTAATATTAAAGTATTTCATTTGTACTACTATTCACAGGCAGATGAACGTTCACAATGATCAAATTAACCCCAATGCTTAGTTACGTCTTTTTATAAAACAGACAAGAAACCTACCAACAGAATAGAGGCTAGAAGATTTAACAAGCCCAGTGCACTGCCTTGTTTCAATTAACAATAGAGATGTCTTCATCTGTAAACTAGCACACAATTTTAAAACTTTTAACACTGAAGAATGGGAGCTAAGTATGTTAATTTGGCACCACTTCACCCTTTGTAGCTCTTACCCAGAACTTATAAAACACACAGGTTAAAGACTAGACACAACTTAAATATTTGCACACCTTGCATCACTTAACTTTTAATACTGGACTGTAATCAAACCGCAAGTGATGCAAAGCAGGAACATTCGAAGCAAAGCAAAAAAGGAGAATATCACTTTTTAAACTGGACACAGACCATGACCATTCAAACCTAGGGCACAATGAAACCAAATGTCTGTCTGTCTTTGCAGATTGTTCATACCACAAACAGAACCGATCCATCAGAATAGATTTAGTTCCCCATCATTACAAAAGCAAAGAATTTAGAGACTAGGAGATCTTTTAGAAAAAAAATGGTCATGTTTCTTGAGCATCTGCAGCCTTAGCTTAATATTTCACAACAAAAATGTGAAATGTTTAGTTCTTATAAGGTCAAATTTATAATAGGTTTTCAAGTTGATGCATGTTACAGAAATTCCTGATATAAAAAAAGATTTTAAGTCCTATTGACTACCCTCTCATCTATGGTGATAGTCCACCTTCTGATGAAATTTTTCAAGGATCTGACACTCTTTTTCCACATTACCTACTGACAGGAAAGCCCATTTTGCTATAAATATATAATTTTGCCCTACAGATTTAAATATATCTGGGTGTTCAGGAGCAGTTCAGTTGTAGTAAGAAGTACTAGGTGCGGGACTTCAAGCAACCAATGTTTAGGCTGAACACAATTGCTATTTTACTTCGGTTTTCCACCACCCAGAAAAAGAGTGAGCAAACCATAACATGAGCTACAAATTCTTAATGTTTTGCCATCTGTACTGTAGCTGGCTGGCATGTGCTCTTCCACTGAAACCTTGATCGTACAGATTAGCTTCATTTCGGGTTCCTCCTTTCTTTTTTTTTGGCCTTCCAGTAAGCCTTTTCTTTGGTTCTGCGGGGTTCTTCCAGAGAGCCAGTGTGGGGTGGAGGTTGCTGGCCATTCAAGGATGTTCCTGGCCTGGGGCCGCTGGTGCCACTTGAGCCAGCACAGTGGTGGAAAACAGGCAAAGATGAGCGATAAGAATCTCCAGGCCCTCTCCAGTCCTGTCTGAAATGCTGTCGGGGGGCTCCAGGAGGTCGCATCCCACGAGCAGGAGGAGGCCGGGGAAGGAAAGGTGGGTAGGGCTGGTCTCTTTGAATACCAGAGGGGGGGTATGGTGGCCTGAAAACAGAGGACAAAAATAAATGAGAGAAAGGATGGGGCAGGTGTGATATCTTGCCATTTGGCATTGTGTATTTGGCAGGGCCCCAGCCAGATGCACATGCAAAAGGTTGAAACACAACAGCTGAGATTTAGGAAATAATTGAGGGCAAACTAAGCACTCCACCATGTACAGTATGTACACATTAAAAATGGCAGCCTCGATGTCAATTAAACGTTTTCTATTCCAAACCAGATGGATCAGGAGTTTGACATATGTAGGCAATAGACAAAGCAATTATTTTAACAAGATCACACATTTTCTGATTACATCTGTGAAAAAGCTACTACACATTAATAATAATAATAATTGCTTACACTTATATAGCGTTTTTCTAGACACTCCACCCAAGGCACTGCACATTCAGCACTGCACCACATTAGAAAGACTTATCATACCGACAAGATTTGTAGGGCCCCAGGAGAGATTCCCGTCCACAGTGGGGTGCAGGCCTACTGAATGGTGTGACACTCTGCACCTGACCTGCACTTCCTCTGACCGGCTCTTGCTCTGCCACCTCCATGCCTGCATTGCTGTAGGAACAGAGAGACACTCGGTATGCACTGAAGGAACAAACCCATGCCCCCACAGAAAAGAGAACCCCTTGAGTTATACTTAGTATGTCTGCACAAGAGATGCCACTCTGATATGCCAGTAATCATTTTCAAACCATACAAAATTCCTCGGTAGATGAATCAGTGTTCCTAAAATCCTTCATTTTTATGTGGGAAAGCATTAGTAGTAATATTCCTTATAAACCACTATTTGTGCACCTTAAACCTTTATGATCCAATCAGAAAATGCATTTCAGTTGCCCAGTAAATCTAAAAGCATTTCAAGCAACTATTGCACAGGAAGAAACAGTGACATGAAGGCACAACACTGATCTAGGAATCTCACCTTCTTTTTGGACCATGGCGAAGATCTTCGATGTAGTTCTCTCTTTCTATGGAGTGACCCCGGGACTTGTTGAACACTAAACACAACACCAGTGTTAAAACATGTCTAGTATCTCAGAAGGGCCTTTCTAGAAGAACTTAAGATTTAAGACTTCAATGAAAGAACAGTACAGTACTTAACATATCAAAAGAAGGAGACTTGAATAATCAAAAAGAAACATGATTTTTAACACCATCTACTCACATTGCATGGCTTTTTTTGGATTTACCCCATCCACATCAATGAGGTACCTGAACATGAAAGATTAAAAGACTTAAAAGATTTGGTGGCTAGAAATCTCTTGTGTACATTTCATAAATACAGACAATAGAGAACAACAAAGTACCCAACACTGAAAATGAAAACCACACAGCAGATGAGACCAGAAGTTTAAGTACTTTTCACATATGTGAAAAGGTAAAACTACATGTTAAAAAATGTTGATCCAGAATGTTTTGTTGCCTTGATTGTTGCTATATATTAACACTGGGTTAAAGACATTAATCATCTCTAACCCCAACCTTGGAGAGCCCCAAATTCCAAAAGATCAAGGGATAAAGGTCAAGTTAATCTCGACTAATAACTTAGAAAATTACAGAAAACAGAAGAGTTGATCAAGTTGAATTGCCTTTGGCTTAGATAACTGTACTGCCCCCGTTATTCTTATATGGTAAAATGCATACTGAAGACTACATGACAAACACGCCACTGGTATTATCAGAATAAAATATTTAGAAAATTTCCAACCAGAGCAAGTTTGTCAAAAACTTTGTTTTGCAAATGCAGTTTAGAGAAATTATTTTGAAGCATGTTTCTGGGGAAGTGCTGATTCCAACACATTTATCAGCAGAAGGCCGAGAGGCGTTCTGGCCAATGTGTGTCAAGGGCCTTCACTTTCAAGTGGTACAGCATGTTGCTTAAAGCATTCAACCATTTCTTAACTGCTTCTTCCAATTCCGGGTTACAGGGAAGCTAGAGTCTCCAAGCAAACGTGACAAAACACACATTCACACCTAGGTTCCATTTTCCAATTAAGCCAATTAACCTGGACTTTTGTGTTTAGCGCCCTAGGGAATTTCGCATGCTGTCACAATGAGGGGGGGAAATAAGTTCCTTACACTTATATAGTGCTTTTCTGCACACTCCACTCAAAGTACTTTACAGGTAATACGGACTCCCCTCCACCACCATAACACCACTCACCACACACCAGATATCAGTGGGGAGGAGAACAGAGTAATGAAGCCAATTCATAGATGGGGATCATTAGGAGGCCATGATTGGTAAAGGGTTACCGGCATTAACCTGGTTACTCTTTTCGAGAAACGCCCCGGGATTTTTAATGACCACAGAGAGTCAGGACCTCGGTTTTCCATCTCATCCAAAGGATGGGGCCTTTTTGACCGTATAGTGTCACCATCACTATACTGGGGCATAACGACACACACAGACCACAGGGTGAGCGCCCCCTGCTGGCCCCACTAACACCCCTTCCAACAGCAACCTTAGTGTTTCCCAGGAGGTCTCCCATCCAGGTACTGACCAGACTCACACCTGCTTAGCCTCAGTGGGTTGCTAGGTGTGAGTTGCAGGGTGATATGGCTGTTGGCTTAAATAAAGCATTCTCTCCCTCCTCACACTCTAGACTGTCAGTCTCACACTACCTCTGGCCCACACACTTTAGAAAAACTCCCATGGAGAGCACATTCCTTTATAAGGTTTGTTAAACATACCTGCACACGAGATAACCTGTCCGATTTAATCCATGGGTACAATGCACTCCAATCAGCTTGTCTAAATAGGAGAAAAAAAAACTTGCCAAGCACCATACCAACTGTAAATGCTCAAAGTTGGACTCAGTTAACTACATACATATTCTGCAATGTAACCCGTACATGATACAGCTTCTCAAAGTACTGGGACTGTCAAGTCAAAACTGTTATTTTTGCTTTACGGTCAGGACATGTATTCGTGATCATGAGATCGACACGAATGATACAGAGCTCTTCAGATTTGTTCATGCACAGATGAAGCAAGAATAAAAATGATGACACAGCAGAATGAGTTCTGGACTGGATAATGTGTCTCATTCAAAATATGACTACAGTATTACATTATAACACTGCAAAGAGCAACTTCAATTATCATAAGTACCTATTTCAAAAATAATTCTGTTTGTGTCCCTGCATTTGGAGGGCACTGTACATCAATATACTTAACACTAAATTTAAATAGAGCCAGAAAAACAGTTTATGAACAGACACTCTAAAGCTTACCCCAGCACACATTATTATTTGAAGTGGGAGAAAGTTAGGAAGACTTGTTTGATTTTAAATTAACTTTGTTTTTTAACATTGTATGTGATATGTTTTTTTATAACCAAAACTGTGGAAACAATTCCTAAACATTAAAAAAGTCCCCTGGTGTTGACTTTCTTTATCAGCATTTTTAGTATTTCTGAAAAGATCTTATTAATCAGATATAATTACTGTTGGACCTTCTGTTCCTAACCCTAAGTTGCCCTGGCACACAGTAACATAAGTATTTACAGCACACTGGTAGGTATAGCTCAGTAAAGAGACTCACCATTGTGTTCATTCTCCTGCAGAAATTTATTCACAGCCCTTTTAAAACTAAGGATAGTTTTGTCACTCGGCACTTCATGCCCTGCAGTGAAGATCTTCACATAATGTAAACTCTCTGGCAAGTCCTTGGAATGGGAATAAAAGAAAAACGAATGACTCGTAGTACCTATTATTGTGAGTCAGAGGACCCTTAATACAATTTATTGCCATTTATTTAAAGCTAGTTATTGCTTATTTACAGTTTGACCACCAAATTGTTTTCAGAGAACTGAAGAAGCCTAGTGACCTCAATTGATACTTTTTCCTAAACAGCAGAGTGGAGTTAAGCCCTAGAATAACTGTCTACTGCTTTTGAGTCATTGATTAAATAAGGGATATGTGAAGGTGTTAAGAGTTTCTCAAGCAGTGTTTTTAAGAGGTTCTACATCAACGCCAGATGGAACTTGTGTCCCAGGGACTTTCTAAACAGGCTCACTAACCTGTGGCTTGTAGTAGCGTGTGGTGAAGGTGAGGTCAATGATGAGGCCCAGCTCCTGATTCTCATCCTTCAGCTGCTGAACCAGGTCAAATGGGCCAAAGTATTGAGAGGGGTGCAGCCTACTCTCAAAAGACTGGCAAATATCAACAGAGAACAACAGGACACACTTTAAAAGACTACACATTTCACTGAAGGGAAGTTATGTTACAATCAGGCAATTCCCAAGTAAGACCTCATTTAGAATGTTGTGCATGCAACTGGTCACCAAGTCACAAAAAAAAAAGATTACGCTACTCTTGAATAGGTCTGGAGAAATCAACTCACAACCAACTCTTTTTTTCCCCCCATGAAGAGTATGAGGTGACCCAATTCAAACATTCAAAATCCTCAAAGGCACTGAAAAGCTATCTTTAAAGCTATCCATAATGGACATCTTTAAAGCCAACAAAGTCAACAGTGAAACATTAACCAATAGAGACAAATGGAAACAGAAGTACACTTAAAACTGGCAGCCGGAGCCTCAAAGGTTTGTGGGAGTCTTGAAGAAACTACCTAGTCAAGATAAAGCCGATACCTCAACTTCTTCCTTGAGATCCCAGGATCAATTAGATATCAGATGGCTTAAAGTAAGGAGCCTTCTCATTTAACCACTAATTGAAACATGACTTACTAAGCATTTTATGACATTGTCTATTTGGCTAAACATCTGTCATTATGACAGAGATATTTAAATGGCAATGACTTTCTCAGTTTGCGCAAGAATATGCTCAATGACAAAAAATGCAAGCCTCTTCACAACAGATGTATGACTGAATGGGTTTTTCAAGTAATGCTTTCCTTCATCAAATGAAGAAAATGAGTGTACAGAAAAGAATTATGGGCACCTCTGATTACATTGAAGGTGAACAAATTAGGCCTGAAATACATTTAAAAAGGTCAATCAATAACTATAGGACAATTTTATACATTAAAGTGCACAGATACTTCATCTTCCCACTTGAACCTCTGCAGTGATGAAGAATGATAATGATGAACTGATCATACATACAAACTGGGGACAACCAAATATTACTGTTCAACATGGTACAAACCTTACCATACCTTAAGCACTATTGAACCATTGTAATTAATTCAAATAACTGTTTATTAATAACCCCCAAAAGTGAGACAGGAACTAGTAAGGTTGCAACCTTACCCGTTTCAGGGGGACCTTAAAAGCAATGAACCGTGTGCCTGGAATTCTCTTCCCCAAAGCCTGGTAATATGTCCATCTGAAACAAAGTAAAAACACCCATCTTTGACCTGAAACGTTTTACTCTTCCCCATGGGCAAATCCGCTACTGAGAATGAAAGCACTATGATATCCCTGGGTTTTATGGACACTGTCGATTATTCGTGTCTGATTTGACCTGTGTCAACAGCAATGAAGTTCATTTTGCTCAGTTTCTTGATCCTGAAAAGGTTCCTATATATTTCAGGTCCATGACGGTCACCATATTAATGAGGGTGACAATTAGCGTGGTAATTAAAATCGTAAAGCAGTAAATCACGTGACCATGCACCACACAGTGAGTAAAACCAATCATTAAATGCATATTTATTAATCCAGCATTACTTAATAGCCAGCCAAATCATCAAAGGCATACAAGTATGCAGCACATGTAACTGCGAGTCTCTACCCAAATTCCTAACTGCATCAATCATCTAATTATTGAATTAATTAGACCAATTAAATTCCTTTCGACAGTTCTTTCGGAGTTGGAGATATAAAAGAGGGATGCACCGGTACGACCGCTGAACTATATAGTTAATGATTCTCTTCACATACCTGTCCGGGATTTTATTCGCCATGTTAGGCTTGTTCCTGTGATATTGCCTGCATGGATTAAAAAAGGCGCCTCTTCCTTGGCACGCCGCACGGGACTTCGCCACTTTGTCTCGCTGCTGTGATCTCCACCTCAGGCTTTCAATCACTGCTAATCGCGGGCTGAGGCAGGCCTTGCTGCTGTTTAAACTGAAACTAAAAACTGTTGTGTAGTGCAAGCCATTCAGTAGTCCGGCTTTAATTTGCGTACCGAGAGAAAGCATTAGTTGTATGCATACCAGAAGCGAAGGAAAAGCCGCAGTTAGTTATGAAATACAAAACAGAAGAACCTGAAGATCTTGAAATATTGTAGGCATTAAATGCGTACAAAGACATTTTCCTTATAAACGACCTCTAAACTGCATACGACCCAAAATCGCTTTTTTTTTAATACAACCGCATATTTTGAAAGCTTTCACCTCGTGCCGGCGGATGACGAATACAAGTTCCCAAACGAGCTTCCGTTTCCGTCCACCCCAGCAACGCCGAGCTTGCGCAGTAGCAACATGTAAAGACTCCATTTCCCAGCTACAGTCATGCTGTAGAAATAATAGTACTCTGCTGAAATATTCGGTACGAATTGGAATGTAATATTAAGTTACGGCTTTAAATCTTGAAGTGATATTCGAAGGCAATTTTCAAGTCAGATTGTTCTTGGATTACAAAATACATGCTGCAGAGTACATCATTTTATGTGAGATGACGTCTGTCCGAGAGGGGTTCTGAAATTAAGAAACTGGAGTTGATTACAAATTCTATTAAAATGCTGATACCTAACAGTAAAATTTAAGAATGTGCCTTGTTTAAAATAAAAATAATAATTTTACCCGCAAATAAGAGCTCGTCTAAAGTAAAATCTGGAAGACACGGGTGTTTTTTTTTTTACTTTGTATTTGAACAAGAAAAGGAAACAAAAACGACTACATATATCACAAACATCGTCAGGGATTCATATTATAATACAAATACACTTTAAGAAAAATGTTTAAAAAGTAAACAAAGATAAGGTCAGCACAGAAAATACGCCTTTACGGAAGGGAAGGTTCTTGATTTTACGACCAAGAATTGAAGCCATTGATGGTCTGCGTATCGTTTTCATGTTTTACTTACAATACTGAATGTGGCCTGTCAGAGGGCGCCAAAGCTCAAAAAACTATTATGCCAGCCAGACGATCTGTCGCAGCATGTACAGTACTTGCTGTACTCTGGGGTACTTTTTACTCTTTCACAATACTGGGATGCATGTGTATTTATCTTGAACACACCCAAAGGAAATGTACAGGTACAAATTAGTCAGGACACCACTGAACATATTTGTATAAGGTAATTCTACAGTGGTCTTTCAGTGGGTAAAAGTCGTATGAACTTGTACATGATATCAATATTGTATAAATGTTATCTCTAGGACTTGACATATTGTCATTCTGTCCAATACCACGTGTCCTAATTGTCATATGAAGCAGCACATTTAAAAAAAATGCATTCATGAACATTTAACTTAGTTGTGGGAGGATGACATTTCCTGATGCCCTTATCATTAAACATCAAATTTAAAAATGCACATTAAGTAGAGTCCACAATTAACTGAAATACAATTCTTGTATTTTCCTGTGATTCCTGATTCAGTTTTCACATTTTTAATCTCTCTTGTAATGCAATTAAAAGCCCCCCCCCCAAAAAAAAACCCACAAAAGCACAAAACATAGCAAGAAAACCTGTATGAAATGTTATTAATTGTTTTGACAGCATAAGTCTGTAAAATGTTTAACACTAAAGATACAATTCTTACAATTAAAATGTTCAGCTGTGTGCTTGTAATTGGCAATTTCCAATGGAAGAAAACACAAGGTTCTTGGAATTTCAACACAGGTGTATTTACTCGAATGAACAGGGATAAGTGTGCAAGCAAATCAAGAAACTTACACAAGGGGGAAATAAGGGAGAAAGGCAATTTCCTTATAAGGCTATCCTGCAGGAGGGAGTGGTTGCTAATTTAAAATGCTTCACAGCGCTTAGGTAAGTATATGATTCAGAAGTGTAAAGAGTCCTTTTCTTTCTTTATGGGAAGCTTGCTTAATAGATCTCAGCCTCTTCTCTTCCTAGAACTGGTAGATCCATCTTCCAGTACTTGGAGGTCTCTTTAGCTTGAGAGTTCATTAAAGTCTATACTTCTGTTCGTTTTTAAGATCACGGGATATCTGATCAGTGGATTTCCCATAAGCTGCCATCCAGGTTTAGTTCTTAATTCCTCCCAGTTGCTGAGCTCCTCTTCAATGCCATTCTTACGGACAAGGAAGCCCCTAACCTGTAACAAGGCTGTTTTGGTTTCGGTGACCAAATTTGATCCCGGAGTGGATTTGGGCATACGAAATGGGGCGCGTCGAGACACAAAGAGACTCCACAAGATCCTTTCTCGACTGGGATTCCAGGTGGACATTCACAATGACCTGTCTGCAAATGAGATCCAGCAAGTATTTAAAACAGGTAGGCCCAAGCTGTGTGATTTAATGTCTTGCATGTCTTTATGGTGCTCCATGTAAGTGATGTACCAGCTCTTGTGAAAACAGTGCTTACTACCATGTATTTATATGCATTCATCACTATATTCATTACAGTATGTAATGCAGTATATGTTTGTGCACAGCAAGTTCTGTCGGTGTGATTTATTGTGTGAGTTAACACAACACACTGAAACACATTGAAACTGCAGGGTTGAATTTCAGTACACAAATCTGCTCTCTTAAACTGTTAAATGGCAATGTATTTATTTAATTGTTATTGCCTAGAGCCATGCAATACAAATAATCAATGTATAAAATGTGTTTATCAATTAAAATGTGATAATAATGTGCTCCCAGGTGTAAAACCAACAGACCCAGGAAATATTTCGTTCCCACTGCATTTACACTCTTAAACAATGCAAAGTATCTACCCTGTCTCTTGTTTCTTTTCTGCTGTAACACTACTGTATTCTCTTCCCTTTTGGTGATGTTTATTTGTCATTGTGTTGTGTTTGACTGTGCTGTAAAACAGATTTCCCCTAGGTGACAATAAAGCTTGAACTGAATGGAAACAAGGATCATAAGAGCTTTGCAAAAAGAGCTCAGCAGAACCCACAATCATGAAGACAGGTGTTAAGAACACGTCATATACCCTTTAGGTTTCATATTGTGACCAAGCATGCAGTAACCCGACAGCTTTTGTCTGGATGTAATGTGAAGGCGTGATAAATAAATCTGCAGTTGCAGTTATATTAATGTGCACTGTCTCGGCTTTTCCCAGCAGGTATATTTCTGCATCTGTTCACATGGGCAGACAATTTGGCACCTCTGTTTAGTAAACCTGCAGACAGAATTCCCAGACCTTCAATTTAAGTCAGACAGATTTTAAAGGAAGCAGTGATAATTGACATTGTCATAAATCACATGATTTCAACTAGGTCATAGTATATTACACAAGGAGGCTGCCCCAGCTGATAGAAGCCATAAAACATTACTGCTTAAAAGAGAAAAACCTTTGGTCCCAGTTTTGATGAAACATGAAAACAGGTAAAACTCTGTTTTTGTTATGTAGAACTAAGAAAAAGAAGGATGGTATTTTTTCTGTGCTTTCTACTCAATTCCTCCATTATGTGTTCTTTGTTTAGTCTGCTTTATTAAAATGATTTTTAAAAATAAGATGTGGCACGGTGATGCGGTACTTTTGCACTGCTGCCTCACAGTGCTGGGGCCCTGGGTTCAATTCCTAGGGTGCTATCTGCATGGAGATTGTATGTTCTCCCCTGGCTTGAGTGGGCTTCCTCTGGGTGCTCTTGTTTCCTCCCACTGCCCAAGGACAGGTTGAGTGGCTTCTGGGAAAACTGGTCCCGATGTGAGTTTGTGTTTGTCTGTCCTGTGATTGTGTGGTGTCCCATCCAGGGTCCTACTTTGTGCCCATTTCTTCCTGGGACGGGCTTAGGTTCCACCACGAGCCTGTATCGGATAAAGAGGTTAGAAAATGATGGACGGATAGCTTGTAATTCTTTTATTTTGGCTACTAGCACTATCTAGTCTTCGTTCACTAAACTATACCCTTAACTAAGCCAAGAAACACATTTGCAAAGAAAACAATCACAAAAGAGCAAGAGACCAACATGGGGAATATCCAGAAGAATGCCAGTCATGCAAACCTTCCATTTCCTTTCTCCTTTTCTTCCGTTTACCTCCCCAGCAAGCACGGAGCCAGTCGACAAGTGTTTCGTGGGGGTCTTGTCTAGTCACGGAGAGGAAGGTCTAATTTTTGGGGCAGATGGGGCTGCAGTGAGGTTGGCAGATATTTTTGGATGGTTTGGAAATCCTGTCATGGCTGAGAAGACTAAGGTCTTCTTTGTGCAGGTAGGTCATGTCTGTTCTCTGTATTTTAACTTTTACAGTTTTAACTGTCCAGGCCACAGAGTTTCATTTTTTCCATAAAATAATTCCAGATGCAGATTTTTCCACATTTCTTCCCAGGAGAGGTTCTTTAAGATCTTAGGGATTGTGAAATGTGAAAGAGATCTGAGTTTATTAATCTTGTGACACTCCTTCATGATACGAAAATAAAATCTATATTAATCAGTGCCACAGAGATCATCTTGACTACTTGTTCAGGTTAGAATTAGGCTGGAAACATGCTCAATCAAACATTTAACCTAAGATACTCTTAGGTATTCTTAGATACTTCTCTTCGAAATTCTCTGACAAAACCAGTCTGCTCTGTTTTTTTTATCAAAAGCTATGCTCCAGAAATTCTTACAATGTGTCTTGGGAATGTACGAGAACCTGACTGAAAATTATCATTTCCTGTTGCAAAAAAAATTAATTGTATAAAGCCAAGCATGTGTAAACTAAACAGAAGAGCTAACATTTTTCTGCAAAAAGTCTTCTGTACAGTACTTGAATTTGAATGTTAAAGATGAAGAGTTAATGGAAAGACCTAAGTCAGGGTGAAAATAACTCTCCTCCTAGCTTATCTGTACTGGGGTATTGACTTTGCAAACAAAATGGACATGTCTTTCAACATTTTTGAGAGTGCCACACTCTCACACAGTTGTGAAGAAAGGTCTTTGCTAGTCATAGAACCATAGCATTGGCTTGTGTTTCTCTGTTTTTCGCAGGCTTGTCGTGGGACCGATCTGGATAGCGGGGTGGAACTCCAGACAGACTCGCCAGAGCTCAGCCAGGAAGAAGATAGCTTCTCTCACTGCCACGCCATCCCCATCAACTGCGCCGTCACGTTCGCTACTTCACCAGGTAAGACCCAGTCACGCTGAAAAGTCAGCCACCAAGAACAGGCTGAACGCGTTATTGAAGCTAATGTACCGGGTCACCCAGAATGAAAGATGGTGGAACAGGGAGACCGATACACCTTCTTGGCTTTAACAAAGGGAACACAAGGTAAGCAGTCTTAGCCTTCTAGACATTTTAGGACAACAAGTAATGAATCCAAAAATGTTCAAATAAAAGTGCTGGACCTTTGATTTAATAAGAGAAGCCATGGAAGAATGAGAATTCAGCTCATTTTACTGGCAAGAAAGCACGTTATAGTGGCTTTTAGAATGACTGGGAGAGTGACCGATCAACAGGGCCAGAAGTCTTAAACACGGCTGTGTTCTGTCGTTGGCAGGGTACTCGGCTTTCCTTCACCCCTTGGGCTCGGTGTTCATCCAGACCCTCTGCGACCTCCTGGAAGAGGAGGGTGGGAAGAACCTGGAGATCAACCAGCTCCTCACCCGTCTCAACTACCGTGTGGCCTATAGCTTTGAAGCCAGGGGGAGGGACCTGGGTGGGAAGAAGGTCATGCCCTGCTTTGTCACCCGACTCACCCGAGAGGTCTTCCCGTTCGCTGACAGAGCCCAGCACCCACAGTAAGACCTGTCCCCAGCCTCCCCGCTCACAGTCTCGCTTGACGAAGCCCCGTTCCCATCCAGCTCCTGCAACTGGTCCGTGGTGAAGCTGCTGAGGGCTAATGTAGTTGGTGCAGTCTGACCGAGGACTGGGCTGTGTCACAAATGTCAGATGTTGCCCAACACCCTGGACTCCTGACTCTATGCCCTTGTCCCGTATGCTTTAAAGTCACACACTTCTAGTGAGGCATTTGAGTTTCCACATCCTGTGAATGGGGCTAAAAAAACTGGGCACTGCTTGTCTAGTTTGTGGCACTGGAGGGTATACAGATATGGTGCTCCCCAAATGTCCTGGTTTTTGGTCCCTAAATTATATTTTTTTATTTTTAGTAGGTATACTGTATATGTTTCATGTTAAAATAAGATCTCTACAATGATTATTTCCTTTGCTTTATGAAGTGTCTTCTTGAATTATTCCTGTTTCAGAACACTGCTAGCTCTCTAATTTAATCTTGTAACTAGTGGTGAAAGTCATTCATATTGTACTTATATAGAGCCCTGAAGTATGGAACTGAACAGGATTGACAGCAGGATACCTGCTATGTGATGCCATGCAATGCACACGGTGGAACAGATATCAACACAGCAGCATCTGGTTGTGGGGTCTTGCTTACTAGGATTGTTCTCATGATTCTTAATTTATTTGGCTAATGCATTTATCCAAAACAACTCGCTACTGTTACAATGACCAGTTTCTTTATATGCAGATTTTTGGTTCACACGTGAATTTGAGCCCACAGCCCTCTACACATTTAGCCACCTAGTTACTGAGCATAAGTAACTGAGCTTTTGTTTCTTTGAATGACATTTAGGGAATTATAAGTTACAGGTGCAATTAAAAGAACAGCTAAGTGGTTGTTTTGCATCATGTTCCATTTTATAGTTAAAAAAATAGTCCAACTTCTCAGTATTTGATTAAAGTTTAGCCATTGAAAATAGGTTTTAAATAAATACAGTTTAATTTTGCATTGCAAGACAATAATATACATTAAATGTTTTGAAATTGATTCAAAAAGGAAAGTTAAATTGTGCCACAAATGTGACAATGCAACTCCTTTGATTGTTATATTTCTGCTTTGATTGATCAGCCCTCTCTGCATGCCTGAGGAATATTAATTTACAGACCTTTAATTGAGAAAATAATTTAATTCTTCAGAATATATTGCAGTACTATATGCCATCTAACAATATAATAATTATTTAAAATGTATGGATTTAATTTAGAAAACAATACTTTGATTTAAATTGCACACTTTGTTGTGCTGCAGGCTTCTTCACCAAGTTATTATTGTAAATTTGTTCTTAAGATATTAACCTGGTTAAATGAATTAAATTAAAAAGAACAACTTCACCTCCTTCTGCATATATTCTTTGTACTGTAAATTTATCTTTTTGAAACTTCTCACCTACTCCATTATTTGTCCCTACCAAGAGAATGGACTTTCTGTATTGTCACATACTAGACAGTTTAACACGTTTTCTCAAGAAATGCATCAACCATAGATAGACAAATGCGTCTGTCATCACCTCTGTCGGATTTGCCCTCCAGCACCCATCAGGTGTTACTCATTTAGAAGGATCTGGCTGTTCAGGTAGAACACCTGGCCTCACAAAAACTGAGGTTACTAACATCTTGAGATAAATAGAGAAAGGGAAACCCGGACACGGTTGTTTAATCTTTATTGAAATGACCCGGACACCAAACTTGTGACACCTGAATGAATTACGTTACGTTTACTGTGTACTAAAAAAGAAAATACTGGAAGTAAAAATATGCGTGCCAAGTTTGTGTTCACGTTAAACAAAAGACAAAAAATATTTTCTGTCTTTGACAGCTATGAGCGTCAGGAGTGCGGAACTTATCTGACTTCCTAAGAAGCATCCTCTTTTTTGGGGACGACACTCATTTAAATCTGTTTTATGAAATTCCCACGTGAACCTAAATTTTATTTAAATTGTTGAACAGAAAATATTACCGAGAACCGCACCGAAGTCCCGTGAAGTGAACAACATTTTATATAAACTCGCTACATGTTTTTAAACCACGAACGTGTAATTTATAAATGAACTAAGATAATGAGGGTTATACATATAGAAAACGTTGCATCTTATCAGTCCATTTTACTGAGCAAGAAGCCTGTTGTGGTTTACTGAACATACGAGAAAATCATGTGGCTCTTTTATGTCAATACTGTGCTTTAGATAAAACTGTACCTTGGCCTCTTAACACTGCCCTCTCTGAAAAGGGTAATAAAAGGGTAATAAGGAAACACGGAATATCAAAGGTTCAACTCCCTTATCCTCGTTCATAATTTTGTTTTCTTTTGTTAGACTTATCCTAAAAATAATACATTTCTCTGAAAGCGTCCTAGTCTGTGACAGATCACAAAACTACTGAAATAACCACAAGTGAAATTTTGAAAAAGAAAATCTTTAGGGGAAAAACAACTTTTTACATAAAACGTGTAGTACGCGTTGCTGAAATCCAAAAGATGTGACAATGGCGCCTCCTGGTGGCGTCCTGAGCAATCAATTAAAGTAACGATTAACTTTATTTCCATCTTAGACTTAGACATATAGGATTTCACTTCAGGTCTTGTCAAACTTGTACAGCAAGTAACCAGACTAATTCTCTTTAGGTAATGTAAGCAGTGATGTTTGTATAGCAGAATTAAGAACATTGGATCAATTACAAACATGAGGCCATTTATCTCATCTAGTCTGTTTTTAGCAGCTAATCGATCGAAAGATCTCAACCAGGTGTTTCCCGAAGGAAGGCAGGGTATCAGCTTCAAGAGCTTGGTTGGGTAGCTTAGTCCATACTCCACTCCTCTGTGGAAAGCCGTTCTTATTTTGAAGTGCACTTCCATCTATGTTCCAATTATGTCCTCTGGTTTGTATTTCATTGTTTATTCCAAAGAAGTATGCAAGGTGATGACCAATACTTTTGATGCCAAGGATTTTCAATACTTGGAACAGGTTCCCTCATAGACTTCTCTGCTCAAGTCTGAAAAGGTTCATATTCTTCAGCATTTCAGCGTATGACGTTTAAGCCCCAGCATGCATCGCTCTGCTCTGGACTGACCAACATGTTTTCTGGAACATAATGACCAAAACTGTACACAATATTCTAAGTCTCTTCTAGCTCAGCATTTCCATTTTATAAATAGTTTATGCTTGTGTTTTTAGCACCTACATGCATGACTGTGCACGTCTACATTAAACATCATCTGCCAGGAATGCAAAATTCATTTCAACAAAAGGATGGAATACCTAAAACTTTATCTGCCTTAAAATTCTCATTAGGGACTTTCACCAGTAATTCCAGTACTTGCTTTGAACCCCTAATTATACTTCCAATTTAATTAAAATTATGCTTAAAGTAAAGCTAAAATGCTTTGTGTGCCCAGTATATTTTTTTTGTCCAACTTCAAATATTCTAAACTCTTCTGAAGCTGAAGGAGGAGCAAGAATCCTGGTTATAGTAATGGAAAGAATACCAGGACGTCCAATGAAAATCTTATTGGTCTTTAAGTCCCCTGAAAGCAGAAGCAAAGAATTCTGAAATGGATGTACTCAAACAGGTTAAATCAGGTCTCAAATTTATTTTTCATTGACAGAAAAAGTGAATCAAATATTTATAAAGAACAAAACAGTATCTTTGCACCAGCCGGCTGCATTTGTCACCACAGTGACAGACTATGGAAACATCTGAGAAGGCAGGGCCTTTTTCTGTCCAAAAGGGCCCCAGGTAAGAAATGAAAGAGTTGTTTTCATTTGTCATTTAGACTAAATTATAGGATCCTAACAGTTTCCTTCACAGTAAGATTTGGTTTTACTCTCCTACACTCTACCACATCTGAAACAAAATCTAAGTGGGTAAAATATTTTAAGTTACAATAATTTACTAGGGTTGCCCACTTTTAGAAAGTAATCTAAGCAAAAACTACAATAACAAAAAGAATGTACCTCATCATCTAAAGCACTTCTCTTGAGCTCCTCATTTAAAATGCAAGTGCTCTTAATTTGCTAAATATTTTCTGGTGGTTAAACATGATTACTTTTGCAGAGAATGTACTGTGATTCCTGAAAATTACCTATCTGGACAACAGGAATATTAATATTTACTGGTCATCTCCATAGCACACTAGTAATGCAGTTTTTGAAGAAACTCAAAATGTACCGCGTTCCTGATTTCAATTAAATAAAGTGAAGGATATCTTTAGCAATCTGAGAACTAGTGACGTATATGAAAACACATAATTACAAGATGCTACTTTAAATAAATAGGAGACACAAACAAACCAGTAACACAATTAACACATTTCAGAACTGAAGTTAACAAAACCATCAATTGTAAAAGCAAGTGCTTTTGTTTAGGTAATTTCTCTAACAAATTCACATGGCAAAAAAACAATCATAGACCTGCTTTGTAAATTGATCTTAATTGAAATTCCACACCCACCCACTCCCAGGATAAAACATTCAAAATCACATAAACTATCATCATTCACTTAATAAGCTTTTTTTCCTAATACACCTGCAGCACTGCAGTCTGTTGCTAAACCCCAGCAAAGCTGCTGCCTTCAAAGAACATAGATATCACAAATGACCTGCAATCACTCTACAATCACTTTCTGATACACCTGTAGTCCTCTGCTATCAAGACAATTCAGGCTTTCTGGGACAATCCTTTATCATCATCATCATTATTGCATCACAGTCTTGACTCAATTTGTTTTTTTTAATCACCAATTAATTATTCAATACCCACCCAATTTGAAATTGTCTATTGTATTTTTATGTCTGAGCTCCTAATGATGCCCCTTGTACCTACTCTACATCAGGGAAAACACACCTCATTCTAATCTGACCCTCAAACCCTCTTATTACACAGCGGGTTCAGTGCTGAATAAGCAGAGGCAGATAGATTACTCAGGGCATTTGGGGAGGTTGAAAGAGTCATAGAACCAAGAGATCCCTGGCCAACTCATCCCATCTACAACATTGGAGGTCCTGAGCTGACTGTTGGCAGCCACAGAGAAATGATAGTCACCAGCTAGGACCCAGGCTACAGCATGTTACTCTTGCATCTGAGAGTGGTTGAGCTCCCTTAGAAACTCCTCACTCAGCTTCTGAATGAGAATTGTCAAGGGCTTGGCCAGATTACCCAATAAGCCCTCACAAAAACAGAATTCTCAAGTGTTCCTCACAGGCGTTCTGCACTCATTATACCAGCAGCAGTCTTCTGAATGATCAGGTGAACCAAGTAACTGCTGGGTATGGAAATGTCTGTCTGCTGCACTTTGTGCTTAGCATTGTGTCACAGTCATACATCTTATGCTAATTATGCTATGGCAAAGGTGCTCATTTTGACAAAGGCTCTGTATCATAGTGGTTGTAGAAGGTTGGTCAGATAAATCACAAAAAAGCAAGACTTTTTCAAGTATTCACACACTACTAGGTTTCAATCCTTTCACAAGGTGCTCTTGAGAGGCATTTATCTCTAAAAAATGTCTGGGATCTTGTATAGCAGCACAGTTAAAAATCAAGCCATGGTTTCTAGCAAATATGAAATAAATCCATTGAGAGCCACATCTCAGAACAGTTTAAAGCATCTGTATTTCACCCATGCATTACCGAGATACTGGTTAAAATGCCTGTCATCCGAGTTCCTTGCAAGAGAATAACAGGACAAGGAGCTTTTCAAAAGCAGACTAGCTGTACCCAAGTGCACAGGGAAATACATCAGAGTATACTCTGTCTTGTGAACGTCTTGCAGAAATATCACTTTGGGTTGAAATCCACACAAGATGTAAAGTACCATAAAGAGTTGCAGGCACTGCCACAAGGAAGAGATTACACAGAGGGAAATACAGATGAAGTAATCTGTGGTAGAAGATTAGAAGACTGGCTTCCAGCTCAGAAATGATCACATGCTCTCTCTTTTTTCTCCTTTCAGTTTGAAGGTGTCAGTGCAATTTAGTCCCATAGCAAACAGATAAGATCACAAACCAGTGAGCAGTCTACAGCCCCTTGTTTATGTTCTTGAGGAAAATAAAAATCACAAGACTTCTTACATCTCTCTCATCAGCAGACAAACCCACGAGACGAAACAAACCATCTGTTCTAACTCTCATCAAGGCAGACCGCCTTTCTGCTAGCTTACTCAGTTAGATCTCGGTTCCTGGCATCTTTAAATAATGTAATATTTACTTTCATCTGCTTTGTAAGTCATGGTTTGAGTTTTCTCTGTCCAGCTTATACACACTACATTCGTGCACTGTACTGCCAATAAGATGTCTTATCACAGGAAAGACACCCAGGAGTCCTGCCATGGTGTCTACTTCCCAGCACTGAGTCGAAAGTTTTGTTAGCAAGCTCCTGGCATAAGGCAATTTTATCCTCTTCACGGCATGCAACGAGAATGCAGCCAAAAAAATACATAAAAGCTGTTCTTCTTTTCATTAAGATTTGCTTAAAAAATTATAACCTAATCAAGCAAGAAGCACGAAGCAAGTTGAAAAATTGCGGATCGTTCAAAGTGCATTAAATAAAATGTAAAAAATGTTCAGATTGCAACGTTTCTGTCTCTTCTTCCTTCACATCATCTGCAGAAAGGTCTTCTCTGTCTTCACATCAGTGGGTGTTTCACAGCTGGGGGAAGGAGGGGCAAATTATGGAGGATTAGTGCGAGAGGTGATGTAGATATTAATCCCAAGTTACAGTACTGTCCAAGATATACAAACAATACACTAAAGTGCACTAAAGAAAAAAAACATTTAGAAGAAGGCATGCATGTTGATTCGTGTATATATTTAAGTACAGGTGTATACTGGGGCATAACCACAATGTTTTGATATAAAACAGACTAATTATTTAACCACACAGTGTAAATTAAAAACAGCAATTATATACTCCTCAGCCTTAGAAGTGCTGTCATCTCAGTCATCACTTAGTATTAAATAAAAAACAGGAACTTAAATGTTCTCTGGTTCTGTTAAGGTATTTGTTTATTCTTTGTAAATCAAGAGTTCCTTTGGCGTGATATCTCTAAGATGTTAATGTTCGATAAAAAAAACATTTAAAACAAAACTGCTTTAAAAAATACTTATGGCTCGAGTTCCACACTGCATAGGTTTCCAATAGTGCGTGTACCACTTTTTATTACATTAATTTAGTCTAGCACGTAGGAGAGATAGTATCTACTGCCCTTAATTTTTTCAAAACACTTCACAAATTATTACGGTCAAGAAAATGTCCAGATGATTGAAACATGCAGATTACTTGCATGTTTGAATATAGAAAGCTACAAGCATAACTTTCATGAACAATCATGTTTAATGGTTTTATATGAATGCCTTTAAATTGTATATATAGCCTTATTTCAGCCTGAACAAAAACTCTGCAACAAAAGACAAACAGGTGTCTAAACCGAAATGTCTAGTGACCTATAGTCACTATAGCCTTGCTAACACACAAGAACTATGATCTGAGAAGCAAATGGGTTAGAAATTTAACCTGGTAACTGGTCACTGAATTCATCAGTAGTTTTGTGAGAAAGACAGTGATTGGGTTGCTGAGAGGGGTCTTGATGAAGCAGACTGTCCTTTAAAATTGTTACCTTCTGTTCAAGCCTCTGGTACTCATTTGATTTGGGCCGTCGTAACGTTCTTGACCTCCTTCCTTCCAAAACATAGGCAATGATCTGGGACAGAGAGAGAAACAAATTCAAAATGTCAATAAGCAGACAAGTAAGGAGTTCCTGTATAGTACCTGTGTGCTGGAGCAGCTGTGTCTCAGAGCTGTCCATGCTAGGTTCAGAGTGCCAGATATGCTAGAGGTTGCCAAACAGAACACTAATGCAGCTAGTCTCAAGTAGGCTTTTAACTAGGAAACAAACAGGGAATCTGAGTGTTTCTGAGCTCCTTCCATCAGATTGTTGATTTAGACTACCCAGATTTATGTGCAATAGAAATAAGGTATCCCTTATTCCCATGTTATTAACCTGCTTAAATCGACAACTGATTGTACTGTATATTTTACTTTTTATTTTTTCATCATACATGTATCTAATGTATCTCTCGCACACTGATGACACAATTTATTTGTTTTTTTTTTCTAAGTGTTTACTTAAGCTGCTAACTTGCTTCTCTCATCTTCTGCATGTACGTTTCTTATTTGCCAATGGGTTTGTGTTGTGTTAAATGTGTTGTATTACATTTCTCACCTACCTGCAAAGCATATTTCCCACCTGGGACAATAAAGTAATTAAGTAAGAAAACTGGACAAGGTATCTAGTTTCTTGTTAAGATCAGACCAAAAGATTGTTTTTTCTGAGAGACTGGTTAAGAGAATTAAGAGTCTCCACCCACATGAGCAACAGTGTTCAGTGCTTGCCAGTTGACTCAGGGTTTATTAACTACATAATGTGTTAACTGCAGTGGTATTTTTCAGCAGTGAAGAAAGGTTATTTTGAGACATGTGAGGGGAAATGCCTGTTTGAGTCAGTTTGCTCTACTGGGGAAGGAGGTTTTGACACAAATGAAAATAAGGCAAGAAAAGTATCTTACAGACCATATTATGGAAAGTCAATGATGTTATCAAACTATGGCACAGTCCCATCTCCAGTATTCCTAATAGTTCAGGTAGTAAATGTGACTAGGTCCTCCTACACCACACTACCAGTTAGGCAGGATCTACCAAATCTGTGCTGATGACACTATAGGCCTATTGGAATGTTAAGTAAGGTGCAATATCAGATTGCATTTAGAAATGAGCCCGATTTTGAATTGCTGACTGTTACCAATCCTTGCTGAAGCTCTTGCAGCTTGTGATTCTAAGTGTAACTCATAGCAGCTCGCTGGGGCTTCCTACAGCTCAGTGCAACACAAAAGCTAAACATCAGATGCGGCAAATCCAACTGCAAGGGGAATCTGCAGGCTGTCTGGTGCTTGATCTGCTTGACTAGCAACACACTACCTGCATCTGGCCAAGGTAAAGAAGGGCAGGGGGGTTAGAGGGAGCAGACATCAGCCTTACCTTGCGTTTGTTGTGGTAGCCGATGTACAGCACGGCCACCAACATAGCAGATGATACCAGATAGGCGAAGAAGTGGCTGCTCTCAGAGTCATCTTTGGGCTGCAGGCCAGAGCTATCCTGGTTGTTGAGCCGAGAGTTATCTTCAGAATCATCGGTCTTCTCCCCTTTATCTTCTACTTCTCCTTCATCTTCTTCTCCTTCCTCTCCTTCATCTCCTTCTCCTTCCTCTTGGGCCTCTGTAGGCTTCTTGTCCTGATCATTATCTTGCGACTCCCCAGTCATCGGGGCAGTGGGCGTTCGGGTACTGACTATTTCTGGTTGCTTCTCTGCTGTATCAGGGTGTCTTTGTTCGGTACTGGTAACCATCTTGGTTCCAGGTGCAGCACCAGAATTTTTCTCTTCAGTGCTCTGGGTCTTTTCTGTGTCTGATATGGGTTCAGAGGTTGTCTGCTTGTCAGGCACACTAGTACTTTTACTTTGTGGGTCTTTGTTTGGAGGGTCTTGAACAGAATCTGGGTTTGTGGTTTTGTCCTTGTCCCCTTCAGGGCTATTTCCACCCTGCTCGCTTTGTTCCTGAATGTTCGTTGTTCTAGGTTTTTCTGCCACAGAATCTTGTGTTTGCTTTGTTGCCACAGATGGATTACCGGACCTGTTGGCACTTGTGCTGGGACCACTGAAAACCACAGCTGTCTGAACAGTCGTAGAGGACTCAACATGTGAAGCGGCATTTTGGTCGATTGTCTGGCTCTGATCCTGATGAGATGTACTACTAGTTTTTTGACCTACGCTTGGACTTCCAATTTCTCCTTTGGAAGTTGTACTTTGGTTGTTCCTTGAATTTACATCTGCTGCGTTTCCAGTGCTTGCTGCATTTAAGAAGAAAAAGAATCATACATAAACTTCTTACACTTTGTAACAGGCTAAATGAACCAAAAACACATTCTGGATACAATGGATTCAGGAAACAAACAAAAATAAAACAATTAAAGACCGACTAGTCCAAACCAATTAAATCCCTGTGTTATGAGAAGAACTCCAGATGTCATTTAAAACTCCTACTGCACACGTCTGATACGTAACTGTGAATCAATGATACTGCCCTGCAGTTGAAGATATATCTGTTATTTGAGTTCTTATCTGTACAAGTTGTTGTATTGTAGTCAGGTTTATTATCTAATTCATGTACTATAGCAGTTCTGCACTGTAATCCACAGATCCAAACATCTTACTGTCCTCTTTTAACTTTTCATATCACAGACTCATTAGTGCAATATTAAAAGTGATCAGCGATCACTCCAGCATTGAGAGATGTTGACCTGCAATGCTAAATCGTAGATTTTTCATAAGTTTATATAAACTATATAATAGAAAAAGTACACAGCAGACTCTAAAATTACATGGTGGAGTACAACGAGTTTCAGGAATGATCTTTTTTCAGATTTATTTTCCTAAAGACACGGGGCACTCTCGAAATGCTTTGAGAAAGTTTACACAAAAGGTAGAACCAAGCTCAATACTACAGTATATGTAACACTATCTCCATCACAGTAGTCTTGTTTTCAGCTAATGCGGCATATATAGGGGATATAAGGTTCTAATACTAAAATCACATCTAAAAAATGCTCCACGGCCGAAACGTTGTGTTTTCTTCTATTTTCAGCATGGAATAAACCTACAGTATTACTTGTTCCTTTGCAGGCTACGCATGCTGACGCAACCACCCACCTGAACTACTAATACTAAAATCATATATACTGTAAGTAAGCACATAACGAATCTATGATATTTACGCACTTCAGGAAAGCTGTTTCACGTCAGGTAATACTTTAAGAAGCCGGATCACATTTTTAACAACCGTGATATTGTCGTTGCCACAATGTAACATCCCTATATTACAGTCGACATTCTGCGGTGCATCCCTTTCATTTCATCAGAATTTACCCGGTTTAGAATCGTTTTACAAGGGTTTGAAGAACGACGACAAAACGGAACAAGGGCCATTGTCGACGAACTTAAGCAAGCATTCAGCTTGCACACTTTCATTGTTTCAATTGTAATTGTTTTTTTAACAGGCCGCCTATTTACAGGTTTTGTACACCAGCTTAAACGCAGCTTCGAGCGGAAATAAAACCCCATCGATTTAAATCCCATCGATATAACAGTAAATCGGCACGTATCAGTCGTCAATAAATCTCTCTTTTATATACCCCGATAACGCCAGCGTCGGGTCACGCAGCTGAGCTCAACGTCTTGGCCGTTACATTACAATCGCCAACATTACACCCGCAATACACAACACACAACAAAGTGAAAGTGTCTGGCGACAAGCAAAACGCTGGAGTACACTGGTAATTGAAGTAGTTTTCCTACTTACCCACTGCTAAAAACAACCACACCACCGACAGAATAATGACTACCCGGCACATTTTGTATGCAGAAGCGACTGAAATAAAACGAGTCAAATTGTACACGCTGTCAAAAATGACTCCGTCACCTCTCTCTCTCTTCCTTCCTTGTGTCGCAAAGGGTTACAGAAGAGGATTTATCACACGTGACGCGAAGCAAAACGCAAAGCCGTGGTTTGTCCTAAAGACAGGGGGCCCTACGATTGGATATCACGTTGCATTTCTCAAAAATTACCCAAACCTCCTCTGTGCTACTGGCTCTTTCCAGTAGACTCCAGGTTTGTCTAGTTTTGTCCTCCATTAAGCGAACAGTAGCCCTGGTGAATAAGTGAACCGGAAATCCTTAACCGTGAATAACGCTCGTGACCGTGTCCGTAATAAATTATGAATTGAGCAAATCAAAGAGCAGTTAAATACACAAGGAAACTACTCTCAGAAGGAGAAAAATCGACTACTCGATAGATCGTTCAGCTTCGATTATTGATCAGCTACGTTTTCGAAGTGCTCTGGTCTAAGTGGTAATTTTACTTCAGGCTGAGCATGTCAGTCTTTCAGATTTAATCCTATGCGTGGCAGCTAAACTAACGAAGATGGTGTATTTTAATACAGTCGTGTTTTCTACAAATGGTTACCAGGTTCTTTTACGTAGACCTGTACACACTTGGAACAAGACGAGTTTTCTTAAGGACGTCCCTCCTAAAATCTGTGTATAGTAGTATCTACCGCAGATTTTATTTCCACAAAGAATATCATCCAGATTTATCACAGTATCTATGTTGCTGAGGAAAACAAAGTTACCCTTGGTCACCGGAACGCAGCGCAGAAACCAAAGAGCTTTGCGAAAGTTTGTTGTCAGGCCATCCAAGATGAAAGGAGATCATCAAGTAAGACCTACAGCTTAGTTATTCAGCCACTGAGCGCAAGGAACTTGAATCGTATTTTTTATTATATCTGATTGAAGCCTCTGAGAAGGTCTCTGAAGGTTGCCACCTATAAAGGCTGTTTCGTTAACCACTGCAATTCAAGTCTCTTCGTAGATAGTGTCTCCGACATGGCTGTCTGTATCTTGAAATACATTGGAAAAAGAAGATTGTAATCGATAGGCGTAATACAATTGTTTCATTAATAAGAAAAAAAAATGTTGTTTGAGCCTAGTATGGGATGTATGTACGTGTTGTAAACTACTCTAACAATCATCATCGGGGATCTCCAAACCTCAAGTATCCAGACGGGGACAGTGGTGCAAGTGAACAGATGACAGCACCGATGCAGTAGTAGCATGTTACCACTAGTTGTCAGTAAAGCATGTAGTTGTATTTCATTCTCAACAGCTTCGTTGTGCAGAGTTAATCTGAGTTAGGAGATGCATCAAGTAACTTTTTTTTTAAAGCTCTTTATTTTCAGCTCAGATCTGGGATGAGGATATACCTCCGTAATGAAGGTTACAAATGAGAAGCATCTGCTTCTAGTGGTTAATGTGTTTTAATGTTTGTGAAGACGTCCAGTGGGTGACTTTGTGGTGCCTTTTAGGATTTTGAAAACGCGAATCAGATTCCTATGTAGTATCTTTTACCTATCATTGCAATTTATTTCACTCCCTTTCTTTAATGGGATTCTGTCTTTTTTAAACAATTTGTATGGATTATTTTTTTCTGCTAAAACTTATTATTTTATTAAACCATCTGGGCAATCGACCTACAGATCTGTTATCCAATTAAAATCATGATATAGGATTTTTTTTTATTTTGTCATTTAAAAATGTTTATAGCAATTCATATCAACAGAAAAGTAGAGGAACAAGTAATAGGTTTATTCCATGCTGAAAAAAAGAAGAAAGAGAACACAGCGTTTCGGCCGTGGAGCCTTCTTCAGGTGTGAGCGTACTTTCAACAGAAAGTACTTTTGTTCAATAAAACTGGCAATCATTTTCACTAAAGAAAAATTAAAGTGAGTAAAAAACTAAAATGTTGAACACAGTGTAGCTCCTTCAATGCATTATTTGAGATATAATTAAGATTACATTATATATACATTATCTAGGAAAATATACAGATTGTTGATGCAATTGTCAGTGAGATTAGACACATAAAGAAATAACTGCTGTATTGCCAGACGTTTTCCAGCAGGCGGCGATATAAAACAACAATGTGTATTTTATCGCAAACATTGGTTTGGCTGTTTGAATCGATCAGATTTGCTTTTCCCGACTTTAACTGTTAACCACATTAAGCTATGACCCCAGTGGCCCAAATCACAGTCCTCTCACACTGAACTGTGATCTTTTCTGGTTATTGTGTCATTTGGTGTATCTTAGAGTAGGAATCCTGCAGTTCACATAACTTATTTAAAATTTACATGTACAAGAAATGAATATTTTGGGTCTGCCGCTTCACAATCAGCCCTCACGGAAAGGCCAGAAAATGTGCTTAAGTTTATCTCTGTATCGCAGCTTCAAACAGAGTCAGACCATTAAAATTTCAGTGCTGTCGCACTGCAGGTTCCAGTGAGGACAGATGAAAAAGAGATAAAAAATTACAACAGCAGCAAAATCTCAGCATGGTTGTGGATTAATCTGTTCCTGTCTTCCTGGATTGTAATATTTATTTTGAGAATGCACCCAAGAGAATATCTGATTGTGAACAAAGAGCCCAAACACTTTACGAGGTTCACTGACTGCACTGTGTTTAATTGAATGTAACTTGGAACACAGTGTTAAGATACTAGTTAAAACTATATACTTTCTCAGATTTTATACACATTTTTGCAAAAACATATTCCACATTCTTTTTTCTTCCACATATTTAAATTCCTCAAGTTAATATTGCTCCTTTTAAACTGTTTTCTGGAGTGCTTCCCAACTGCTGAAGTTCGCTAAAGGTGAATGAATCCTTGATTTCTGAAGTCACAGCCTTTGAGAGAATTTCTTTTTATCCGAGCAGAGACTGTCAAGCCCCAGATGAAACAATCTGCTTTCAGTCTGACTTGGAATCTGTCCACTGGGGGTAAGGGGGAGTTGTCAGGCATTATCTGTAATGACAGATCAGAAACTTTGCACAAACAGGTTTTGTGAGATTCAGTGTTCTTGAAATATCGACTGTCTGTCATCAAACCTGAACAGAAGGAACATTTCTTTCTTATCGGAGTTTTATATCATTAGTCATTAGTGACCCTCATGTTCTGTTTCTGCCATGAATAGAGACATGAGGGCATGGGCTAATTAACCAAATGTTAATTAGGGTATTTTTACCCCTCAGCTGGAAACGAAAACCTGCGGAGATCTAATAATAATGAATCTTAATTGTGGCATTTGACATTTAAAAGCCTGAATGATCTTTTTTTTAGCACCATTTGCATTTCCTTTTTTAAGGTCAAATGGGTATAAATAATAAATTAAAAGTGCTTTTTTGCTCTCGGTCAGAATTACCTGTTTCCATAGTGGTGCCTGCTGTGTCCTGTCAAACTCTATATGAGAAGGAGTTAATCAATTAATCTCTCTGTATGAGGGGAAGAGACCGGCTGCTGTTGAATCTCAGTTTGAATCCACTTCTTTAGTGTATCATCACAGAGCTTTAACACATTATAACAGGGTGAGGTGATACCAGGATTTATCTCTAGCTTGGGATCAGTTTGGATATTTTTGTGAAATTTAAAGGACTTACAGGAAACCTTAAAAGTATACACAGAGCTGCTTTTGGAAACTGAACATTCTTTCAAATTCTGAAACTGAGTTTTAGACAGACCACATATATAAATATGTGTAAAAATGCTTAAGAAATGAGAAAGACTATTTAACTGATATCAGTCCTACTTTTGCAGGCAGATTGTATTGCTGACATAACAACCTCCCAGGTGTTATTGAAGGAGGCAGAGAGCTGAACTTCTTAATCAGTGATGTCACCTGCCTCTCCTGGAGATCAATATACAGGGTTTTAATGAGACATGTGTGCTCTCGTGTATACCCTTGAGAATGTACCCATGAACATAGAACTTTATACATTATATTAAGTTAATTAAAATCGAGCTCTTACACTCCAAAGGCACAGTTATTGTTTTGTTAATCATGGTGTGTATTCTTGTGACATTGTAATTTCAATTACTGTGATACCTAGATAACCAAAAACTGCTCAACCAAATTATCAGAAATTAGTGCTGGAGAAAGAGCCAAGGGAGTGATGTGCAAAGCCCTTCCTTATTAAACGAGCAGCTTTAAAAGGTAGACATTGCTGCAGCAGAACACCAAGCACAAAATGGAGCAGACCCAAACCAGCAAACGTGTTAGTTGGCATGATATTACCGAGGGTCTTGATGCTGGTTATCATGTAGAAAACCGATGTTATAGATTTAGGAGTGTTAACTTTAATATGGAGGAGCGCCATAACCCCAGCTTTTTTAGTGCTCTTATAGAGCCATGTGCATTTCAGGCAGTGGAACATATTGGCATATTTCTACATTTCTTTCTCTCATTCATTGCCGAAAATATTATTTCATGGAAATTGTTTTAGACAACACATACTGTTTAAATTTGAAGAATTCTTTGCAAAAGGTAAATACACTTCATCTATAACAGGACTAGGAGGAGGAAGGAGAGCACAAAGAACTAGACAGCATGTAGAATAGGACATGTAAGAATTAAGTAAGTAAACAGGAAATTGCAGACCACATCACTTCCAACTCCCATTTATATTATAGGAAATATATCCTGTATGGGTACTGGACAGAAAATACACATGATGCACAATTAAAATGTTTACACACTGGTCTGTTGTCACTAAAACTAACAGTAATATACAGTAGCTCAGAGAGGAACTGGATTTCAATCTACAGTCACTGTCTTAAACTCAGTGAAAGATATTGACGAACCTTTCCAGCAGTTTTATAGAAAAGATCAATTATTTGTATCGGTGCTGTGGCATACAGTACATCCAAGCAATGCACAGAGAAAAGTCTGTGCACACATTAATCTGAATGGATTGAGGTACCAGATCATGTTATTAAAGCCCATTGCCTAGTATACCTTCACTACTATCCAAGTGAGATCCTTGGATCAGTAAGAACACAAGCTATTTCCGTATTTCTCTTGTACATTACATTTCCAATGTGCACATATTCAACATTACAAGACAGGGAAGATGGCATCCACTTCTTGACTATTTTTATGATACCTTTAACCTTTAGGACCTGAATTACCCTACTGCCAGCGTTTGTGAATCAAAATTGTGAATTTGTATTTTTAATATCATTACTTCTCTATTGTTATATTTTCTTAATTTCCACCCTTATCCAGAGAAACTTACAAATACCTCTGCATTACATCATAAACTACTAAGGAAAGCACGTACAATAAAACAGCATGAATTAAATTAAATCACAATTAGGTCAGTACAGTACAGGAAGTGCAACACAAATGATGTAGGAAGCAAAACGAAATAGCCAGAACCACAACCATAGCATATACTGCTAGTGGGGACTACAGTAATGTCAGCTGTTGTGCTAGCAATCAGACCATGGAATGTGCCGTTATCAGTGAGGGGTTGGGTGGTTGGAAAAGTCAAGGAGATACCTGCTGCACCTCCCAGGTGACAGAATGGCTCAGGAAGTACCAGTTAGTAGGTACCACAATCATTATGATTGTATGTGCAAAACGTAATATTATCACGCACTCCACTGTCTCATCCTAAACAAGTCGGTGTATAATGTAGACATTATGAGTCTGGAGCAGGGCAACAGTCTTCAACAGACAGAGTGAGCCACTCCTCTCTTTCTGCGTATAGCAACTCATTCCACACAGTGGAGCATAAGAGTCATAGGCTCAGGAAGAGGAGGAGTAAAGAGACAGTGAGAGGAGCTGTAGGGACAGATAAGACACTGAAGAGAAGGCATGACAAGAGTGGATGAGGGTGGTAGGAGTGAACTAGGGTTTCGCATCGGCAATAGGAAGCCAGAGTAACGGAGTAACATGAAAAAAGCAAGGAAGAGAAAACACATTGGATAAATTGCATAGGCAGGGTGGGTGAGTTACAATAATCTACATCAGAGAATACCAGGACCAGGGCTAGAAGCTGTGTAGAATAGCTGGTGAGGAATGGGAGGAGTCTACAAATCATGCTTCAGAAGAAGGGTCAGGAACGTGCCAGAGGAGAAATGTGTGGTGCAGGAGAGAGCTGAGCGATGAGTGACACAGAAGTTCTTGACAGAGGAAGAGGGGAAGGTGAAGAAGAAAAGAGATGTAACAGTTCATAGAAGAAGAGGAAGGAGAAAAGACTTCAAAAGGCTGAAATGCAAACAGGCAGAGATACAGGAGGAGACGAGCATCAGAGAAAGGGAAAAGAGGAGAGAGATATGAGCATTGGCAGCATAAACATGGAATAAAACAGCTCAGCAAGATGAGTGGGCACAGGGAGTGGGTGTGGAGAGAACAGCACGGGACCCAGGACTGAGCCATGGGGAACACCAGTCGAGAGAGTGTAAGAAACAGAGCTCTGCCAGGAAACTTTATGGCAACATGAGTGGCGTTGTGACTGAAATGTACACAACTATTTTTCTGTTAGTCACATGTCACCAAATAAACTTATTTAAAGAGTGAATGCTTCGTTTATTTACCTCCGTATTTTAAAAATAAAAATAGAGTAATGGAAATCGAGGCTGACAGTAGAATAAGAGTATGTACACATGACAAGCAGGCTTTTAAGGGAACTAAAAATAGTGAGAAAAACAATTTCATTGAGACTGGCATTATGGAGAGAACTGATTAATCTCTTTCTGCCCCTCATAGCCATATCTGAGGAGCAAGCTCATATAGCTGCCTTTTGTTATAATGCAATAAAAACAAAGTGTTACGTGAAACGCAAGCAAGAGTTGAAGGAGACACAAAGGAGCAACATTCTCTATGTAAGAAGGGGGAAATAGGAGACCCAGGGCATAAAGATGAAACCATCTTTTTTTCTGCAAGGATTCTCTTTTTAATATAGGATGGCAGACAACTGTGGAAATAAACACACACCCGAAGAAGGCTCCACGGCCAAAACGTTGTGTTTTCTTTCTTCTTTTTTTCAGCATAGAATAAACCTGTGGAAATAAAGATGTACGTGTGTTTTAGTATAATCCCAGCAAGCTAACACTGAGTGTTGAGGGACAACATATTAAAATTGGTTCATTCCAATCATCTTTAATTGCATATTTGTCTTATTTAATGTAATGTATGGTATTTATTTTAAACATGTTTAGTTTCCTTTTTAGATTTGATAAACTTTGCAATGCAATCCCTGAGTAAAATTGAAATTCATAACTTGTTGGCATGTTTTATCACTGCAGTCCAAATCCTGACATTAGTGTTTTTTGTAATCATTTTATCTGTGGCTAAAGGGGCATCAAAGTCTTTAAGATACAGTGTTTTCCCTATAAGAGCCTGTAGACAAAGGTACCATAGGCGATGTGGATGCATTTTCATTGTGATTTTGTTATATATTAGGTGGTTATGTACTGCAGTTTCTTCATAGTCAGCCTTTAAAACCCTTATGAGTTTCCCTTTATGTTTCTTAAATCTAGGGGAAAAAAGGGTTCCTATTATTTTTGTTGGGAATTATGAATGAGTGCCAGTGTTCTTTCTTCTTAAATGGACGATTTGATGTCAGGTTGAGGATCGTCTCATCACTCTGACACTGAGAAGGACCTTTCTTTGGGAAACCCAGAGATTCCTTCAGATAATATCTTATTGTCTGCTCATCCCACTCTGTCAATGACCCACTGTCCTCAGGGCCTGGCTGTAATCGGATTCAGCTGGGGGAGAAGATAGGAGGTCAGGCCTGCAGCAGGGGACTCGGGTACTGAGTCTGCCCTGCTCAGAGAAGCCCTCTAGCAGCCATGTCCTTAGCACCTCCCCCTCCTCCAGCCTCATCCTCACCGCACAAAAGGCTCTCTTCAGTGACTCAGCTGCTGTTTTTTAAATCAAGGCCCTCTCAATTTCATGAATTAGAGATGCTGTTTAGTTGCGGTTTCACATGACTGGAGTGAAATTGGATAACATTAGGCTTTCTTTCACCCAAAAAAAACCTTAGTTACCCTGAAGATAAAAACATCCAAACAAAAATGATTATTACAGCGTAATTACTTAATTGTATTTATACATGGAACTTGTTGTCCAGAAGGAAACGTGTCACTTATTGACTACAAATTTAGAGCTCTCCCATCTCAGTAGTGACGAGGCCCAGCCTTGCTAAACTTCTGAGCTCTGACATGATCTGGCCACTTGGTAGTGCTGATGTTGAACTACAAGTTTAATTTAAGTACTTGCAAGCCACAGCATCGTTATGAATGTGCATAATAAAAAATGCAATTAATGATAGGATATAATAAACTAAAAGAAAATATTACAATTCGCCTGAACGTTTAAAGGTCACTCTTGAGTGAAGGTGGCAATTCAGGGGCTGACCACCTGGTGGCACTGTCTGTTGTCATAAATGTTTTAAAAACCTGCGCAGTGTCAACATATGTGGTGGAGAGGCTAGAAAAGAGACACACGACCTAGCTCAACTTTATGGACCAAAAGATTATATGAATTCTACATTGCAGTGCTTTATTCTATTCTGAGCTGAAATAATCCTGTGTGTTTTTGTCGTATTTGAGTCTGCCTGGCATTTGGCAGTAGGGAGTTTACTTTCACTGTCCCAAGTATGTGCATGCCCTCAGGGGCTAAGGTGATGTATGACTGTTCTATGTGCACCGTTGAAAGATATAATATAGAGTTAGCCTGATTCACAAGGTACACAACCAATTGTTCTGCTGTAAGAGGAGAACAAGGCCATAGGGTAGTCCTAGTTAAGGGCTGGGAAGGGTGCATATCACTGTGTTTTCAGTGTCACATCTATAATATGCTGGAGTTTAAAACAATGCAGTAGTAGCTGTCGCCTGTGGTTCATTTTCCATCTTGCTAATCCACAAATTGACGTGTTGCACAGACCTGTAACTTGAAGACTATATCGCCACCCCTTTTGCAAGCTGAGGAGGCAAATTCTAGTCTTGCTAGTTGAACCAATGTACTAGCATTTACACTATCCAGTGTTTTTTATGGATATCAGTCTTCTGTAACCGATTTTAATTCATTATTACTCTAATCCTCAGTAATAATGAATGAAATGAATTTTCCCCACTTTGGAAAAATTGTGAATGTAATTTTTTTTCTGCATTGCAAAGAAGGTAAAGCATTATTTCTGGATATATACTTGTCTTTCTCACGCCTGAAGAAGGCTTCACAGCTGAAACGTTGTGTTTTCTCTCCTCTCTTTTCAGCATGGAATAAACCTATTACTTGTTCCTTTGCAGACTACCCACGTGAACTATGTCTGGATATATGTGACTTATTTAGACCATTTTGCAGGAGTAGGTCATAGATTTGATCTGAAATACTCTATTGTAAACCTTCCAGAAAAAGATTTACTTAATCCCTATATATGATCTGAATAACAGATTTGCACATGTATATGAAGTCAGTATGTCTGTAGAAAGAAAGTATGTATATAGCATGTCAATATGTCAAGGGCCCGTATGCAAATCTATTTCATGTTATGTTCAATAAGCCTTATTGTTCTCATATCAGTAATCTGATTTAAACATATAACACACTAAGGATAGACTGACTCATTCTCAGGAACACATAAGAATTTATGAAAAGTTACCAAATGAAGGAAGCCGTCTGGCTTACCTAAATTCATTGTTTGCTGGTAAGTAAATGATGTGATATTCATCACTTTCTGGAACGAAACCAGGGTGCAAGTGTTAACATCTTGGCTGAGTATCTTGTTCTGGACACCCGCAACCATTTGCGTAAAGAAGTGCCTCTTTTTCTCAGTCTTAATTGATTCTCCCATAGTTTCCACTGGTGTCTCCTAGCTTTACCCAGAGTTGCTTCGTCAACGTCTTTGAGGGTTTCAAAATCCTGAATCAAATCCCCATGTAGTCGTCTCTATTCAAGACAAGAAATGTTGCGTTCTTTTAGACTGTCGGTGTAGGGCATTCCTTAAAGCCCAAGGATGTATTTGGTTGCTCTTTTTTTGGACTGATTCCAAAGCAGCAATGTCTTTTTTGTAATGTAGTGGCCACAATTGTACATAGTATTCTAAATGTAGTTTTACTAATGCATTATACAAACAACCTTCTGAAGCTCCTGTACTGAGCCTTCTCATTACAGATTTATAATCTTGTGTAAAATGAATAAAAACTATTAAACATTGAAAGTCTCCTTGTCAGTGCCAACAAGGACGTATTTGTGTATTACTTATACCTAATGCGTGTAATTTGATTATGGTCTTGCTACAGTATGCAGGCAGTTCTTGAGTTTACAATGTAGTAAAGCAATCGTAACACAATGGAAAGCTTTCTTTTCACTTGTTAATAGCAAGGCACATTATCTTGTGTGCAAATACAATCGCATGGCCCATTTCCTTAGCTCTGATTTAATTCTGCATGTCAACATGATCAGATACCTGACTGATTATAACATTTTTAAGTGCCTTATCTCTTTAGAGTTTCTTTTAGCTTGCAGTTCATTCTTTGTCTACTGTGAAACAGCTTCACTGTTTCTTCACACAAAGCAAAAGATTTTATTTGACATGCAGACTAGACCTACTTTTGTAATGATCATAATAAACATTTCTCTGTTGTGAGAGCTACGCTTTATTAAAACTTAATATTGTTTTTTTTTAAATCCTGCAACACTTTTGTTGAAAGTCTGCATTGGATTTTATTGCGAATGAATTATTCAGACTGCCTCGTGCTAATCTGATATGTTTTAAGTTAGAATTTTAAACAGATAGCAGTGTCAAAGGCTTCTTAAAATGCGTTTCATTACCAAGTTGAAAAGCAGCATAGTGGTCGGGTTAAATCAGAATTGGGAAACAGGCCCTCCCTTAAAAAATAGAAAAATCCAAAAAAACCTGAATTAATAAATCCTCAATTTACTTTGCAATAGATTCCATATAGTATATTGTAACTTCATTAGAGTGTGACAGCATTTTATCTTTCTTTATGTGGAGTTAAGGTTGTTTTATAGTTTAACTTTCTTTGTTCATTTTTAAACAGTTTTCACCAGCAAGTTGCACGGCCACACATGCACTGTATATATATACACACATAAACGCACACCCTCTCTGTTGCTGGGCTGTTAATTGTAGGAACAGGCAGTGTCTGTGCCGTGATTACCAGAGCTAGGAACCCCCCCTTCTATCACCATCACCTCCAGGTGTGTAGATCGATAGACTGGCTTTCTGTGTACAAGCACTCCCCTGGGGTTAACCAATTTACAATCCCTCCCTTCCCCTTATCAGCAAGAGCTAATGGGGGGCCATTAAAATTCCAGATCACACCTTATTCCAGGCAGGCCAGTCCTGCTCAGTGGGCGCAGGAGCTCTGACTGCCTCGCACAATGAGCATGTCAATCCATGCATGCGTGTCCTTTTCACAGGCAAAGCTTAATCCGGCTTCCCACAGCAGTATGGCTCCATCCCCACTGTTTGCAGGCACATGTGGAAGAAAGAGAGAGGGCAACAGGCAGAGCCACGGGCGTTCAGGAATCATGACCGCACTACTGCCACACACCGTTTCTTGTAAACCCTTAAACAAACTGCTGGAACATTCATTTTCACCACCAAAGTTGCCAGTGTAAATTACATTGATGAACATCTTCTTTTAAGAAAGAAGGACAGTAGAGCAGATTGAATTAGGTAACCGGATTAAGAACTATGGCGCACTCGGATGGTTCGAGACATTTTGATTAAGTACGTGAATTAATATTCAATTAACGACTGGGCAAACACCATTGTGCTTGGAAGTACGGACATGTTTTAAAGTTTCATCTATAATCTTACCTAATTTCTAGGTGAATAACAGATGGTGTGCGAGTAGGATCCTGAAAGTCATGAATTTTAAAGGTTTAAAGACCCCCCAGAAGGCAGAAACAAATATTTTCATTTAATAAAAATGGCTGGTTTCAGAGGATTTTCTTATCAGATGTGGCTTTCTACAAGGGGTTACCGTAGAGATTCTTAGTTTGAACTAAGATTTTAACTAGATTTTTTTAGAAACTTTATGTACAATATCTGAAGTGCTATCTGATTTTGTAGAATTGTGGTGCAATGTTTTTTGAAGGCTGTGCTTTATTGTTGATTAAGAAAGAAGTAAGATGACAGAGGATGGTCAGAAGATAAACTAAAAGGTTCTAAAATTTGTTGAGGTTTTATTAAATTGTTCATTTCATCTGAATGAACTCGCTGGCTTTCACATTTAGAGAATTGATTTTATGTTCTGCGATAAAGCTTCTGGAGAGTGCTAAACTCCAAAGGCTGATATTTTTGTCAAATATTGATCCTTGCTTTCAAACAGCCATCCTACTTCACAAATCTACAAAAACAAAGGAATCTAGTCTCCAACAAATATTTAACACCTTTCATACAGAAGATGACCTGTTTTTTAAAGTAATTTATTTTTAATTAATCTTTTTATTGTCTATATTATTTAAGTTTCTGTTGCAGAACCGAACATGTGAATATATATATTTAAATATATATTCATTTCATGATATTATTCCAAATAAAAGGGTGGGATTTAAAGTGATCTAAAATTAAATGAAGTTTTTTGCCCAAATGTCAAAGCAAATTGACTTTAACTAGCTCTGGTATCATACTAGATCCACTACATCATATTATACTAGATCACATTTGTGATCAGAGCCTTGATTAAATCATCAGCTCGCACCCCCATCAATCGGTTTAAAACCAATACTGTAACGACAGTAGCTCTCTACTACATAAAAACAGGAAAGCTTAGGTAAACAGAAAACTGCAATCAAGTGATACATGTTGTATTTTATCTGCTCCTTGACACTCCTTGGTGTAGCTCATGTGTTCAAATTCACACTCATTTAAAGCTCTTCTATTCGAGTTTGGGGTGGGGCAGATTAAATCTCTTGCATTTCCCTGTTATTTAATTACTTGATTATCCTGTTGTGTGTGTGCTGTGTCAATCTCCTGATTACATTTTCTACTTAGTTGACATAGGACATGTTATAGTAAATAGATTCCTTCTTCAACATCTTTGTTCAGATCCTACAGCAGGCACCTGGACAATAAAAAAAAACATTTGAGCAGCGATCGTAGACTCTCTTGAGACACATCACAGTTTATGCAGGAAGTCAGAATGAAAGTAAAACACAGATGAGCTAAATCATTACCTTCTGAGACTCCCTTACTCAAACATTGTTTTGAGCAAGCTGCATTAATGCTGTTTTGGAGATTGGAAGCGCTACCTTAAAACATCCGAAATGTGACAGTTTTTCTTTGACTGGACTATATAGCACTGCTGCAGAAGATGCTTCAGTGAGACTATGGGGGTGTGTTCATTTAAATAGCATTGTTTGGGTTAACAGTTACCAGAGCCGAAGCTGTTCAATGTTTAATTGCCTTAATTGGAGTAGTGGTGAGGTGAAGATGCAAGCATAGCAGGAGGTCTTGCATAATAAGTCCATCTCAATTCCCTTGCTAAGAAGCTCTAATGGAGAAAGCACCAGAGAGCACTGACACCATGCTGCAGTTTAACACCAGGCCTTTAGATTGCCTTTTTTATTTTGATTTTGTGTTCCTAAAGCACTAGTCGTACTCACAAAAACAAAATGGAAGCATTTTGGAT